>NW_027272021.1:0-536676 GCF_040938485.1 Diadema antillarum | reverse complement strand
CCCACCCCCTGGGTCTGTGTACTCTTGCTCTGAGCCCCACCCCCTGGGTCTGTGTACTCTTGCTCTGAGCCCCACCCCCTGGGTCTGTGTACTCTTGCTCTGAGCCCCACCCCCTGGGTCTGTGTACTCTTGCTCTGAGCCCCACCCCCTGGGTCTGTGTACTCTTGCTCTGAGCCCCACCCCCTGGGTCTGTGTACTCTTGCTCTGAGCCCCACCCCCTGGGTCTGTGTACTCTTGCTCTGAGCCCCACCCCCTGGGTCTGTGTACTCTTGCTCTGAGCCCCACCCCCTGGGTCTGTGTACTCTTGCTCTGAGCCCCACCCCCTGGGTCTGTGTACTCTTGCTCTGAGCCCCACCCCCTGGGTCTGTGTACTCTTGCTCTGAGCCCCACCCCCTGGGTCTGTGTACTCTTGCTCTGAGCCCCACCCCCTGGGTCTGTGTACTCTTGCTCTGAGCCCCACCCCCTGGGTCTGTGTACTCTTGCTCTGAGCCCCACCCCCTGGGTCTGTGTACTCTTGCTCTGAGCCCCACCCCCTGGGTCTGTGTACTCTTGCTCTGAGCCCCACCCCCTGGGTCTGTGTACTCTTGCTCTGAGCCCCACCCCCTGGGTCTGTGTACTCTTGCTCTGAGCCCCACCCCCTGGGTCTGTGTACTCTTGCTCTGAGCCCCACCCCCTGGGTCTGTGTACTCTTGCTCTGAGCCCCACCCCCTGGGTCTGTGTACTCTTGCTCTGAGCCCCACCCCCTGGGTCTGTGTACTCTTGCTCTGAGCCCCACCCCCTGGGTCTGTGTACTCTTGCTCTGAGCCCCACCCCCTGGGTCTGTGTACTCTTGCTCTGAGCCCCACCCCCTGGGTCTGTGTACTCTTGCTCTGAGCCCCACCCCCTGGGTCTGTGTACTCTTGCTCTGAGCCCCACCCCCTGGGTCTGTGTACTCTTGCTCTGAGCCCCACCCCCTGGGTCTGTGTACTCTTGCTCTGAGCCCCACCCCCTGGGTCTGTGTACTCTTGCTCTGAGCCCCACCCCCTGGGTCTGTGTACTCTTGCTCTGAGCCCCACCCCCTGGGTCTGTGTACTCTTGCTCTGAGCCCCACCCCCTGGGTCTGTGTACTCTTGCTCTGAGCCCCACCCCCTGGGTCTGTGTACTCTTGCTCTGAGCCCCACCCCCTGGGTCTGTGTACTCTTGCTCTGAGCCCCACCCCCTGGGTCTGTGTACTCTTGCTCTGAGCCCCACCCCCTGGGTCTTCATTTGTTAGAAGACAAAAATATTCAGTTGTTAAAAGACACAAAACGCTCAAGCAGAGAAGACAAAGTATAATGTGGCAACCCAGAGGATGAGGTGAAAACAAGATTGTACTCTTGTTTAACCTCCACCCCCTGAGTGTGGCACATGATACTTTGTCTTGTCTGGTTGAGTGTTTTATGTCTTTTAACAACTGAATATTTTTTCATATCGTTTTGTATACTCTGTATACAAAGTGATATGGGACACGCCTTGCTGTCACACCAACACAAATTTATTTTTAAATCATTTTGTATACCGTGATGTATACAAAGTGAAGTGGATGTCACATTTTACACTTTCACAACACACCCGAAATTACAAGCCTGAATAAATGAATTTTATTTTCCATTTCATTTTGTATGCCAGAGTATATAAGATATATACGCCAAAAGTGCAGAGTGTACAGACCCCAGGGGGTGTGCTGTCACAGTGCTGACTGGGTGGGCACCGTGACAGCACACCCCCTGGGGTCTACATTCTGCACTTTTTTGACATATTTTATCTTATATACTCTGCATACAAAATGAGATGGGTGTCACATTTCAATCTGGGCACTCTGAAAACAAAGACAAAACAGGTTCTGAAAATAAACTTTTATTTTAATTTTGTAACATTATTTCTTCTTTATTGCAATCAACTGTACAAGATGTCTACAAGAAGTCTATGAAGCAACGAGTGTATTTCCACTAAAGATTTAATGCTTGACCAGGTCTTTGAGCGATTTTCAAGTCTTAAGATGAAGCTGTCGTTATTAGAGGGTAAGTCATGTTATTCAGCTAAATGTCTCGAGGCAACGGGGAATACTGTTGTACATACGACATGCATCACAAGGCACGTCGACAGCTATTTTGTTGGTTTCTTGGGAAGAGAATTAAAACCAAAAGGGTCTAAATTCTTTTATTGGAGAGCCTCCATTCAGTCTGATGGTTTAAGATATTAGTAGATTTATATCGTCTGTCAGGAAATACCAAAATGGATTGTGGATCTGATCTAAATATATCTAACCTTACTTGATGTACAAATGGTTTTAACAACAGTTCCTTCCGAAAGTATATACAATTAAATGCGAAACTTGTTCGCAGTCATTTGTCTTCTAAGATCATTCGGATTTTATCATAAAGGAATAAAGTTATCTGGGATGAAGCAAAGAATCAGCCAGTAACCAAAAAGACAGCCAAATCACTTAATAAAGACTTTAGATGCATTACCCGGGATCGTAAAAGTCGTCCCCACCGTGCTGACCAATGTGAAGTACGGGAGGGGAGGCCCCGTTCGTCGAAGATGGCTGTATGGTCAGCTCTAGTAATGGGTTGTTTGAGCGTGGGTTAGTCTCGTTGGTTGTATGCCCCACTAAGGCAATGGGATGCTCGGCATTCTGGGTCGTAGACTGGACAAGTAACCTGTAGAAGTCTTATTAACTATACAGAGACATAACATGATATCGATCATAAACTTTTCTGCAATCTACATCTCACTACACTCATCAGAATCGGTATTACTTTTCACTTGGTTTTTTTTTTTCAAATAAAAAGGAAAACCAAACGGAAGTCGAGGATATAGATGATATGGTAGCACATGGCATGTAGTAGCATAGCAAATTTCTACAATTTCTGTCCCAAATATGGAATTCAAAAACCAAAGGCAATGAGAGCTTACAGCCAATACATTATCACCGCCTAAAACCGTATTCTGCTAAAATGTCCACTTGAGCTAACTGCTAGATTCTATAACCTGTACAAGAGATAAAAGAAATAAAGTGGCATATTGGACACGCCCTAATTACTGTAACACAAGTGATACAATATCATATTGCAAGCATAGATTTAAAAGACACAGACTAAACTACTAATGGCCCATCGTGGCGGGTACAGGTGGACCGGTGTCTGCTGCCGGGGATGGCTCCGTGGTCGGTCCAGCAGGTGTCAGAGCTTGGATTGGTCTCACTGGCTGCACGTCCCCTATAAAGGCTGTTGGGACACTCGGCATGGTGGGGTTGTCGACTAGCATTCACCTTTGACACGACAGGCATAAAAAATATAAGTGACCAGTTAAACAGTTTCCACACAAACATATGTTACCTAACATAACAACTTGTAAACATAAAAAAGCATTGGATGCACGCGTTGTGTGTAGAAATAGTTTTGTCCTCACTAAGACCATAGATCTATATAGTCTACAGATATTTCGGGAAGCAAATAAATAGATAAATAGAGGGCTAAATGTATTTTACTTACACTTGCTTTGAATGCCGGTACAAAGGAGCCAAAGTAGACAGCTGCCCGACTCCTGGGAGAGATGATGTCCACGAAACGGCCGTGCGGTCCTCACCGCTCCTCACCGGCATGATGTCGGATGCCTTGCTGCAGGGGAAAATGACTCGTTCCTCAGCATGCACGACTCCTCCATGAAGCAAAGACTCTCCTCCAGCGGTGACAGGCTAGTCTCTATCCACGCTGTCCCCTTAAATACTTTTCACCAGGGAGGTGGTTCCACCTCCCTGTTTTCTCTGAATCTACCCCCTAGCCAATGACAGGAGTAAAAACTCTCTTCAACGCCCATATGAGAAAATCCCTCGTTTTCATTGGTTCTCACAAAATCAGCAGTTTCTCGATATATCCTGTCACGCGACCCAAAGTGGGTGCGGTTAACATTCCTAGTCAAGGGATTCCAATCATAAGTCTAATTTTATTCAAATGCATGCGAATTCCCGCCAGCTGAGGAACAATACAAAAGGGGCAAAATGTCCACTGACTGCCCTATAATGACAAAATACCGTGTCTTCATTGGTGATACGAACAAAATCAGCTGTTTCTGAGAGTAGCCCTGGCCTATCACACGAACCAAACTGGGTGCGGTTAACATTCTTAGTCAAATGATTCCTTTCAAAAGCTGAAATATATTCGAATGCATGCGAATTCTCGCTAACTGATGCTGTGTGAGGCAAACTACTACGAACATTACAAAATAGGCAACCTGACCACTCGATCGATGCCTTATCGAGAAAAATGCATGCAAACTCCCACCACCTGGTGCTATGTGAGGCAAGCTCCTACTAACATTACAAAAGGGGCAACGTGACCACTCCCTGCCCCATTAACAAAATACCGTGTCTTCATTGATGCTATCGAAATCACGCAGTTTCTTTAAAAAAAAAAGTCGCACAAGGATCCAAACTGGAGGATGTTAACATTAATGTGCTTGCTTTCGAAACCTGAATCGTATTCAAATACATGCAAACTCCCGCCGCCTGATGCTATGTGAGGCAGACTCCTATCTACGGACGGTACAAAGGGGCAACCTGATCACTCGCTGTCCTAATGACAAAAAATACCGTGTCTTCATTAGTGCTATCGAAATCAGCAGTTTTTCAAAGTCGCCCAAGAATCCAAACTGCGTGCGGTTAACAACATTTCTAATCATGATCCCTTTCAAAACCTGAATCCTATTCAAATGCATGCAAACTCCCACCACCTGGCGCTATGTGAGGCAAGCTACTACGAACATTACAAAAGGGGCAACCTGACCACTCCCTATCCTATCGACAAAATACCGTGTCTTCATTGGTGCTATCGAAATCAGCACTTTTTCAAAGTCAGCCTAGGATCCAAACTGGGAGAGGTTATCATTTCTAGTCAAGTGATTCCTTTCAAAACCTGAATCGTATTCAAATACTAGGTGTTACAAAAACATTTCCCACTTTTGATCCTTAATAGTTCAAAAACTATTTATCAGATAACACTGACATTGATATGAGCAATAGCTCAATAGTGTACAATTTTGTTCGAGGCAATTTTAAAATGACAGCATAATTCAGTTTCATTAAATTACAAATTAATTTTTCAGTTAGGTTTCAGATTTTGCTCTATTTTCAACCCTCTGTACAAAACTTTAACCTTGCACAGAAGTCAATTGATGTGTATGGGAGTGTGTAGTTGACACCCAGACAATGGTCCTGGACAATGACCAGGATTTGAATGCTCCATCATTTTATTCATGAGGAATTCCACTATCACAGCTAGTCTTCTATTGATTCTGAAATGTGGTGTATGCAAGCACATGGAAATGATATTGAGAAATGTGCTTGCTCTATCATGTGCATGCATTTCACCCTTGGCTAGGAATTCAGACTAGCATGCAGTGCCCAGGGCAATCCATCATGAATAATTAATAAGCATTCATGCGCCTTGGAGCAGAGCTCTGAACAAGTGGTATCCAGGTCCATTGTTCAGGGTCATTGTAAGTACACACTCACAGACACATCATTAGTTCCTGTGTAAAGTTCAGGTTTTGTACAGAGAGTTAAAATTTGACCAAAATCTGGAACCTATCTTTGAAATTGATCATGGATTTCATGAAACTGATATAGGTTTTCATATTCAAATCACCTCCAACTAAATTGTACACTATTCAGCTATTTCTCATATCAATGACAGTTATCTGATATATAGTTTTTGAGCTATCAAGCATCAAAAGTGGGAAATGTTTTTTGTAACACCAAGTACTTTTTTTTACAGAGTCTATCGAAAGGGATCCAGTAGCGGAGCTTTCAATTCGAAGTTTATTTCATTTTTTCGACAAACGTATAAGTAACACTTCTTTTGACAACAGAGAATAAGGTAAACAGAACATTATGTATCGAAAAGAATGTAAAACAATTGAGGACCTTATAGTAATTATACATTGTAGTAAAAAACAAACACAGAAGTGATCGAAATAAAGTACATGTATAACTTTGCTTAAAGTGCGAAAAATGGAGAGACCCACTAAAAAGACGGAGCTTGTAGAATGTGGGCCCCTCTAAACTTGCAAACTCCCCCCCCCCCCCCCGTGATGCTATGTGAGGCAGGCTCCTACGGACGGTACAAAGGGGTAACCTGATCACTCGCTACCCTATTTACAAAATACCATGTCTTCATTAGTGCTATCGAAATCAGCAGTTTTTCAAAGTCGCCCAAGAATCCAAACTGCGTGCATGCGGTTAACATTTCTCATCATATGATTCCTTTCGAAACCTGAATCCTATCCAAATGCATGCAAACTCCCGCCACCTGATGCTATGTGAGGCAAACCACTATGAACAATACCAAAGGAATAAGATGTCCTCTGGGTGCCCTGCGTGGACAATACCCAGTGTTGTCTTCGTTGGTGCTATCGAAATCAGCCGTTCTTGAAAGATGCCTATCACGACGTCCGTCTGAGAGGTGTTAAATAAAATAAAAAACACAATTATTTAACCAATCTCTCCTTTCTTTTTTTTATACCCCCAGATTGCTCCGTCTCGCTTAAAAGTTACTCGCTCTATCGCAGGTCATATACTGAATTGCTTTGACCATGGACATTCATCACCCGTTAATTACAGTTTCTGTCAAAAGCGTTACAATAATATTTTAAACATGCTTTCCTACTTGGATCCCATCATAACCGCCGACAGCCAGCCTGGACGAAAACAGGGAGGCATTATAGGGCTCACACCCGTAAATACAATGGAATGTCCGAGACCCCTTCACAAATTCGTACCAAAGATACCAATATAAATGAAGAAAAAAATTAATTAAAAATCAATGATGTAGTTTGGCAAAAAAACTGAATAGCTGTAGATATTGAGTATGAATTCCTCTACAAATTGCATTTTGGTTAGAAGATGAAAGCTTTTCTGGTGGAATTTGAGGGGACTATATTTCATTGGGTACGTGTACGGAAAATGGGTGATTTTTTGAGTGACAAGAACTCGTAGTCTGCCTTTTCGGACCCATGGACAGAATTTGAACTGAATTATCCACCCTGAGAATTTGATGGATGAAAGGGTACATCTATCTTATCCAGGTTAGTGAAGTTGAAACACCTCATTTCTCCCAGGTGTTTTACAGAATTTTTTGAAATTTGATTTTTAACACACATCCCTGTGGGGAAATACTTATGGGTGTGAGCCCTATAGAGCGGTTTGGAACATGGAACACCAAAGCCAGAAAAAATGCTACCTTTTTCAATTGTCATGCCATAGGGCCTACGCATGAATTTGCACAATCGCGAAGAGTTATCACTTCTTTTCTAGTAACCACCTGCCTGCGCAACCAAACTGGGTGCGGATAATATTTTCTAGTTCAGTGAATGCTTTCAAAAGCTGAATTTTATTCAAATACATGCAAATTCTGACTGTCTGTTGCCATGTGAGACAAGCAACGGTGAGCAAAACAGCTTTTCCTCGAGGCGGCATACTGAAATACAAAATGGCGGCCATTCGATGTTTGTCCGACATTTCAAATCCATCCGTCATTGAATTTGAATTTAGCATGTCCAAAAGCCCTTGTTGTATACGAAATATCAATGCCACAAGTCATTAAGAAGCCAAGACAAGAATCTTTAAGCCCTAATTGTTTCTTCATAGCGGCCATGATATTGGAATTCAGGATGACGGCCGACCCAGTGGTCATGTCTCTCGGATCCGGCAATTTTTTTTTTTTTTTTTTAATCAGCGACCCACATACCTCTATAAACAAAATTTCATACTCTACGCCGATGCAGGCATCTCGACCAATCTTTACAGCTACATATCTGCGCCACTACCGGTCTTATTATACATACCAACAGCATGTATGCATTCCTGAATCTACAATGCCTAACAAGCATGCTATGTTTGGCACTTTTCCAGACATGAGGAGTCTGCAATGAACATTTGAAGCAAACACACCATTTCTAATTGCTACTCGTCCATTTATTTCCATTTGCAATTCGTCCATTTATTTCCATTTGCTATTCGTTCATTTATACTGCAGTGTATAAGGGTTTGGAATAAACCATTCCAGTATATTATAAGTGACTAATTACGGTACTTGCTTCATTCAAATAGCTAACGAATCAGCGATTTCGTTAGATTTTCCATTACTCAGCCCAAACTGCACGTATATATTATGGTATAACCCCCTGTCAGATAAACCCTTGCATTGTCGAATGTCATAAAAGATCCTTTACGGAGAATAGATTCTTTGATATCATGCGAAATCAATGCTCACTAATTCTCGGTTGCTAGTATGTGAGGCACTCGTATAGGCTAATTCGATTTGGGTACTGCTTTTATGGTAATTTTTAACTGGAGGCTTCAAGTATATGCCTTACAATGCACTGACATTGCAACGCATCTGACTCATCTCATAACCCATTGAGAGTGTTTTTGTTCTTTGGAAGACCCCCAGTTATGGCTGCCCTAAGCTATAGTGCTGTATAACAGTCAGATTCATATTTACTATTACTATGTGAGGCGGCTTGCCGTCGGGAGTGCTAACATCGCTACTAGCTCTATCTGTTAAGAAAATGTGGTATTGTTAAAGGGAATGTATAATTTTGGATGAGACCCTATTTCAGGTTTCTAACACGTTCTGGTGAGATGACAAACCTCTTATGAAATAAGAAAGAGCATTGTCATTCCAAGAGGGATTCGCCGTTTATTTGATGAAAATTGGTTCTGAAATGGCTAAGATATCCAAAACAGAGCAATCGGAATAAAATGTGGGACCCACCTTTTATTAGGATCGCTTTGTTTTACTTTTGTTTTTGGATATCTCAGCCATTCCAAAACCAGTTTTCATCTAATAAACTTTGAATTCCTCTTAGAATGGTATGCTCTGTATTATTTCATAAGCAGGGGCGGATCCAGGGAGGACCGCAACCGTTATTTTTTGTTGAAACAAAAGAAATAAAAAGAAAAAATGGGGGAGGGTGCGTGCGCCCCCCCCTTTAATTTTGTAAACGCGCCCCCTCTTTACGAAATTCCTGGATCCGCCCCTGATAAGTGGTTTCTTGGTATCTCGCAAAAAGTTATAAGCCCAATCCTCATCTCCACAATACTATACCATCCCTTTAAGCAGAACAGTAAGGCTAAACAAGCAGATATTGGCAGAAGTTGAATCCAGAAATCAAAGAACGGAAAGCTTATGACTATCGAAGTTTATTGCATTTTCCAAAACTGCAATGGCCGTCACAAGCACATTAGTAATATGTGACGAGGACATTGTCATTGCCTCACAATTGATATCTGACTTGTTTGTTCATTAAAGAAATATATATCTTATTGTAAAAGTGTTGTTGTTGTTGTTGTTTTTTCAATATGGAGAGGGAGGTGTCACCTCCCTGTCCGTATTCACAAACAACATGGTAAAGCCGAATGCCCACTGTGCGACCTGAGCCTGCGAGCTGGTGCGAGCTGTATAGGGCGCCAAGTGACTGACTTCGTAACGAATCAGGCTACGCGACACTTGGCGCCCCATACAGCTCTCACCAGCTCGCAGGATCAGGTCGCACAGTGGGCACTCGGTTTCCGTTTCCTTTACCTTTACAAAATCATTACTTCTGAAAGAGTACAACTTGAGAGATCCAAAAAAAAAAAGAAAAAAAAGAAGTGAAGCGCAGAAAATGATCTCTCTTCCGCTCCCCCCCCCCCCCATCTTAGACCGTTTTTTAATGTTTTACAATTGATGGATGTTTTCTTTCCTATAACCTGGTAGCGGAGCGTTTCATTCACTTGTCTGCCTATGCTACAAACCTGACTACCTCCATTAAAGTTCCATAGGCAGGAATTCACTAGTTGTTGCTAAGTAGGGCAAGCCTCCTGCAAGCTTTACAACTTTTGTGAATCATAAGCATGCATGAAATCTTACTGCACTACAGAACCGGTCTATTCATATCAACAAAGAAATAATAAAAAGAAAAAACAGTGAAGATTTATGCAGGAGAGCTTTAGTGGATTCATCATCTCATCTGATTTTTCTATGGCTTGTTAATTGTGACTTTGCTTGAAAATCATGAAAAAAGCCCTGATTTCCAAAATTTCAATGAGTTAAAAACATACACATTTCGTTAACGTGTTTGGTTGATGTAGTTACTTTTCTTATCAAAAGTCAGGTTGAACAAAGACTCGATTTTCCTTTAAATGAACTATAGGGCCTATAATGTAAATGCATGTGGACTTTGCGTTGATTCATTATACACTCGACGGCATGTGGCATGACCAAATGAATGTCTAAATAGATGTCATCATGGTTCATGATAGTTTTTCTATTATGTTTCTTATATGCCCACAAACAAACAAAAAAAAAAAACACTTCAAAATCCAAATTCTACCATTGGCCTTGTCAGTCAATAAGGTACTAAATGATTAATGAAAGAAATTAGAATGTAGCTGGTTGGAAATTTTGAAATCTTGTATGCAACTTGGTGGTTATCGTGTATGGAATAATCAGGTTTTTTTTTTTTTTCAAATCTCCTTGTTATTAATACCTCCGGACTGAATAATAATATCTCATTAAAAAAGGTAATATTCAAGCATCTTGCGTATATTTGTGGACAATATTGTTTGTCATCAGGTTTAGCATTTAATTATTAAATCTTTCGAATTTGGTATTTGGCAATTGCGTTTAGCAGCATTTTTCAGTTAAAGAAATACAATTTTTTACTACAGTTCTTCGTGTGTCCTATATATATTGTTTGCACATTGAACATTTGCTGCTGAAAATATTGGAGAGACGGCACATTGCTGCTGGCTAGGTATGCTGTATTTCAGGAATGATGCATACTTAAACAGAAGTGCTGTTTTTTGTCAAAGCAATCTATTAACACCTGCGGTAGAGTGCATAACTTCTCGGCGGCACGAAGCATGGGTAGAAAAAAAAGATTCTCGTTTCTTCTCCTTCTCTGACACCCCCATGCTACTGTCAATGACTGCACGTAAAGTAATGTGTAATTTGCCAAAGCAGTTAACGTTTATTTAATCAAATGAGGCCTTTCGACCGTCGGATATCATGCAAATGCATGTAAAGCTCGGGCTGTTGCTTTGCTGTAGGGATTCGCAAAGATATGCCTGAGCCGACTTTAATCTTGAACATGCAAAAAAAAACAAAAAAAAAACAAAACAAAACAAAACAAAACAAAAAAACAAAAACAAAAACTGTTCCAGCGTATCTCTGTGAAACTAGCTACTGAAAACAAAGAACGTCAAACTTAGTGTGGCATTATCAACAGATGCGAACGCATCTTCACTTCTTCTTTTTTAATTCGGTGGGCATTCGTTGTCTGGATAGGCCTCTAAGGCCCCGTCACACTACAGCGAATGCCCAACGAATTCGATAATGTGAAGACAGTTTGCATCTGTTGCTAATACTAGAATACTTCATAAAATGTTTGACGTTCTTTGTATTCATTAGCTATTCGTAGGGATTCGCAGAGATACGCTGGAGATTTTGGACATGTTTAAAAAAAAGAATCGGCTCCAGCGTATCTCTGCGAATCCCTACGAAAAGCTAATGATTACAAAGAACGCCAAGCATGTTACGAACTATTCTAGTATTACCAACGGATGTGAACATATCTTCAAATTTTCAAATTTGTTGGACATTCGTTAGGCATTCGTTGGGCATTCGCTGTAGTGTGACGGGACCTTTAGAGAAGAAATATCTTCAGATTTTGTGCATTTTTTTCGTAGGTTCGGTGCATGACAGTTCTTGAATGCTTACAGAGAACAGTGATTTCAATTGTAACATTTTCACTGATATATTTTTCTCTTGCAATAAGATGAATGCAATATATAACATGTATAAGATAAACATCTAATATACGTCTGAAGAACATCGTGTTTAATTCAAAGTGTCCACAAAGATACGACTTTCTAAGGATGTAGAATTTTCAGTATTAATCATCGTTTGCATTTTCTTCTCATTTAGTGATTATCCATTTCATCGAGGTATTCACTCGTTTTTCTCTCGCAAAGGAATGTTTTAAAAGTATTTGATATTACATGTAAAGGGTATAACGTCTACATACAGAAGAAAAAAAAATCATGTATCTTTTTAAACCCAAAGGGATACACCTTTGTTGTTGTCGTTTCGACAACGCCTCTGTAGGTTTTAATGCCTTATACTACTCTTGGATGCCTCTGTTGGTGTCAAAGCTCAGTGCGTTACTTAAACCAGGAAAAAAGTGTAATCTTGATTTTTTTTTCTTTCTTTTTCCTTCTCGTTCTTTTCCTTTTGTATAAAGTTATTTGTGAGAACTGAATATTGTGCGAAGACTTGGCATGTGCGGCTTAGAGATACACAAATCCAATATGTACTATAATCGACCCAATTCAGATCTTTTTCTGTCCTTCTTGGACGCCATAAGATCAGCTGAAGTTCCTACAATGTTCTTCAAGTCAGTTAATTCCGCTTAAAATCGTCGCCTTACTACACTGTTTTGATTACGCGACCGAGTTGTAAACGCTCGTTCAGTGAACTCTGTAAGAACCGCTTTATGAACCTGTGATCTACTCTTTATACGTAAGACCCAATCCTCAATTTGCAATGCATATTCTTTTGAAGTCATTGTAAGCAAGTCATCATGGTCTGTGTTGGGAGAGGTTCCTTTTTATGTTACACTAGGTCGGTATTTCCGATCTAGTTTACTCATACCAGAGCTGACTGAATTTCAAACGTGCTCAAAATACTCACCATTCATGTTCTAAAGTCTCGAGCAATGATCTTGGAATTACATAACTTACAGCCATGTCTAATTGTTTCTCTACACGAAAAAAATGAGGGCACGAATCTTTTGATGGTTATTCATCTCCAGCAACATTTAGTAAAGTATTTTATTCCTCATCTTAACCCTATGGACTTGGTTGTAAATACCTTTGCATCACGTAAAAGGCAGTAGGCCTATCCTCTTCATTTTCTTTGTTTTTGCTCTTTAATTGTTGACGCATGTACTGAATTGTTTTGCTTTCTTTTTGTGACAGTGACATGTAAGCCAGAAGATGCTCAAGGTCCCACGCAGCACTGGCTGCTGGCCTATTTGCGTCTAAAGAAAAATGTTTTTTTTTTTTTTTAATGTATTAAAAAAAAAATCCTGTATGCATCTTTAAATTTCGGGGTTCTTGTTATCGCAATTCTGGTACATTATAATACCTGTATTACTAAGTTGGTGCACTATGCGATAATTTAATCAAAATAATGTGTTGTCACATCATAGTGACTACTGTTATACTTTCTCATATTATTTTGTCTTCATTATATCAATGCTCTGCCTCCTGGCAGCTACGACAGTTCGAGATGTGACTGCTTGGTTTGCTTATGGTGAAATCACATGGTGGCGCCATTGTCGGTCATATGATAAATATATTGAACCATACTCCCCTTTCTCACGCCTAGTTCATATTCATTCTTTTTTTAAATTATGCATTATGTTTATTAAAAGATGCCTAAACTCAGAAAACTTTAGTTTCATCTGGGAAAGCTTTCATGTTATACCGTAATGTTTGACCGCTGGCACGGGTACGTCTCTTTTTTTTTCTCATCCAGAGCTGGAAGAACTGTCTTTGGTAACATGAGATTGCTTGTTTGAATTCTTGAAACTGAACAGCCTGATTGTCATGAATTTTGTCCACTTGTCACCTTGCTTACCTTTATTTAAACTGAAATTACGTCTGCATTTTTAGTCAGAGGCCTGATATAAAAAAATTGATATTCAGGTGATATGCGTATACACCCGTGTACTTAATGCGTGTGAAGAATTTCATTGTTGTCGATGAATTTGAAAGTATTGTATTTGTCTTACGCAATACACCACCCTGGTAACACATATTTTCGTAACGTCTGAACGAGAAACAGGTCAGGTCAGTCATGCTTGAAGGATCGCACTACTAATTTGTGTGTGTGTGTGTTTTTTTTTTTTTCTTCTTCTTCGCCGACATCTAAGTAGAGCATAATCCGTGCTGTTCCTTGGAGAATGGCGTGAACAAGTCATGACCTTTCACTTTTTTTTTTTTCTCAACCGATCCTGGATTAGGTTGCTTTTTTCTTTTAATGATGAATTAGTTGCCGACAACATTAATTCAGCAGCGGAAGAAATGCAGTATGATTTTAATGATTTGACTCAAGCTCCATTGTGTAATCATGTCACTTTGAATCAATTTAAAGATATTAGTAAGGGTTTCATGAAAGATACATTTTCGTTGGTACATTTGAATACAAGAAGTATAAATAAACAATTTGAAGAATTACAGTTATTGTTTAGATAATTCAAACAAATCTTTATTTTCAGTGATAGGACTCGCTGAAACGTGGTTATATTCATGTCCCAAACAATCTTTTGCGCTTGAAGGGTATGATATTTTTGTGAATAATAGACCTGATCGCTCTGGTGGTGCAGTCGCTTTATATGTTTTACGCTGCTTTGAATGCACTGTCCGTGAACAGCTTAGCAAAATGAATGATAGTGTTGGGTCACTTTTTCATTGAGATCACTGTTCCTGGTAACAAAAACATCGTGATAGGTATTATTAACAGACCTCCAGATTTCAACAACAAAGATTTTTATCACATCTCACTGAGTTGCTTACCTACCCTTTATTTATTAACTCAGACTCCTTTATATTCGGTGATTTTAACATCGACTTGTTAAAACACGCGACGGATAATATCTTGGGAGAATTTCTTGAGACATTCTTATCCTCTTCCTTCTTACCTCTTATTTCGAAACCGACTCGCGTCTCCCGTCATTCGGAAATTTTAATTGACAATATATTTAGTAATGTTTTGACCCTTCAAGATTCTTCGATAATTTTATCAGATATGACTGATCATTTTCCAGTAATAACGCATCTTAGACTCAACCATATCAGCAGTAATTTATCGCAGCGATACTTGAGGCGTAGAGTAACCCAAGAAAATTTGTCTTCTTTTTGTGCTTCTTTAATGTCAATTGGGATTGTGTGTTTGATACTGATAACAGTAATTTGGCTTTGAATTTAAAATATATATTTTGCTAATCATTTGGATATTTGTATCCCTAAAAGAGAGAATTATAAAACAACACCAAAGCTACCTTGGATTTCGAAGTCCATTTTGCGTTCGATTAATAGAAAAAATAAATTGCTTTATGCATTTAAGATGAAACAAAAACTGATCAAGCATTAATGAAATATACTTCGTATAACAATACCCTCACTAAGCTAATGCCTATTGAAAAGAAAAAAAAATATAATCATAAGCAATTAGAGAGATATAGATGGGATATAACAAGTACATGGAATGTATATAAACAAGCAATGAATATATCAAATGAAAAGTTTGGTATTTTGAAAATAAGATCTGATGATGAAATTATTGATACTTCTGTGGATATAGCAAATATTTCATACACATAGTTTCCAACAATTGGACAAACCTTCACTCACGAAATTCCCGATACTAATATTCTTTTTTCTGTTTTTTTAAATCAATGTAATAGGCATTCTAGATTTTTTATTCCTACCACTAGCTATGAAGTTACTGATATTGTATCTGGTTTGAAAAAAAAAAAGAGGTAAGGTTATGATGACATAAGCAATATGATTTTGAAAATTGTACATAATTTCTTTTCTTTTTCCTTAATGACAAATAGTTTGAGGATTATAAGTTTATTAAGTTGTTGTGGTATTGTTTCCAATTTGCCAATTGCAAATGATTTGAAATGCCTGCAGGGCGGATCCAGGAATTCTGTAAAGGGAGGGGGGGGGGGGGGGGGGGGAGCAACTAATATTTCTGTTGCCACTTCCGGGTTTCATTTCATTTTTTTTCTTTTTATTTCTTTTGTTTTTTACAAAAAAAAAATAAAGGGGGGGGGGGGGCGTGCGCCGGTTGCGCCCCCCCCCTCTGGATCCGCCAATGGCCTGTATATTTTGCTCCTTTTCATTTCAGTGTTTGATGTGTACACATGCTTTGCGTTTCCATGTTGGTGACTAAACTAATTCTTTCATTCATAACCCAGCATGACAAATGACACAAGCGAGACAGAAATAATAGACAAGATACAGCCTCATTTACAATATTGTCAGATTTATTTTACTCCATCTGTCCCAAATTGTTGAATAGAGAGCCAAAATATACAAGTACTTCACAGTAAACACAATCTCCTAAAATAGCACTAAAACTACACCTAGAAACAACGGAAAAAAGAGAATTAACTCCTAATAATGCAAGAACAATACAGATAGTTTTTAGGAATACTTGAACTAATTATTGCAAATTGTGCCATGACATCAAATAATGTTGCTAAACACATGACCTTGCAAATTTAAATGGCCTACATTTATCAGCACTTTATTCTACTATCAGAATTCTGCATCAGTTGGTCTTACAATATCTCATGGACAATAATCATTTAAAAAAAATTGCATAAGACACATAACTACAACATAAAATATGAGAATGCTAGGTTTGATGTTACTTAAAACAATCATCACAAAAATTTATGTCATCTTTCCTTGACTAGTCTTTGTCAGTGAATAGTCTAGCTATCACAAATTCAGTCCAGACCTTAACTATCAGAGTAACGGGAAATTATGGAATAGGCCTACATGTTCCCACAGAAACATTGAATGTTACAGATTTCATCTATATAAACAGAGACACAAGTACAGTGTGAAAAATAGTGTATACTGATGCCCACCTCAACACTCCATGACAGTTTGTTCTGTATCATTCCATTGCTGCAGTGGAATATTCTTCATTGAACTGGTCTTTTTGTATACATACAAGTGCCGTCATGATAATTGTTACTAACTAGTTATACTGAGAGCAATGAAGCAAAGAAAGCTGAAAACTAAATAAAAAAGTACAAAAGTCTAGTCTTAAGAAAACAACATCAAACTATAATAAATTCTGCTGCAAAGTGCAAAGAGAAATAGGTGCTCAGTCTCATTACAGTTACACACTTTGAATTAAAAGACTGAAAAGCATAAAATTCTGCCTATCTTATAAAGGCTTTGCCTTGTTTAAGTCACACCACTATGATGCAATGACACACCAATATACTGAAAAAGTTCCCAACCAATGTTTACAGAACAAAAATCTAACAATATATTAGTTCATGGACACATAAAAAAAAAAAAAAAAATCATTTTTCAAATTTGCAGTCTTCACCTACAAAATGAAAGCCTACATGTCTTTGTCATTTTCTGGTATGTGGCATTTATTAAGCAGGAGAAATCACAGAAAAAAAAATCCCTTGAGTTGAAGTGGTAACCATAAAACAGTACTTTCAATTAATGAATGAATTAATGGTAAAATGTAGATGGCACAGCATTTACTCTGTGTCTCCATTTACTTTGTGTTCTGAAGGGGTTATAAAAAGGAAGGAGCAATTTCTTAACTCCATCTTCTTTTGTAGATCCATATTATCAAAAATTGTCCATACAAAAAATGGCATTCATTTTTTAAGGCTTGTGGGCAAAATTCACACTAGAACCCCCTTGAAAAACAAAATAACAAAAACAATACAAAAAAAAAACAAACAAAAAATGCTCCACAACAGCATATTTGTCTCATTTAAGATCACACAATAAACAAACGACACAAAGAATCAACCTGGACCTGTCTTAATCAAACGATGTGAGAAAATCAGAAGTGTTACAATAAACAAAGAGCTTCACCTCAGAATCTCTAAAAAATATCAACAATGATTTACATGTGGTCAACAGGACACAGTCTTCTTTTCTTACAGTGGATCAAAATGAGTCAAACGGAGGTGGTACAAAACTCTCCAGATGCTCACACTTTGACCCCTGTGAACATGGAACCCAATCAATTGGTTGAAAAATAACAAGCCTGGCCTGACAGAACAAACGTTGGCTGTGCCTTCAGATAGCTCTTACCAACTAGGACAGCTAAAAAAAGGTCATATTGGAATTCATTACAACTACTCTTGTGCTGCTAAACAATAAGCATTCAAAACAGTCAACTGGAATGACTCATAAGAAAAGGTTAACTTCATGTTTAAAGGAATCAATACAACAGAATGTTTGGGTACTATACATGTATATTCCATTAGATTCTAGCTACTTTGAAGTTTTATTATATTACACTATAAGCAAGTAATTGCACATCATTATGAAATGAATACAAAAATGAAATCACTGCTTCTTTTGTCAGCTTGCTTTGTTTGTTTGATTTTTTTTTCTTTTAACCACAGAGGTTTGATTAATTTCTTCATCAGAAGGGTTACCAAGAAAGTCAAAAACTTGATTACTAGTTTGAGGAACAGCAAGAAAGGTAATGCAGGATTTGTTTTCCATCTGTGATCACTAAAAAAAAAATCATATATAGCAGGAACAAATACAGGTGAGATTAGTATATTCATTGGAAATCAAAATTTTGCAACCTTAATTACAATATCTTTCTTATTTTTGTTTTGAACACCTCAGATGATATACATTTTAAAACATGGTATTTTCTGACTTTTCTTGTTTCTCCACATCTTTGTAATTTGCCTAAATTACATTGGTCCACATGATTCAAAATATATGGGATCTGCGTATTCAACAATTCACAACAAAATGGAGCTTTTCACGTCCTATTTCTGTATATGATAGGGCTTCACCAATGACTGGATATGAATACAAAATTACTTTGTATTAAGGGATACTGCTGTAAATCAAAGTATTCTAACACATCAGAAATAATAGCATGGGTTTTTAAAAATCCACCGAAAAAATGAAAGAAATGAGTAATTGGAATGAAGTAATGGTGGGAGCATAAAAGTAGGTAGAAAGTAAACATTCTGGTTTGAAAACTGCTGTCAAACTATGTATCCCGACACAAAGCAGAATCTGGACAGCACGTAGCACCACTGGCTGCAATCTCATGTCCAGTGATTTATCTTGAATTTTGAAACAAACAAGGGGCCACTTGATGAGGCTTTTTGGCTGACATGAAATAGATTCACAGCAATCAAAAAAGTCTAACCTCTCTTTTCAAAATGTCACAATTCAAAGTGCCAACACTGAAGATAGAAACACAGAATGATAAGAATAAACTACTGTCAGCCTTTCCTTGTTTAGATTGTACGCATGATCTCCAGATCATGTAAGCAAGCATTTTGATTGGCAATGCAGTGGTCGATTTTTCAGGTACCCACATTGCTCATGGGGCAAATTATAAAGTGAGTTAGTGTGTCAACACAAGTTTTGATCTTTTTCCACTTAAAACCCAAAGAAGAGTCCATCTTGAATAGCTATAGAAGAGTCTATACATCTTATTGTAACCCTTTTCTCACATATCACCTACTGCTAAATATTCTTTGTTGTCTTCTTCTGATTACACACAAAATCATAACTTGTACCATGGCAGTCCCCTTGCTCCAGCATTTCTTTATATCAAATCATGGCGCAAAAACTGAGAAAGCAGCAAGCATTATAACATCAGTCCTACTTTAGAGACATTCACATATGAGCATTCTTGAATACTAAAAAAGGACACTTCTAAAGTGTAAAACTGCGGGCGGACATGGACTTGCACAAAACAATGAGGATACCATGTAGCATGTGATGCAAGACCCTCTTGAACATTCCGGAGATTCTTTCAGAAACCTCCATCATTTCAGTTTTCTCAGTATATCTCTGCCCCTCTTTCTTCTTGGAAATCAGTTCAACTCAATATCACATGTACACTTTTATGAGATTATACAGTGTCCTCAAACACTCCGATATGTGCACAGTATCTACAATTATACACTGCTTTTATGTATAAGATATGAACAAAGCACTGAATATTTGTAAATATTTCCAGCAATATTTCATGATTACATCGTATTTGTTGTACAGGAATTTTTGACTAGTTTTGATACATCAGTAATGGAAAGAAAACAAAACCAAGGATTTTCTGGGGTAGTACATGTGTGTGCATATGTATATATACACACACATACATATATATGAGGTTATATGTATACAAATAATTAATTTGTTGATCCAATTTTCACAATAACTATTCTCTTGCATATTTTATCAACAATGTACTACATGTACGAAATTTTCATCGCAGAAGACAAAAAGATAACGTTCAGATACAAATATAACTTTGTAGTCATTATGATAAAAAAACAATGTCACACCTAGTAGCACTTAAACATGCATCACATATTTTTTTCTTGCTTTTAACAGTCATGAAAAAATTTCAGTGTCCACACAACTTTGGTCAGTCATGTACATTACACACACCTCTTATTGTAAAATGTTGCTGTCTAAATTGAGAGTGCTGGACAGGAAGTCAAGAAGCATTTTGTCTAGGACGGGCAAAACTATTTTAGTTCTTGACACCAACAAGATTATGCATCAAAGTAGCTCACCTGTCTATTGCATTGACTACATACATCTTATGAGAGAGTGAAGAATCCAGTGTTAAACATACTTTTCCCTTTCACTCTTTCAAATAAGAAATAATCTGGCTTGAAAAGAAGGAAGAAACGAAGTGATAGTTCAGCTCAATATCCTTATTTAGAAGTACGGTTGCTCCGAGTAATGAATAACAGATTTACAATTATATAAATGATTCAACATCTACATAAAAAGCAAAACAACAAAAGGGATAATATGGAGACAAACCCATGTGATACACATTATGATGACCTATTCTATTTCCCTAAATATTTTCACTTCCTTTCCCTGATATTAAGAGAACCACCTTTTTGTACATCATAAAGATCCTTGATACAATTGTACTAATTTCCATGTGTATCCGACATCACTGAATAAAGATACATTTTTTTGGATAATTCACAAAAGTTGTCAAGAGCACGACCACCACTCCTCATCAACCATCATCCATCTTTGTCCAAAGAATGGATGAGCATTAAACCCCTCAACACCACCACCACCATCATCAGAATGCTATTGACTTGGTATGCAAACTGGTTGCCATGGTTACTGTCAGGCTTCGTATATTCCTAAAGAGAAGTACTGCAGGTGGAATGTTATCGATCATGACGAGGAATTTTCACAAAGTCCTCGAAGACACTACACTAGACAAAAATGTCCACAGCTCCTCTGCGTGAAATGAATAACAATGTTCTTTAAAAAAAGAAGAAGAAGAAGAAAAAAAAAAACTAGCACTGTTCCTATCTAATTTCATGGGAAATCTGACAATAACTTAGGTAAAAAAACATCTGATGACGTCCTAGGGGCTTATTTGAAACATTAAAGTACAAATGTAAGTGTACAGATATTCTTTTTTTATCGATGGTGAAAAAATAGGAACAATGGCATAACTTTGGCTCAGTTTGTTTTGAATAATGAAGAAATAGTCATAAGCATTGCACACTCAGAGAGAGTGCAAAAGTTAATCATGCACACCCATATCAAAGAATCATTCTTTCACACTGACACATTTTTTATTTTCCCTACGAGGGAGGTAGGCAAGTACCACTAGTCTGCTGAGAAGACTCACCTATTCCACATCATTTATCTACCTTTCTTTACAGACCTTTGATACCGCTACATTCCTGCAAATATGTATCAATATGCTTCTCTGCAATTTCATAGCTTGAGCAGAATGAACCCTGCTTCACTGCATTTAAAATTACAATGAGTATAATTATATTCATATATGTATTTGATAATTTGTGTGCGTTTCGCTGCAATTCTGCTATGATAAGCACAAGATGAGATTAAGGGAATGCCCTCCTGTGTGCTGTACGTGTTCCAAGGGTTGGGGGTTGGGAGTTGGGGAGGCTAGTATGCCTCCCTGTACTCATGGTGCCACTTTTGGAAGTTGACGTGAAAGGCCACAATGCTACCGGTTGCCATGCCAGCGATGATCGTCCTGAAATGAAGAGAAGAGAAAGGAGCAGATGCACATTATGGAGGCACAAGGGTGACTGTACACCAGAAAGTATTACCATGTCCCCTCACCAGCGGATAGGACCTCAAATTCATTCACCCTAAACTTGAATCTACATCAAGTTGGACAGTCCATTCAGGTGTAACACTACCTCGGTCAAACAGGAAGGCCATAGTGACACTATATGGATATTAAGTCTTACCACTTTGGCATTGACAGTTAATTTCCAGACATCTGTGCCAATCAGTGAAGCACAGTAAGGTTCAAGCCTGTCAAAATTTTCTTATCAACATCTCATGAATGCCTTTCTTGATTTTGTTCCAGTTCAAGACTGTGAAATCTCTCTCTTTCCTAACCTTTTTCAGAATTCTTTCAAGGTGTTTGTTATGAATATTTATTTTTACAGATCTATAAAGCATTTGTACATTACATACAATACAGGTTTACAAGTGAAATCCATCACATTATCTACATATCTTCTTGTCTTTCTTTCTTTCTATCTATCTATCTATCTATCTATCTATCTATCTATCTATCTATCTATCTATCTATCTCTACGTCTACTAATATATAATTATGTCTGAAATAACCTCATGATAACTACTATGTGAAGACTAGGAATTCCATCTCTTGATACTGTACTAGTGGACTGGGAATTAATCCCCTTCAAACCTACTCCAGGAATGATAAAACATAACATATCCAGAATTCTCCTCTCTTAACCTTGACACCCATGTACAAAGCTATGTACTGTATCAATCACCTTCCCCCATTCACCGTTGTTTATACACGAGGCTTGACACCAAACACCAAACACCACTATATCTTTCCCTCCCCTTCATGGACTAAAATGTGTAGACACAACACTGGGAGCATTGCAGTGTGGAGAATACACCTCTGGACTTTATAAACGGACAGAAGATCCTGTCAGGAGTGGATCCTGTGTCATATTCCTCTGACAAGAGGGAACATCAATGGTCTGCTTGTTTTAATCATTCATGGATACCTCCACCCTCCTTCAACCAAACTTAAAATTGGTACCTGGCAATGCTTGGGTTTTAATTATGGCCAAGCCTTCTGAGTAAATGGTCACTACACCCTAGAGTCTACCCTGGGTAAAAATAATTTCACATTATCATTATCATTATACACAATACATAATGATGAGGTATTTGCATGCTAACCTTTGTTCGTGGGCGAGGTCTAGGGCGAGAATGGAGGCGTCACACAGGGGAAAGGTGTGCATCAGCTTGTGGTCGTGGGTCCGCCATACCTGGACGACTCGGTTGTCGCCCCCGGTGACAAAGTAGTCTCCCTCTGGCTTCATCTTTACAGCCTGGAGGAGGAAAAATCATATCACAAGGTTGGAGGTAATCAAGACGAGGTACTGACAGCACAACCAGTAATGTAACATGAGTCAAGTGATTCTAATATGTAGTCATGCCAGTATCCAGTATGAGTCCAGCTTATTTTAATTCAGAAGAGTGTAGTTTTGAAACATTAGTTTCATGCAAAACAACACAATATTATTTGGTTTATAGTTTGGTTGATAGAATTTAACAGTGCAAGAGATAAAAACAGTGAGACAGTCAGAAATACCCATAAAAAATGGGAGATGCAGTGTGATAGAAAACTAGTATTAAGGGGGAGGACAGCTTGAAATTTCACTATGAACATTATGCTGGGAATACTGCTGTTTTTTCCGACAAAAAGTACATGAAAAGTATATTACACATGATCTGATTTTCTTTGCAATTAGCTTGTTTGACCAAATGTGACAACATTATGGAATGTTTGTCTAGTCACAAATAAACTACCAGGAATACTTAAACATGTCATGCCTTTAATCTTGTGAGTGTTCGACACAGATTGAAATTTAGAAAAAAAGTCTTCAAATGCTGTTCTCCAAGGAAATCAGCACTACAATACTATGGTTACTATTAGATGGAGGAGTTACTATGGAATCAAGGCCTATTGGAAGACACTGGTAGTGGAAGGAGAAATGAAATGAACTCACATGAAGGTTGGCCTGGACATCAGTGAGGTTGAGGAAGCGGCCATTGAGGGTGTAGGAGCAGATGTTGCCCTTGTCAAAGGTGACAATGATGACACCCTGCTCGGCGGCGATGGAGCAAAGGCGTGGCACTTTGCAGGCAGCCGGAGGAGTGAGAGACTGGAGGAGGTCTCCTGATACTGTGTGTACCAGACAAGCACCACCTGTGGGGGACAAGGAGCAATGCTTCAATGCACATGGCATAATTGACACCCACCTGTGCTACACATCTACAAGGCAAGACATTATGACATCAGCACTACAGTGATGATGATCTTTTTGAACACCACCGTTGCTGTAATTTGCATTCACTCAATCAGTCAGTAACCTCTATTGTCTCTAATATCAAAATCTAGATGTTGCCTGATCAGCCCATCAAGTATGCTGCGATGAGCGCATTGTAGCAATGAGAAGTGTGAATGGTATTGAAGGTTCTTCGACGGTCTTTAAAATGGAGACAAAAATTCCTCGTCATTTCACAGATGTGGCTTGACGTTAATGATAATGATAATAAAGTATTTTTTACAGTGCATTTCAAATAAACTGATCAATGCACTTTACATCCAAATTTGCCCCAAGGACAAAGTCAAAAAAGAATATAAGAATATGCTTTTGTATGTTATACCCACATTATGAATTGTATTTCTCTCCAAGAAGATATGAATCAAAAGTACCTTGTAATTTTGAATTCAATGTGTGCAAATATTACAAATGTATGACCAACTTTAAAACTCAAGACTGCCTAATACTGACCCTTTGACCCACTGACCACCAAACCCAGTTCAGTGCAGACAGCAACTGAGATGACCTCGGTGTCATGACCAGTCAGGATAGCTCGAGGGGTGGCAACCTCACCTGAAAAGAGACCAAACAGAAATATTATGTAATTAGAAGGATTGAGTGTGGGCACTGGCCTGATATGAATAAGACAAAACAGTATTATCAATGTCTTGTACTTGTGGCTTCTGTGGAGTAACTGGATTTCCACAAAAGAAAAAAAAAAGAAGAAGAAATAGACTCCTCTCACACCATTACATCAAAGGATAACTAGAAATATCACTTAAGGTGATTAATACCCCCGCCCCGTGACGACAGTCTTACCCAAGGAATGATCTTTCCTTGATCTTCTGCCATTTAAATGCCGTTACCATGGCAACGCAGCTTCCGACACGTCCGAAAAATATGTCTTGCACATCTTCCCACCAAGACTATTGTGTGTGCCACATTTCATAAGCTTTTGTCAAAAACTGAGGAAGAAGTTCAATCCACAAGATCTTTCCTTGATCTTCCGCCATTAATATGCCATTACCATGGCAACGCAGCTTCCGACACGTCCAAAAAATATGTCTTGCACATCTTCCCACCAAGACCAATGTGTGTGCCACATTTCATGAGCTTCAGTCGAATACAGAGGAAGTAGTTCAATCCGCAAGATCTTTCCTTGATCTTCTGCCATTTATATGCCGTTACCATGGCAACGCAGCTTCCGACACGTCCGAAAAATATGTCTTCCACATCTTCCCACCAAGATCAAGGTGTGTGCCACATTTCATAAGCTTTGGTCAAAAAACTGAGGAAGTAGTTAAATCCGCAAGATCTTTCCTTGATCTTCTGCCATTAATATGCCGTTACCATGGCAACGTACTTTCGGGTACTGTCAAAAAATGCGTCTTGCACATCTACAACCAAAGGCACACATCTGTACCAAGTTTCATGGAAATTGGGCAAAAACTGAGGAAGTAGTTTGCAACACAAAATTTTCCATCATTTTGGCTCATAATATGTGAGCTGTTACCATGGCAACATACTTTTTGTCACTGTCAAGAAATGTGTCATGCTGACCTATATCCTAAGACAAACATTCAATATGAATTCCATGAGAATTGGAAGAACACTGATGAAGCAGTTTTGCCATGAAGCATTTTGCCCTATATTTTACCAATAACATGCCGTTACCATGGCAACGCACTTTTTGCCACTGCGGAAATATGTGTCTTGCACATTAACATATTCAGATGAACATCTGTACCTAATTTCATAAAAATTGATCAAAAACTGTGGGAGGAGTTCGCGACGCAAGATTTGTACCCATTTTTGCCCATAATATGCCGTTACCATGGCAACGTACTTTTGGGTACTGTCAAAAAATACGTCTTGCACATCTACAACCCAAGGCACACATCTGTGCCAAGTTTTATGGGAATCGGTTGAAAACTGAGGAAGTAGTTCGCGACGCAAGATTTGCAACGGACCGACCGCCCGACCGCCCGACCGACCGCCCGACCGCCCGACCGCCCGACCGTCCGCTGATTCCTATATACCCCCTTCAAACTTCGTTTGGCGGGGGTATAATGAAATCACCTGACTTGACATGGTGGTCAATAAGAATGAATAACGAAATAAATATCGAGGTTGGGTGATCCTGAAACATTCTTGTCAACCCTAGCCTGTGCACTTGCCTGTAACTTGTCATGCCTTTTGGTTGGCACCTTATTTATATCTCTCATAACTTGGCAACACTGTCAGGAGAAATTCAGGTTTAACAGTGTGGCAGTCCCACACAATGGTAATGGTGATGTACTAGGGATGGGAAGTTCAATGTGACCTCCATCTATTGACAATCAATATCACAACATCTTTGAACACACCAGCTGGTTACAAAAAACATAGGAAAGGCAAAAGCTGACCCAAGTGGGTTCACATTCAATGCAGTATCAAATTCTAGCATTATGTATCAACTTGCCTCATTCATCAATCTATCTATCTGGTGCATCTATGTCTATCTATCTACCTAACAATCTATGTTTATCTACCTCTGTATCAATCAATCTCTTTTGATATTACACATGCATAATACATTGTACATCAGTCAAATTTCCTCCCATCTTCTCCCCCCTCCCCCTTTTAAAAATCTCTTACTGCATGATATCACATTGTCTGCATTGGGTGCAGATTATCACATCATTCCCTCCTATAATCAATCTATCTATCTATCTATGTATCTATTTATCTATCCATCTATCCATCTATCCCCCCCCCCCCCCCCCCCCCCCCCCACACACACACAGATACAAAAACACCTATACAATCATGTACAGTTTGTATCTCACCATGTACATGATTATCACCCAGCACCCACTGCTGCTTGGCACTCCAGTGCCACACCAGAAGGGTGGCATCCCGGGACCCTGACACAATGTAGCAGTCCCCACCGACTGGGCACTCAGACCGGCCCAGGCAGGTCACCATGTCCCAGTGACCGTAGACAACTTGGGTCACCTTACCTGGAATGGTACAGAACACAGAATTACATATAATTACCGAATCACACTGATTTCTTTTGTAGCAAAAAAAGAGCTGCTAAAAGCTGATTATCCAGTAGTGGCAAGCCAATGGAGTAAAATGGAGTCAAAGGGGCTTTTGAAGAAGCAAAATTGTGATGAATATTCTGGTAGGATCGAAAGCTCAGGCCCTTTTTCACTCCATTATTTCTTTTTGTATTATATTGCTGCATATGGTTCACTGCATCCTTATTTCTAAGTTTTAAATGGTTGACTTTTTGATTTCTAAATTGGGAAAACCACGTAGCAGAATACGGTTTATGTTTCTTTCTCAAATTGGCAAATGTTTGTACCAGTTTCTTCCTGATATTTGGCAGATTTTCTTCAGCATAAGATATGCAGTGGAATTCAGAAATGCCAATTTGATGATGATCTGCGCAACAATCCTCATTGAGGATTTGATAAGCTAACAGAGTGGACAGTGGATAGATAAAATATAAATAATGCCCAAGTGGTCTCCTTGGGCCTTGAAGCTGAGACCTCTTGTTGGACAAAGGTGGACAGGCTACTGAGTGAGTCACTTTGGCCGATCTCTACTCACAGGTGTCAGTCAGAAAGACCCTGAAACTCTTGTCCCAGAAGCCACAGGCCATGATGTAACGATTGTCAGCTGTGGCCACGTAGCAGGAGGCCTTAGACTTGATGTTGGAGTCCATGGCCTCAAGGATCTGACGCCGATGCATACCAGTCTGAGACACTGGGATGGCAAGATGATTTGAAAAAGATATTACGTATATACATTGCACACCACTTATATTCAGCACACTGAGAGTACTGCAAAAGTGGAAATGTTCGTAGTGTGGAATTTTTTGCGCATTTTGCACAACATGAAACTAGCTTGATTTTGTGGAATGAAAAACAAATCAAATTCATTTTACCTGACTGAGTGCCAAAAATTACTTGTGAAAAAATTGTCATTTTTACAATAACTTATATTGAGCTTTTATTGCTAAAGATGTCCTTTGTAGCCATTGAGTGACAGTGTGAGGTCAGAATGATGGACATATTTGCTTTGTACACAAACACAATGGTATGTTAAAAAGTATTGATGCACTATACTCATCTCTATATATCATAGCGTTTATGATATACAAAACAATGGCACAGCACAGTAAACTTACTATCCAGCCTTCTATTCCAACAATAAAATGTCAATAAGTGGATTTATTCAAATCTTTCACAATTTGATAACTTTTGAATGGACGGTCCAAATTTCCTTACACATCTCTGATGTGTTCTACTTATACTTCTGCATCCACTTTAATGATTAACATGTACAGTGTACGGTAAAGTCCCTCAAAGGCCCAAACTCTGTTTCTGGATGGTTGAATATGAAGATATGGTATACTTTTAATTGCAGATTCGATTTGTTTTGTTTTTCAAGCAGAAGGACTATGCCACTTACAGACCAATGGATCAAGTTCAATCAGGAGGTTTTTTCCAGCATCCATGGAATAGCCTGGTGTACCAGGAACACCTGACAGGAGAAATGGGGGTAAGGAGACAGAAGAATAATATCACATGCAGTAATGTTTTTAACCCTTTCACAGTTGGGAGGGATCTTGGCAGCAACTTCATATGCAAATGAGATGAGGTGATGCTGTCATGGCCCGACAAGTCTCCAAACTGATACACACATACATTTTTACCCAATTCCTCCATTTGACAGGAACTAAGAAAGAAAATTATGTATGCTTGGATGAACTATTGGTTTTGTTGCAATAAAGAAACAAAGACGACTTAAAAAGGTGAAAGGGTTGTAAATGCGGATACCAAACAAAATTAAGACTTGAATTTTATGCACAAACTAATGGAAGAGTTGTGGGCTGATGAATTTATCACCTTATAGCTAAATGACAGAACACCATTATCATTACATAGTTGTGAATGGCATCACTATTTGGTAAAAGAGAACTTTTGAAACTCCTGTTTTCTTCTCCTGAGTCTGATTTCGATGAACTCCTAGCATTCTGTCCGTTTGCTTCTACCTTATTTATCTAAATTCAACGACATCATGTTGTTGAATTGCAATTGCACAAATAACTTTCCAATCCTATCAAATCTTATCTCTATTCTAACCCCCCCCCCCTCCCACTTGTCCCCTCACTCCTTGTCTACAAACTCACCAGCTGTTTGGTTGTTCCACCTGTTCATGGCAAAGGTCTGGTTGCAAGCCACAGTGATGATGGCTGGTGTGGGGACCATTGGGCTGGTGTTAGCTGCCACATGGATGACCGGAGAGTTGGACAGGAACTTGATGATCATGAGGACCTCTTGTTGCAGCTGGTCAGTGTACATCATCGGGGACTGATGAAAGGGACATTCAAAAATAAGATGGGATGCTTCGCATGGTGGACTTCACTAAAACTCTTCATACTGCGCTGTTTTAGTAAAACAAACTATATGTGTGCCAATGTTATTACCTTTTACTTGCCAATACATTACTGTAAAACCAGAAGTTTTCACATGCATGAAACTTTTGTGAATTTTTGCGAGGGGTGAAGATTTGCAAAAGAAATTTGCAAGCAATAGTTCAACAAATCTCTGTACTGAATAAATTTATTCTTACTCTGCAAAATAAAAAAGTCACAAAAATTACCCAATTTGACAGAAAAAAAGAAAATCAAATATTTTAAAATGTTGCAAATCATAAAATCATTTATGAATACAGGAATTAACAGATTTTAGAAATTCTGCACCCAATACAACAGTACTTTTAGACATTCAAATTCTAAACTATGTAATGAAAAGACACATTACAAAACCAGGGAAAGTGTAGCATTGGGTCTTGATGGGCTGGCATGTTTCTGCCTAATAACTGGCATTCCTGAAGCTAGTTTTCATCAACACTAACATGCACGCCTTCAAAAAACTGCTGGGAATTCCACATGGAAACTGACACTAGCATCACAAAAAATACACAGTAAATCAGAGCCAAAACTCTCCTCTTGTTTGATATTGACAATTATCATCAGTTTTATTCTTATTTTTTCAAACAAATTCATTCATATATTCTTTGAGCACAATAGAGTCTTTCCATGTACATTTCAACTAAGGAATTCCATTTGTTCGATAAGCAACATTTCATGATGAAAGCAAATGTACTGTATTGCTGTGCTTCCTGAACATGTCACTGATATAGAACTACAGTAAGGAAATATTAAATGTCTTGCTGAATTTGTTCATGACAAAGAGATCTACCCCCCTCCTCCCCTTCTAATGACTAAATTCATGAATTCTCTAATTCTTGATTTGATGACCAATATTGGTCTCACCAGGTGCATAGCTGAACTCCTTGGTGGATGCGGCTCTGTCAGTAGCTGAGCTGGAGTCTGTCCAAAACTTCGGATCTGATTCTCAATTGCCTGCAGAGAGAGATATGGAAATCATAGAAGACATTGGAAGAGACTTTTGATACAGTTGACGCTCAATAGAGGCAAAAGCAGGAGCTATAGCCGTATTCCAACATGTTAATAATTTACACAAATGAGTTGGATTTGTTTCCATATGTATACATATCTATATTCATAAGCATTCTTGAAAATGAATGTTCAGCTGTTCAGGGCGACCTCTGGAATCAATAAGGGCAACACCACCAAAACCAATGTGTGTACATGCATGTGTGTGTGGGTGTGTGTGTTTCATTGTATATCTGCACAAAAAAACTTTGAGGAAAATCCATTCAATAATGTAGCTTGCAGATAACACACAAGTAGACCTTTTAAAATTCACCATTCAGACTATATAACTTGGGACACTGAGGGCGCTCTCTAGTTTTTCTCAGGATAGACAGCCATACCAATGTGTAGTATGCACGCAAGATATGTGAAGCAAAGTATACTCCTCAGACTTTGTCTTTTAACAACAGATTGTGATATCTCTATCATAGATATTCGCTCTTAAAGTTTATTACCAATTTAGAGAGCCCGAAAACAAAGTCTCATAAACATTTAGTTTACAAATGATGTCGCCTTTTAAGACAAAGGTCATTTGAGAGTGAATAGAAAGATGTTATATGTGCACATGTCTGTGTGTTTTGAGTCTGACCTCTCTCATAACTGGATCATCAATGGACTCCAGGTCAATGCTGCCCTCGTAGGTGAGGTAGTAGAAAACATTGGTGGAGCGGACGGCATCCAGGCCCCGCTGCTTGTAGCCAAATATCAGATCAATCCACTGATGAAGCTGACACGACACAAACTCAGATTCCAAGGCCTGCAGGGATGGGAAAGCAAAATAAAAAAAAAAACAAACTACCCTCCATTTCACATCAATACGTCCTTCAACTGTTTGCTGCTTCATTTAGGCCTACTAATCTTTTTTTTTTTTAATTGGGACACTTAAAATCTACTTATATATACATAAAAGTAAAACAGAATAAGTGAAAAAACAAAGATAAAACAACACGTGCAGAGACTCCAACCCCAAGCACCTTCTGATCTGGAGATTCTCCCGCCCGAAACCCCTATCAAACGGGAGACTGCAAGTTGATGTGTGCGAAGCGCGAAGTTCCTAGGGTTCTAGATGTTCTCTGGTGCTATCTAAGGCTTATTTTGTCGACATACGATAGCAATAAGTAAGAAATCCTTTCCACCGGGAGACACAGAGCCAGGGCGGGAGAAATCAAATCTCAAACGGGAGAACGGGAGATTTTGCAAAAATGGACTTTCGGCGGGAGATCTCCCGTCGAAAACGGGAGAGTTGGAGTCTCTGCACGTGAATAAATATATGAAAACGTATAAAAGTAGCCATTCATCTGTAGGAGGTTTTCTTTTCCCATCGCAACATTTTACATAAAAAACAATGTTTGGGCTTAACTTTCCATTAAATACATATTTTTTGGTTACACATTCCCTGAAAATGATGGTGATGGCACTGTAAAGTTGTAAATGCTCTGTGGTCCTCACAATCACAATACTCTCTGTTTATGCTGTGTATCTTCTTTCATAATGTAAACACTACAGATTACACAATCTCTATGACCCTTTTGAGACTGTGGCATGGGGAAAAAAGACATTCATCACTGATTAAACTATTATTGAAACTCAGTGTCACTTTTATTTTTGTATGATAACAGACAACACCAAATAATGGAAATAAAAATTGTTGAAACAAAATACATCGGTCAGGTCTACTTGGACATCGACCAAGGGGACCTTATGTGGGTTTTATGATGCAAGGTCACATTTAAGAGAGCTATAACATGACATTTTACGACCAGCCCACCCTCCTCCCTCCCCCCAAACTGACCAGTCGGTTTATCCTGATGAAATCTTCCGGTGACTTGGCCCAAGGTGGGAGGATGACATCATTCACCTCGCTTCCATCGTCAAGGTTACCAAGCCGGTAGCCATTGCTGTTACAGAACATCTCAGGCAGGTAGTAGAACTCTGGGATCAATTCCTAACATTGAGAAACAAAGGATGACAGGTGGCATGAACAATAACAGCAACAACATCAGGTCCTAAGAGATAGATAGATAGATAGATAGATAGATAGATAGATAGATAGATAGATAGATAGATAGATAGATAGACAGACAGACAGACAACCAGATAGACAGATAGGTAGAAAGATAGGTAGATAGATAGATGGGGGGGGGGGGGGCAAACTTGCCAATCAGCACTCTTCTTAAGTCATAATTCTTTGTTTCATCCTAGTATGTACCTATAAGCTATATCATAGAGGTTCGTCAAGTACCAGATTGCCTGAATTTCAATTTCAATTCAATTCACATTTATTTCGCATCAAAGCAATAAAACAAGACAATAAGAACAGGTGAGTCGGGTAGCACCATAAAAAGCCGATTGCTTGTCAAACAAGGTACATCCTTTCTGTACATGATAAAATGAAGCTTGACATTTGATATGGATGGTGAAATGAAAAGTACAGTACATAGAATATAGACATAGAATGCTGGACAAACATAATCAACTAGTACTAGAACATTTCTTCTCTCCACAAATGGGCAGAAGATTTTGATATTCTCCAGTGGACACCTGTGAGAAAGAGGGCGAGGAAAAACTGGATGACTGGACATATTGTAAAATAAAAGACTTGAGCTTTCCCGTCTTACTATGCACACAAGGACGAGACTGTACATCCACTGAATTTTACACAGTGGAAATGTGATCATACTATCTATAATAGTATGATCTTGATTACCCAGGGTAGGCTCACAAAGAATCCTGCTATAATCATGACGAACAGCTTTATCAAGTACCGATTTTTAACACGCATCAGAATAATTTTTAGGGTGAAACATTTCATCTAATGACAAACTCCAATCTAGATTGAACCAAGCAACTGCTGTTTGAAAATCCAGAGCATCTCTCCTCTATTCTACAGCATTCCTATGTCCCTATACCTTGACATCTGAGGTATCCCTCTGACAGTTCTTCCAAGCCGTAGCCATGGAGGAGAACGTCCTGGAGGCGTGGTCAAACTTGCCTCCCTGCAGGTTCAGGAAGTAAGTGGTGTATGGCTCCTGTACATGGGAGAGGAGAGAGAGGAGAAGGTGCACATTGATGGGAATGCATATTGCTACAAGAAGGTGCTTATATACAATGAAGTTGTGATGTGCTGAGAAATAGTGTTGTAACTCCAAAGTCTGGTGAATTACTACTAACCATAAAGCACAACTTTCCTTGTCTTTCCTCTTCTTTATATCTTGCTAGCACTGAAATCATCTATGTGATGGAAATTTAACATAAATATGTGTACATACCCATCTTTTTATGGTCCTAAAAAGACCAGATCCATATCAAATAGTAGCTACTGATGACAGTCCATCCATACATTTCTCAATCAAATAACACACTGATATACAATAATGTGTATGTGTCTATCTGTACACAGCTGCAACACATAAGCTGAACATGTATTCACCTTCAATCACTCCAATGTATACTGAGTACATGAATATCTCTCTATCCTACGTATTTCATCCATCTGATAGTCAAAATTATATCTGACATACATGTGCACTAGAATATCTATTCTCTACCTCTCTGTCTACATTCATGAATACATCATATGTACCACAGGTTTTCATATATCAGTCAGTTTGTAAAGTGGTCACAGATCTCTTTGTCCATAACAAGTCACATGAACTTCTACCTCCCTCCCTCTCTATCTCAAGATCTCTCTCGCTGTCTCTCTCTCTCTCTTTCTCTTACCAGTCTCATGAGCCACATGAGAGTGAAGCCCAAGGTGGAGTAGTGGGTGCCGTAGTGGAATGGTGGGATCTTGTCATCTTCCCAGTTCTCGTACCTCTCCTGGAAGAAAGCCTTCCGACTGGGATTCAGCGCTCCCATTGGCTGAGCAGAGAGAAACAAATAGAAAAAGAGGTAGTAAACAAATTAATAAATGGATGAAAAACTGCATAGAAAGATAATCATTCCCACAACATATGTACATGTACATGAAAATCTTTGCTAAATGCAGTGATATGATTTTTCAACAACAACAAATATAATGTAATTGTAGCAATAATCACCTTTTTATCACATTAAGAGCACATAGATGCATGTATTGGTATATCTTTCTTCACTTTCAGACAATCCTATTTGTGTGATGAACCCATCTACTGTTGAATCAATGAAGCTGCCAAATGATAAGTGATATTTTGCATATATGCAATAAAATTACAAATATTACTCCATGATTTTCCATGAAACAAATATCTGAAGAAGAATTTACCCTATAGAAGTACATGTGTGGATTCAGTTAACGCAAAAACAATTTGCACACATCAGTGATACTTGAGAAAAATACAAAAATGTATTCAACAGTTATGAATCAATAATTTTGTGATGCCACAACAGTACAATATGAAGGAAATTAAATATAAAGATAATTCCACAGATTTTCATATTTCCTAACTTACTTTTTTTCCAGAAGAGAGCGAGAATTGATATCACCCTCAAAATATGCTAACAAGTCGAGATAGTATGCACTTTTCACTCCAAATGAAATTTTATGGGATTCTCTTTATATCTTCTTTACATTAAAGTATTATTGTGGCATAACACATTGTAGCTTTCCATCCCAGAGAAGATGGCACATGAATTTAACCAAATCTTTAAAAGTTTATAACTTATGATAGCTTGTTTAAATTCCTTCAAGGTTCACTGAAGTGTTTGACCAAAAAAAAAAAAGAAGAAATCTACTACAAAATTGGGGGGAAATTCTCCTTAAAAACAACACTAAACGATAATGATACTCTGAGGGACACATTCTAATTTGATAAACTACCTTTGATGAGGACATCAGGAGGAAAGCTGGTGGGTACACATATCAGGGAAGAGTTTTGGAATGCACAGCTATAAATAAGGACAAACTATTTGATAATTACTGGAAGAGCCTTGGGAACGTCAGTCAGTGATTTGCTGCCTCTATCTTTGTGCCAATATTTATGGAACCGACCTTCATCCGGCTCATTCTACTTGGCAGCTTGCAAAATCAAAGACTTAACATAGTCCTGTCCCATAAAACATATCAATATACTCTCCTACCCATCTGGAACAAATGAGTTTGACTGGTGTCATATGATCCACTGTAGCATCATCACTAATCAAGCCACATATTTTATGCTGCTTGACTGTCTTTAGTTCAACCACACACCCCAAGCTTTGTCCTTACGTAGGTCCTTCACCCCATCTAATCATGGCAATCTTGCCTTTTACATAACCTACACATCATTCTTGTGGTCTGTCTTCCTAGAGAAATCTACACCTCTCTATCTCATACTTGACATACTTATGTACATTTTTGATATAAACATCACAAAGTATTTGTCTGTCTGCGCCTGCTTCTCTCAAGAAATTTGTTTTACTCAGTTTCAAGCACTTTGAATCAACTGCCTGTGAAAGTGTTTTCAGCAACATCCTTGACATGAGAGGTCTAACTAGAAGAATAATTTTCATCACGATTGAGATCACAAATAGCCTTTTATTACTATCATTACTATCATTTATCTATCATTGTGATCAACATCAATATCTATGTTATCATTGTCACTATCAACTCTATCATTACTATTGTTGACATTTATCATTACTGCCCTCTATAGGCCTGTGTGATACAACCTACACTGATGTTCATCATTCATGTCCAAGCACTTTTGGTGTATTGCCCTTACAATGACTGTGCAAGCATCACAATGTCACAAAATAGATCATATCTGATTTTTTTTTTAGGTACTTGCACCCTTTTTATAGATGCAAGAAATGGAATGAAAAGCATCACTAACACAATCCCAAGAATCAGCTCTATCATCTTTATTTCCACTCTCATTCTCATATGGAAAGGTTTTTGGCCAAAAGTCTACTAAAATCATTCTACTGCTGAGAGTGCACGCTACCCGCACACACAGAACGCCAAGGTGCCCGCTTATTTTTATTCATGAGCCTATTCATGAGCCTATACGGTCTGCCACACACATCGTGCACACAGCAGTGATACGGACTGGTCCATTGTCGAATATGGGTAAAATGCTGCAGAAACAACATAGGGGCAGTCATAAACATAGCATTATGTGGGTTAAATCTACATTGACAACATGAATTACATGCTTTTCATGAAATTGTTTACATTATCTGCTTTTTAACTGACCACATACTCACACACACACACACATATACGCACACACTCACTGAGGTATCAATCTTATATTGCTGACAGTCGCTTTCTGGTCATGTGCAGCAACTTCAGTAAATTGATAGCAAAACCGAAGTACACTCTAAAAGATGCACAAATAGAAACTGAAAGCTGATGTAGTGTAGATTCACAATCATGTTGGAATGTTGACCACTGCAAGTTCCACCGGCACTGCAATGCACTGTGTGTGCTTCATGCTCCACTCGCGGTTACCTGGGCACGTTCACCCCCATTACACAATGGTGCACTCTGCGTATATGTGCTTGCCGAGAAAGATGTGCTCATCGAACATCATCGAAGAAGAAAATTCCTGTTTTCTATATCTTCTCAGCAACATATAAAGTCATAACTGGTACAGTAGGTGGTCAGTTAATACAAGGGTTCACCGCTGACTTCAGGAAACTTAGAAATGAGAAATACATATCCAATTTACGTTATAACTCACGGTATATGAAATCATAACTCGTCCAAATGCAGCCACGAATAAACAGTGACGTCATGTTTCATATGATAATGAGCTTCTCTGAGTCGCTGATTGTGATTGGATTGAGGCCGGGACCTTCTCAGTTTTTTGCCAATTCCGACAAGACCTACAATCCAATCACAATGAGTTTGACATATATGATAGAGAATTTTTTGGCGCGTAATATGGTAGAAGCCACAGCTTCATGTGCCATTCGGTTGCGGAGATACGGCCTTTCAAATAGGGAGATATCACGGCATCACACGGCGAATACTTCAGGAAGTGTGTACAATCCTATGGGGCAGTTATTCTGAAGTGAACTCACAAAGCTGTTTTTGAGCAGCCAGTCCGACGTTATTAGAAGTCCATTTATCTTCTAATTTTAGTATTCTACAGAAAAATGTCCTAAGACTAGAAAACCGCTAGCCACAAGTCCAGGGACATTACTTACTTTATGATATTTTTCCATTAATGACAGTAAGTCGGGTTTTGCTTGTGCGTCTCCATAGGTTATAACACAGGGTGCGCGCGCGCGTGTTCTGTGTGTATTAAAAGAGACAACCTTTCCATATGTTTGCTCTCGTTATTTCATTTTGTGTGTGTGTGTGTGTGTGTGTGTGTGTGTTTGGCTGCAAATCAAATCACAATTAAATACACAAACTTAGAGTGTAACAGAAAAAGATGAAGCTTATAAACATTGTTTGCACTGACTGAACCAATGCTGACCCAATGCTGTACAGTCCATTCTTTTGTACCACTTTGGCACTCCAGAGGAAAATGTTTGTCACGGCAATGTAAGAGATGAAAGGTTTACGATAAAGATATAGAGTCGCTGTTATGAGAGTCACCTTTGAAAGATCTCTGTAGTTGCTTGGTAATGTGAGGTCCAGCTCTTGTGAATCATAGTTGGTAAGAACCCAGGGAAACACTGGGTACTGGTTGAGATCGTTGTAGGTTCGTCCTGAAATCAGATAACCACATGTCAAAAACATATACTGTACTTTTAATTTACACACTTATGTTTTCTATTCACATAAACAATGAAAAAATAACAAAATTAGAATAATTGCAAGATTTTGACACCATGATGTTCATGTGCACTTGGACATCGACTGGACTTCATGTAATGAGTATCGTGATTTTCCTGTAGAATTTTCATTTCTTATCACAAGCTGCTGACTGCAAGCAGTAAAGAATGCTGGGATTGCTAACACTCCACTAGTTCTTTAGTACATGTACACTGAAAAGTGATACAGAAGCCATGTTCACAGTCACACATACATCAATGATAGCTCCCATTGACGATGGGTTTGCCCTTATCATCGATCGGTGTGTGTGCTATGAAGTATAAGATTTCTTGAGGTTAGGAGCATCGCTAACTACACGTTTTGTTCAGATGGTCATTAACTTAATTTAGCTGAATATATATAACATGATATATGAAAACTGACAACAGAAAATGTAATCCCACTTTCTTTCCTCATTTTTTATTTGTATTGCCTGACAGTATCAAAGTTTGATTTTAATGTTTGCTATCAAACATAACTTTTATATATATAAAAAAGAATTCAACAGGGCCCTGGCTTGTGTTGATTTTGGTGTGAAGATTTATGGAAATCTGGCATTATCCTATATATCTTGTACTTAGACTGGACAGAAATACAAGTATGTCATTTTGTGTTCTAATTTTTTACTAGTGAAGCTGCAGCATGACAATATGAGACCCAGAGTTCTTTTGAAAAGGAAAACGGTAGAAAAGAATTTAAAAAGAGGTATCCCCCACCACACACACAGAGCTAGATTCAGCTTCCATAAAGTGGTCCAAGAATACATTCTCAGACAGAGATCACTGTTAAACTTTGCTGGAACCATCCAGACAGATCTATCATTCATTTCCAGGATTGCAATAACTTGTAAGTACCTGCTATAGTGTTGAGGTACATCAGGTACTCAAAGTTTGATATCTCTCTCCTCTGCCAGGCCGCCGTCATGTTGGATGCCTTGAAGAGCTGACGAGGCGTCGCCAAGGAGACGTGTCTGCGGGACAGAAAGCACACAGAGAAATTTAACTCGGATCAGACTGCAACTGTTACTGAGCCACTGCAAATTCTGACAACTTGCAAACTGGTTCTTATTGCAATATATGCAAATGACAAATCTCTTGTAACTTTTGCATGGACGAAATTGATTTTCTACACATACTTTATGTTTTGATTTGAAAATCTATTTCCATTACAGAAAAAGGTTATTCTTTGTCAAGATGCTATATCCTTGAAGACTTGGCTCTGAGTTTTTCTCACGCAGAAAACAAACATGTGAGAAGTGTACAGATTAAAATGAGAAAAGCCCTTGTTGCAAACACTCAGGATGTTATCTTGATGAGAGACAGGATATGCAGTGTGGTTTATCATTATCATTGATGGCTCTTTGGTTTGAAACCAGCTTCTTAGGATTCTTTAAGACAACAAAGCCTCTTGAAGCTCAGGTCAAATGAGTAATTTTCTTTTGTTGTAGCCCCAGGCACAGCTCACATACCTGATCTTGATGTATGCTATCTAATTACAAAACATATTCAATTGTAGCTTTCAGCTCTCGATGAATCTGGATTACAACCGTTGCAAAAGAAAAATGGTTGTAATTGGAAGGATTAGGTATGCACTGCATGTATATGCACACGCACACAGTGGCACAAACATATATTCGCACATATAGATGATTACAGACTATTTCAGTGACATGTGGGATGTGACTTTCACTTCATACAATGGACACACTTGATGATGAGCAATAATACATATTTTTTTTTTTGTTCAAACTTCATCTTGATCAAATCAATCTAAATCACTGTGACATCCCATGCTGAGTTTATTCAACCAAACAAGTAATGTCATCCATGTGCAAGACTATACAACATTACAATGAATAAAACAAACATTCATGGCTACATATACTAACAGACAACTACAATGCTGGAAAGATAAAAGTCTTTTGTAATGTAGCATGCAGAATTGATTATGCTACGTTTTCATGTAGGAAGTTTTTTTTTTCTTATTTCTGACTTCTCTTTGCATGAGAAACATCAAACATGGCTTGTTAGGAAATGAAACAACACGGCGACGATATAAACAAGAGAATATGAAGAGCTGACGAACTTGATAAACGAACTGAGAATAAAATTGTATGCATGCTGAAATTACAAAATGAAATATAAATGTAGAATGGGGCGGGGAGAGGCTTTTGACGACTGCTTGCCAGCTGAACATCTGCTATGAAAATGAAGGGAACGATGCAATGAAGCTGGTCAGTTTTGGAAACTTATTGCAGTTTGACCCTCGAGGCAGCGGCAAATCCTTGTTTATTGGATTTTGTCTTCATTGCAATAAATTGGAGATGAGAAGAATCAAATCACAAGACGAGATACGACTGTATGCCGCACTCCTACATATCGTCTGCCACTTCTCCACACTGAGGCCCGAGGTAGAACTCCACTTTTCATTTGTCTGATTCTCCCTTCATCATCCTAATTCAAGGAAACATGTGTTTCATTTCACTCACAAGCACTTGATATGTATTTTGGAGCAAGACATGTAAAGTATACCTGTTGCTGTAGAGTAGAGTAGAGCACATTGATCATTTGCCTTAAAAACTTGCCATCGATATCATGGCAATAAAAACACTAGCAAGTAGTACAACCACAGAGACTCCTACAATAAACTATCAATGCAACATGGTAATTAGCTTATCACTATGATAAATGTAAAGGTCTGTAATATTATTCTCATTTCATAATTACTTCAAGAAAAAAAAAGACAAAGATTTGAAGCAATCTTGGAAGAATGACTTTTAAATACTTGAATTGATAAGGGGCATCTCATGAAGGTGCTGCATTTTGTGCATGTACAATGTATTAGTCCAGGCATTATTGAATGATGTCATTAACTACTTAAACTGAATGCACATAGAACAACAAATGACAGCATGTCATATGGACACTTCCTAGTAATGATTTTTTGAAATATGGGGTGTCTGCAATACTGAGTCAATGATGTCCCTCATTCAACATCTACAGAACAAGATGGAGTCACACTCAACTAGAAAACTACAAAAATATGATTCTCATTTTGCCACTTAATTCATTCAGATTAGATTATTTGCGAACTCTGACTTTAGTAAACCCAGCAAAATTAGTTTGCAACTATCCATGTATTCATACAGAATACATTAGATACTTTTTTTCTTTTAAATTTCACAACCTGTTTTCACAACTGCTCAGCTTTCTCTAATCGATTGGTACAATGTATATTTATGTATTCAAGTCTTCTACAATTATCCTCCTTTGACTGAGGGACTATTGGAAACATTCATCCCTGTCCTGCTTAACCCGTTGAGGACGGGCTGATTCTGCTGTAACACACATTTCCCATAGACCACGCCCGAGTATCCTCGGGACTCGTCTCCAACGGGTTAACATATATAAGTTTTGGATGGTACTGATGATGTAACTGGAAGTACATCATCATTAAGGGGTATGAACTATGATAGTGGGTGGGGAAGAAACACAGGTATGCTCCCTTAAGTATTATGCACTGCTTATCTGGTCTAAGATTTTTCAAAATTTATCTCTCAAATCATGAAAAAAAAAGATTATCCTGAGGGCGCCAGACTATGCGAGAGATAAAAAAATATATGGAAATATGACAACTCTAACTCGATGCTACAAGATACATATGTGAGGGGAACAGGGAGAGAGAGAGAGGCAGAGGTAGAAAAGGTGACAAATTGGATGCAGCGGGAGATACTGTATACACAGTATATTTTTCGGTGTTTTTATTTGTGTGGATTTTGTATGTCAACTGATATTCACAAGATTAAACTAAGATATATTGCCTCCCATGACACAAATCCACTGCATATCACCTCTAAGGTGGGATATCACTAACATCTTCCCTGCATAGAGATGACATTTGTCTCACATTCTTTGACAGTGGTTGTTGATCATGAATTCAAACGATCTCGAAATATATGGCAAATGCAGTAAAAATATATGGCATAGAAAGAGAGGAGAGACTAACAGGCAGATGAGAGAAAATAGAGAAAAATTGACAATAATAGATTATGGACAGAATAGAGAGAATACACATCTGACACATACAATCAAGACATGCAGAATGATCACAGAATTTTAGAATAAAAGGAATGTAGTCCTAGATGAGAAGGACCTCCTCCTACGCCTCAAATTTGGTTTGGGAGATGGATAAGAGATGTGTGTATCTGTATGGTTCCTCGGCAGTGGATTGTCAACCAAAATGACATGTTTGACAGCCATGTTTGTCACTTCTTAAACAAACTCTGGAGAAACTCCAATTCCCAATCTTGGAGACTGGTAAAGGAGTGTTTGCTTTGGGAGATATTGATACCACCAGCACCACCGTGGGGCAGGAAGGAATACAGGGATCACTGTATAATGCAATCGGCATCTTGTAAGTAGGATGATCATGGATATATAAACAAAAAGCACTGATGCGTGAGTCCTTTGCTATTTTCATCAAAATTTATTTAGCCTTTCAAGTTCAGATGCTTATATGTCTCAAAGCACGAAGTTCATATTGTTAGAAACTGACTGAACACTTAGTCTGGATTTTGAGTGAAACCATAGAATAACCAAGTTGGTAAACCTCCCTCATACATCAGGGAAAATCTTTGAATGCCGGATGACAGGTTCCAGACAAAAATCTGCACAATAGCAAAGTATGGATTATTTGGATAAAATATTTAATTGGCACTCTTCTTGACTGCCTACAAATGTACGGATCTTCTTTTTGTTTCTTTCTTTTCTGACTTTGTTTGTTTTGTTTAGTGTGTGTGTGTGTGTGTGTTTGTTTTTTTTTGCCTGAGCCAAAAGTAGCGACAGAAAACTGCATGGGGAACATTCTTTGTAAAGTCCTAGTTTGGTTTTGTGAACAAACATCTTTCCAAATAAGAAACATAGTACTGGTAAATCACAATCTAATTAATCTTCCATTCCCACACTTCACACAGTGGAAGAGTGCGATTAAAAGGTAATCAGAAGAAAAGCACTGAAGTCAATGTGCACTGAAAGACTTTTAATCATTCATGTGAATGTAATGAGTCATAGACAAAGATATCACAGTATTAGATCCTGTGTTATGAAAACTAGCAATCACATGGAAAGTTTACAAAAGATAACAAGTGTGTTTGTAAAAGCTGACAAGAAGGCTACTATGCAGTGAAGGGCAGGGTAAGGAAGGAGCTTTGTCATCAAAGGACAAAGATGCTCAATTTCACCTTTCCTACATTATGTTGAGGCTTACTGTTTCTGAATGATGTAATAATGAACAGGGGTTAGGGCATGGTCTTGGTGTGTAGTAAGCAGAAAAGTGTCTCACTTTTCTTCCAGGTAACTGGATGTTGGTTTTTGTTTGAACAAATTCATTTGCTTTTTTTTTGATAACCTCTTTTCTGATCAAATGGCATGAAGACTCAAGATAGTGAATTGATATTTTGATGAGTGTGCCCTCCTGCATGCTGTATGACGATCTCTCCCACTGAGTACTTTCAATCTTGATATTCTTTGAAACTGATAATTTGACTTAATAAAAAAAGAAAAAGACTGCAACGTCTGTATGGTTGTTACAGTGGAAGTCATTTCACATGGTTTCTTCTCTGTTATGGTGAATGTCAATGAAAGCATATGTGCATGTATGCAAGTTCTTTAAACATGTCAATTCTTTCATTCTGATAAAAGAGGTTCATTTTTATCTTGGATGATGGAAGATTCACCAGTTTCATTTCTGTCTGTATGATTTATGATATTTGAGGAAGAATCATCACAGCATTTGTGAAGATCAAATTCTGAGATGAACATTATGCATTATCTTATGGGATATGTGTCATGAACCATAATCTTGGCCATTTTCTGAAATACCACTACAATACTGCAGTTGTTCATTATGATTGCATTTCATACCATGTGACAAATCTCAGTTGCACATAAATGTCACGAAAACCAAACATTGCATGTATCTGCAGGACAATACGGAAAATTAGGACTGGAGTCGAACACTGCCCTCGTTAGTGAATAAATATGAAGGTGAGTTTAGAGTTGGTTTATGAGAAGGGTAATCTCATTGAGATAAAGCATTATTGGTGAATTTATCTCTTAAGGGCCTATTCTGGCGTTGACAGGGAAAATTGAGTGAGTTGGCAGATGGGAATGTCAATTGGCTGCCTGGTTAGTGTCAAGGCTGACCTCATCGTGTCAGGGTCAGGGAATGTGTCAACAGGGGTCAGGTGAGGGCGCTAAAGGAATAGTGCTAAGTTTCGCTCTGGGTTGTCTGTCTCTCCCGCCCTTTGTTTTTTTCCTCCAGCATTATGCATCATATCACACATGTACTTGTTTTGATGGCTGCGCCACACTCTGTTTGTGGAAAGTTTCGTTTGAGAAATGAGGCGTCATAAACATTTGCCTTAGCTGGATCTAAACGTGCACTGAAATATGACTCTCTTCTCTCAAGACTCTGGAAGCAGGTAAAGAGATAAGATGCTTCAAGAAGGATAAAGAAAGATACAAGTATGGAGGACATAATGGACATGTTTACAAATGCATTTAAATTTATGATTTTTTTTTCTCTCCCTCTCTACCAACAGAGAAAGAGATAGAGATAGAGACAGAGAGAAGATAGAGAGAGGGAAAGTGAAGAATCTGATACCACATGTAGCATGAATTTCATGTAACAGAAATAGAACAAACAAAGACAAAATGCCCCAAAGCTCCCACAGCCTATAACACACCCAAAACAAAAATATGAACAACTTGCAAAACAACCTTTCAGTTTCATGCAGAAGAAGGAAATAACTTTTAAACATTTCAAACATCACAGCAGATTTAAATACAACACAAGAGAAATTTGGACTACCTATTCGTATTTTGGAAAAATGGCAGAGAACTGGAAAAAAAAGTTCATTATGTTAATTACTGTAAAACACGATATCTTTGTGGCATGAAATTTTCGCGAATTGGAGCCAATGATCACGGCGTTGGCGGGTGGGTCCTCAACCCGCCAGCCGACGGGAATGGCGTAACCCTGCACTTTGGTGCAGGAGTAGGCTAGAAACATCTTTTTTCCCTAAAACCTATCCCCTCTTTCCTTCTGTGATTATCTGATTTGTAAATACTAATCATAAATATAACAATATTTTTTTTTGTAGATAATTACTAGTAGTGTAGGTTTTTGCAGTTAAATTTAAGTGATTATTTGAATAAATATATATTATGGAGCAAATTGCCCACCCGGGAGAGAACTCCATAATTTCAAAAGAACAACAACATAACTGATCACGATATGGATGAAATGTTTGCTGGCCGATAATCAAGGTGACGTAATTTTTGATAAATTTCAGTTTACCTGCTTTGAGAATGCCTATCACTCCCAAAGTTGGCATCATTAAAACGCTGAACTTTGTTCGCTCTGGTTCATAAGCAGAATACACACAGCAATTGGTGAGTATTTTTCTCTTGACATGTTTCATTTATATTATATTGTGCAAACTACAATAACTTGTATTGTCACAAACAGAAAAATTTGAAAGGAAAGGAAGAAATGTCACTGGGGAATGTCATGCTACAATATTATAATAACAACACCATTTATGTACAAAATAATGGGGTTAAAAAATCATAATGAATTTTTTGAAGAAATTTAAACCTTGCCCAGTAGGTATACTTTCACTGCTACTGTCATGAACAACTCAAATTCTTCACTTTTAAGATCATCGGACACAGTTATTATCCATGAGGTAATACATTCATACCATGTAAGATGTGCTGTGTACTGTATCTCTCATGTATGAACTACTGTAAAACCAGAAACATTTGCAGCATGAAATTTTCATGATTTGGAGCTGATAGCTTTTTCTATTTTTTTTTTGGCAAGAAATTTTCTTGGAGTAATTACCATGAAAAAGTCATGAGTACTGTAAAACCAGAAAATTTTGTGTGCGTTGTAATGCCATGGATTTTGTGAGAGCAAAGATTTGCGAAATTAAAATGCACACAAAAGTTCTTCTCTACACTACATGCATTGACTCCAGGTGGCAATTTGCAAAAATTTCATGCCATGCAAAAGGCAATCGGCTCTAATTTGCAAAAATTTCATGCATGGTCCACAAATATTTCTTGCTTTACAGCATACTACACGTACTAGTAATACAGGGATTTGTTAACTTTTGTGTGCATTTATTTTTGTGACTCTTGCCTCCTCACAAAATTCACAAAAGTTTCATGCACGTAAGATTTCCGGTTTTACAGTATCATAGGAACAAGTAGAATTTCATACATTCCTCAGACAATTAGATATCAGGTTCTGATGTTGCTCTGGTCTTACCTGGATGCAGGAATGCCATACTTCAGGCCAACACCAACACGAGGAAGAGCGTGAACCACTTTCTTCACAGTCGCCTTGTTGGGTAGGCTGAACATCACCGATGCTAGAAGGGAAATAGGTTGATAAAGCAGATTAAAACAGCCTTGCTATGGAAATACAGTCACAGTAGTCACAGTAGGGGTTGTGACACACTGGGAAAAAAAAAGACTTTCATACAAACATCACACATCATCACAGAATGAAATGTGTTAAATGGGTAAAACTTTTATAAAGTGCCAATATTTGGCTATCAAGACAGTCTCTGAATGCCTTGCCTATACAGTTCAGTATTTGAAATGATGAATTATGTACCTTTAAAGCTGAATATAATGTACTAAAATTATGTCTACTTTCATTTTGCTAACAAGTTGCCTGGGCAAGTGAGGCAAGTCATTTGGATTGAAGTAGAAATAGTACACCAGCACCACATTTGTTCATTTTTTTTTAATACTGCATACATCTTAAGAGGACTACCGTACTGCAAGAAATACTTGCTGCATGGTGAAATATTGACATTGGAGAATGGCAAAGATCAGAGCACTGTGCTCCATCACAGCAATATTTGGGTTGAAGCCCTGTTTAGCCTGTTTGGTTCCCGTGGCTCCTTTCCCTCTTTTCTCTTTGACTTTGACTGAAAAGTGAGTGCCAATGACACTATTCTTTCACACTAAAAAAAAAAAATCCTTGATTGAAATCATATTTGTGAAATACATTTCTCATAAAGTTACAGATGGGAAAGGAGTCTCCCTACTCACTGTACTGCAAAAGGTATTCAATACAACAGCTGTGATGAAAACTTAATGGCCTGTCAAGCAAACAGTCAACATGAAGGCAATGGCACATAAACACCATGCAAATTATCATCATCTAAAGAGGGCGCCATTCATCAACGGAAACAAATAACGGTCAAGTTCATCTCCACCACATAAGACATGTTTTAGTGATCAAACCATTCAGCCTACAAATGATGACTCAAACTCAAATGGAAAACATGTACACCACTGGGCCATCATTGGCCAAACATATGTTTCAGGGAAGGAGACATGATTCAAGCTTGCTGTCAAACATACAAAAATAACTCCATTAGCAAGGAATGCATTTCTAAACACATTTATAAATTGGTTCTTATGGCAGTGTGAGAGGGCTGACTGTGACATGAGTAGACTGATGCAGTAAAGTGGTTGCCTCTGCTCAGAACTCTGCCTGTTTGATGACACTCCACCTAACTGCTAAGAATATGGCATATTCCATTCACTGGGTCAGCATCTACAAAGACGTTAGGTATCACTGAAATAGCCTAGGGAAGAGATACAGTCAGACCATTATGTTATGTTACTCCCGCACGCACTGCGCACGGGGCTGCTTCGTGCGGCTGCGTGCAGGTTCGTGCGATCTCGCACGGGAGCGTGTGGCTCCGTGCGCCCCTGTACGCGGCCGTGCGTGGTCGTGCACCTCCGTGCGGATCTGCACGCCCCCGTGCAGATCCGCACGCCTGCGTGCGGATCCATACTCCCTCGCACGCTGTCGCACGGACCCGTGCGGGTCTGGCGCACGGGCCCGTGCGGGTCGGGCGCACGGACCCGTGCGGCTTTGGGGTGCGATTTCGCACGGCCCCGTGCCGCCAGTGCTTGGTTCCCGCATGATCCCATCTCACCTCCCTGGTTCCCGCAGTGCTTACACGGTACGTGTGTATCAGGTGTATACCGCGTGCGAGTCCATGCGCCATTCCCCGGCCGACAGTTTCAGCGCAAGCGTGAAATGAGACGATTCCCGACAATACAAGGCTTGTTACTTGCGCCAAGGAGCTTCAAACCCTTGCTTAAAATTGCGCATTGCCAGTCAGTCGGCAAGCCGAAAACCCCCGTCTAGAATATCCAAGTTCTCGCACGGGTGACCTCGAGTTGACCCCGCAGATCATGATAACTGAATTACGTTTTCACATGATTTTTTTTTTTTTTTTTTTTTTTTTTTTTGGACAGGTTAAGGTTAAAACCTGAAAGCAATATTGTTTGAATTTCCCAAGAGCGACATGAAAGGTCATCGACTTCGTGCCTGGCTAATTCATTACCGATGTCCCGGAAATAATGGGTTCACATACTCGTCTAAAATTCCCCTAAGAGTCTTCTTTTTCATTGTAGGGCACTAACGAACGCATACCATGTAAAAGGAAAATTATTATCCAGCTATAAGATGATACCAAAGGTGTAACGTGATGATTAGATGGGTCAGCAGCGCGCGCCAGCTGAAATCATAAGGATATCATTCCTTTACTCGGCACGAAATCGCGAAAATATTGTACTGTCCCACATATAGAAATTGACGTGTTCCATGGATGCCCTTTGTGTGTTATGAGCGACCCCAGCGTAACTGACATGGTCAATTATAAGCGTCTACTAGCTGTGATATACTGTGCTTGTGTCTGTCGGTGGGCATTATGTACAAGTAGCCTATTGCCTCTTGCTTGGCCTCTCTCTCTCTCTCTCTCTCTTCTCTCTCTCTCTCAACAAGTCATGAATTCACTTTACCCATCGTGCCTAATCGAACTACGACATGATTGAGGTAACTGCGCCTTTTTATTCTCATAGTCAAAATCAAACTAATTCTTTACATAATTTAAAAAAAAATCTTCATATAATTTCTCAAAATACTCAAAAGATGGCCTCAATCAAAACTTTCTACAAAGATTGCATACGGCAATCTTTACGGCCTAAACAAGTTTTTTAGAGCTATTAGTTCACCCTGTGACGATGACTTCGATTGCGTTTTGAACTTGTACCGAACTACTTTCAACACAACTATTACCTTTATAGTTCGATTGATGAACTAGTCTTTTGAATTCATAACCGACATTCGTAATCGTAAGCATACAGTAACAAAATACTGTCAATAACAGTTGGAAAATGCAAATGCTATAATAATAGCGCGAAATACACGATTAACGATCATCTGCATACATTCTAATTCCCAAGTGATGTCGCTTTGAAAATGACACCTGGTTTGACTACTGCTTCAAGCAAAGAAAAGGAAAAGGAATGGGATATACTTCTAATGATAATATCACGCCGTACAACAAGTGGTACAAGGCATTCCACTGTATTTGATAATGTCGGTTACGTTTTTGTGCGCTTTACGTACGGAAAATAAAAGGCAGATTGATGCTATTAAATGCTAACACAACGCATTCAAATTATTTTTTTTTTAATAGACCGTGTACAATGTAATGTTTTAGTATTCGGTTTGAAACTTTAAATTTGCGAGTCCTTTATAAAGTTATATGGGTTATTACATTATCAAGCAAAAATTACAGTACATGTACTTTTAGGATTCGGATTTGCTCAGAAGATTAACAATGCTATCTTTGGCAATAGTTTGCAACAGAGACATAGATATACAATGTAATTCTGTTTTTATAGATAGAAAGGAAAACGTAAATAAGTCAACTTTATAACTTCAATTAGCTTTCTCACCAACCGAACTTGATTTGATCTGCCGTGCATGATATCGCTGTGTGTTCTATTAATTCTATGATATTGTTTAATTTGATATTGTTGAATTGGCACGCGTGTTTTTTTTTATGCAGAATATTTCAGGTAAGTATAATTCATTGAAGCTAATAATGTTTGTACATATGACGTGTTCGTTGTTTTGTATTTTCATTTTTATAATATATCACGTGTCCATTATCTGATTATGACTACGAAAATATGACAACTGTTTAAATGCGGAGTATGTACTGGAACACTAATGTCTCCCACCAGTATAGACAAACTAATTTCTAGTCGTCTATCCCCGCTTGAAATGGAAATGAAATTACACACACAAAAAAAGAAGAAAGAAAACGAAGTACAATTTTCAGCAGATTTCAACCGTTTTGTTTAGTGCCTGATACATGTAATGGACAAAATTCTTTAACGCATAAGCAATCACACAACTTTTGGGAATAAATGTATGTCTTAATGATTGTATCTTATGGAAGAAAACTCGTCTCCTTGCCTGAATTTTAGCTTCTTCTTTTTCAAGCTTGCGGGAAAGAAATAGTTGAACATCAATCGCAATCATAAAGAGAAGCCACATCCTTAAAAATAAACACAGGAGTACTGAGACGCACTACGAAATAAAAACTGGCCTTTTATCACTATTGACAACGTATGACAATGAAATGCTTCCTTTTGTTGGGGGGGGGGGGGTTGATTATTCTGAAGGTTCATAGATCACAAAATTTATATGGTTCGCTATTAGCTTAGGTTCGTTAAGAAAAAAAAAATAAACAGATAAATGCGTTCCTTTTCCGGTGGTTCCTTTACCCGAAAGTAATCAAGCAATCACTTATTTCAGTATAAGATTTGTGAATACAAAACGAAACGAGGACGGCCTTTCAAGTATTAATTCCGAATATAATTGTAAATATGATTATCGGTCTATACTCAACTTCTCAAATGCAGAAAGATTGCAACTGTAAATGTGGTGTTTTGTAAAAAAAAAAAAAAATAAAAATAGGTTTAAGCTACAAGTTAATGGTTCTTTATATGCTATGGTATCACAAAAGTGACCGAGAATAAGAAGTACTATAATTTTAAATTAATATGATACAATCATAATTATAAAAAAAAAACAACATGAAGCTGTCAGACCTATACATCAACATTTGCTTCTGATACGTATAGTATAAATTATGTGCAGCTTTGGCAAGCGCGATAAAAGCGATAAATAATGTGGACGCAACGCCTGTAAGGGGAATGTGCCTAATATGGCGGGAATTCAGAATGTTACGCCTGTATACAGCTGTAGCAGAGCAGGCACGAAAGCAGTCGTTGATGCTCTGCAACATTACGACCATGTGCATTATTAGAGTGTTTTTAGTACACGCAAAGAACACGATCTGAAAAGACGACTATCGTTAATTAACTTCATTAACTTTCTCTACTGATGCTGTCTTTTGAATCCCCGCCTACAATGGGTTCTCAGGTTCTATTCACTCTAGTATAGGTATTGGTACTTGCTAAACGCATCTCTTGTACGCTTGTTGTAATACGCATTGCGTGCCTTTCTTTCTACTGTTTCCTATTGTTTGTGAGTTAAAAACTTGCGGCAACTAAGTCACCGCAGCCGACACACAACGCTTACCGACTCATTCATGCGGCGGCAGCGGCACGGACACAAACGCACTTCAGTTTACATTCGGGCTGCCGTATTGGTTAGAATAGTTAATGATAGACCTGTCCTGCGATTGGGTCATTATCTTACACATCCAAACTATCGCCGTATACGGTAGTGCGTGCGATTGAGCGTAAACGCCGTCGCTAAGCAGGACTGTTGCATTGTTTCGTCCCGTGAAAGAAACAGGTTGTTAGCTTGAACATAGCCCGAACTTATTATTATTATTATTATTATTATTATTATTATTGGCCTTTTAAATAGTTCAATTTCATATCGAAATTCCGAGCTAAAACGGTGCAGTATTGATGGTAATGCGTAAACAAGGAAATGTGCTAAAGTGCCGAAAACTGTAACTACGACAAGCAGCCTCATACGCATCTACGCTGCCCCATACGCATCTACTCTGTGCTTGTGGGGCTGCCGGTCGCAGTTACGAAAACTGGCACCCTCATCAGCGTAATTCAAATCATTTTGACTGAGTGAGGATGACAATAAATGTCTGTAATTAAAAAGAAAAAAAAAATATATATATACATATTGGTTGGAAATAAAAGAAATATTGATATAATGATAGAATTTAATCTTTTTAAAATGAATATTAATAATTGAATCATAGGGAAATATAGATATTATATAGTCTGGCAAAAATAGTCAAAATTATGACTAATTGCCATTAAACCTAAAACAACAACAACAACAACAACCCATCATTGTTTCTTAACCCGCTGGTGTCCCGAGTATACTCGGGCTGAGCGAATGAAATGAAAACGCATTTTTAAACTTAGAATTTCACCAACAATTCGATGCCTATGTTAGAAATGAATTATATTTTGTGGGACTACATACATCAAAGTTGCCATCTGTGTACATTTTGTGATGATTGGTCATAGGCTACATCATGTCTATAAACAAGCAAAATGTCGGCAAACATGAGTGAAATTTTCACGACATTCAGACCTTTGCAACGGTTGGGAAACTGACCAATGACGAGCAACCATCCGCACGCTCTCGCGATCTCATTTGCATCGTTATGCAAATTGCCACACTCGAGTGAAAAGCGTGCGTGCGGCGGTCAAGAGCATTGTGTGCACGCACCTACCTTATTAGCACACATTTACATGATAAAGAATTGTGGCATACTACGTCGTATATATCAGTAATGCAGTTACGGATTTTCTATGAAAGCCATCTCAGCACGGCGACCTACTTACCATACTGGCATGAAATGTTGGCCTTCTTCTGCTGCCGAGTCCTGAGATTTACCAAAACTCGGCAAATTGAATAAAGTCAAAAGTAAAATCGTTAGCGTGTCCCTGCATGTTGTGTTGATGTTTTTTTTGTGTGTGTGTTATCATGACAGCAATGTTATTTATAGTTATTTGAAGGGTTTTACCGTCATGAATTATAATCTGATTATGTTATAAAATCGTTAAAAAAAGACAACTTGGCCCGGAACAAACCTAGTACAGGATGTATGGCATACAAACACCGCAGTCGATTGTGCTACTTAATCGAAGTCGTATATTCATCATGGCGTAACACAGCGTCACATGTGCACTTGTTTTGGGCGAAAATATTTTGAATAGACCTGCTGGCAATTTGAGTATCAGGTTACATTGTATCTTTATGAATAGACTGGATGCAGATACAAAAACATTCCTAGATAGACCCTCTCTTTGACGCAATCTAAAAGGGCAGGGGATTAAGAGCATAATAGAGAAGGTCATAGGTCGATTACTGGCAGTCTCTTTTTTTTCTGTACCGGTCCATATAGAATGGATGTTAGCGATGTGCTTCGGATGTATTACGTAACCATAACTTTATGGTTGTTGGGAATCGAATGTGCAAGTTCTCATGTGCATGTTCCAAACATTTATCTATTATAGAAATTAAAATACAACGAAATACGCTGCAATAAAGCGAATAAACAAGACACATCGCACAAATTTTCTCTCATACGCTTATAGCATTTGGAGAAATTGTCTATGAAAATAACGATCGGTATTTGATATCTGCAACAGTTAGAAAAAGTATATTAGATAAAAATTATATCCCATATTACGTTGAAAGTGACAATAGTGACTTTGTCTGTGCAGTCTGATTCTATATTTTTGTATGAATTCTTTATAATATGCTTCTTTTCAGCCGCAGTCGCTCGATAAATTATTCAAAATGTTTAGAAATCTGGGTCTTTTAGTTCATTTGTTTCGTAAGTTCATAAGTCTAAATGATTTTGCAATCATCGAGTTGCAAGGATATTAGCCATACGCGAGTGGTTGTAGTTCAATCCATTTTCAGTCAATCGGATATGACAACTTATGCCAAAAAAAAGAAGAAAGTATCTATTTTTTATTCAAATTTGTAGAAAGCGGTCAAAATTTGCAAAGCGCTTATTCAATTCTGCGAAAGACCGAGATGTGATTATGGAGCCCTTGTGTAACACTCGACTTCTTGGGAGTAAGGTATTTCGAGCACTAAAAGTACGAAATTAACTTCTTTTTAACTGATATAAATAATGTTTTATTGCTATTACTAAAGTGGTTTAAGCACTTGTGCATGTGTCTTCTCTCTATATCTGAATTTAGGTACATGTTTTCATTCGAATTATAATAGAGTTCATGAAATCGCGTTGCCAGCATTTTCATATTCATAAACGATTGCAGCAAATGCTTGTTTGCCTAATACATTATGCATAGTGAATGAGAAAAGTACTTTATTTTCTGTCTTTTATCGGGGGATGATTGATACACACAATGAAATGATTTACACTCTTGACAGAAGAGATGATAATTTCATGGGAAGTAGCCGTTTGCCATGAGAGATCGCTGAATGTCGGGAGAAATGTTTTAATTTCAACAAACATGTTGTCTTTTCGTTATTTCTAAAGTGTTGTATCGATGTTAAGCCTTTAAGCCTGTGTGGCACGTGTTCACCATTCTTCCATGGTCATGCCGACTTCTTCATCTTCCAGGTGGCAATCCTTTTGTTGCTAAATTGAGTGAACTCCTCTGACGAACTCGGAAATGCTCACCTGCGACTCTGTTTGAATAAAAAAAAACAAAAAAAAAACCAAAAACACTCTCTCATATAGAGACGACAGTAAGTTCTCGATTGGCATTCTAAGACCCCGTTTACAGTGCGGGGCCGGGCTCGGCCGCGGCTCGGCCGCGGCCGAGCCCGGCCTCAATTGCGCGGCCGAGCCCCGCAATTTTGTCCGTTTACACTGCTGGGCTCGGCCGCGCTTTTGATTCAAACCTTTCAATATTTTGTCGTAGTGGCGCTCTGCTTGTAAACAAATGCAATTTGGTTTTGTCTGGTTTTCAGACCCTTTGCCACATGAATTCCGTGGCGACGAAGTCGCCGTTCGGGCAAAGGCCTTTGCCGAAGAAAAGAATCCTTTGCAGGACAAAACCACCTTAAACTATACTAGTTTTCGACGTTGAGGGGGTTAATATCCTGAATAGCGAAAGATAAAGGCAGAAGGTTTGGAAGCCAGACTAAATTGGCCGCGCATTTGGCCCAGTTTGCGTTTACACCAAGAAAAGGCCGGGCTCGGCCGCTGCTCGGCCGCGGCCGAGACCACCTCCAGAGTGAGGCCAAATGCGAGGCCAATTTTGGCCTCGCATTTGGCCTTTTGCGCGTTTACACTGAAATGAAGGTGGACTCGGCCGCGGCCGAGCCTCGCACTTGGATAAACGGGGTCTAATAGTTCATGGCCAGGCCAGATATTGGTACCACCTGAGGTGGCAAAACCTTTTTGGTGTCATTTTGTTTGTCGGGCATAGATATGCTTGTCAAGCTATGATAGCATTTCCAAATGAGTAGCTTGGTCATAATAAATAAATTTTTAACCAATTTGGTCTCGTTGTTATATCCCTATACTTCTGAATCGAAATTAACCGCTATACAAAGAGGAGCGCTGTTTTCTGTATGTTCCGTAGAGCTGCAAAATGCAGCTCTCTGGTATGTTCACAGGTATTCTGTTGTAAACGCGGTGCGCTTAGTCTTTATTCTAGACGGCGAAGGGAATATCCAAAGCTTATGATACAGTGTATATCCTTTTATCTGCAAACAACAACAACAACCAAAAAAAAAAAATTCCTCTTGAATTTTACCGTATTTTGCAATTATTTATCATTTTCCGGCAAAAACGCTAGTGTGAAAACGCTAACACCACGCCGATGTCGCTTTATTTTCATCCAACCAAAAAGGATAATGCAAAAACAATGTACCGGTACACTACAATACATTATAATGAATAATTGTAAATAAACAGAGTGATTTTTGTTTAAAATTGATTTATTTGTTTAGAGGGTAGTATAAAAATAGTATAGATGATCCCTTTTATGAGGAACTTTAGATATGATAACGGTACATTGGTCCTGATAAAGACTAAGCGTACCGCGTGACAGCTGTGGAAATCATAACCCTTTGGATATTCCCTTCGCTGCCTTGAATAAAGACTACGCGCATCGCGTTTACAACAGAACACCTGTGGACATATGGAAGACAGTGCTCTTCTTTGTATAGCGGTTAGTTTCGATTCAGAAGTATAGGGATATAGAAACGAGACCAAATTGGTTTTAAAAAATCATTTTTTTATGCCTAAGCTACTCATTTGGAAATGCTATCATAGCTTGATAAGCATATCTCTGCCCGACAAACAAACTGACACCAAAAAGGTTTTGCCACCTCAGGTGGTACCAACAACCCATTTTTCGGGTCTTGGCCCATGGACTATAAATTGAAGTGTGTTCATGCTGCATTTGAAGAGATAGCATATAGCGAAGGGAAAACAAACCTGAATGGCCATCTTCAGGAAGCTATTTTTTGTTGGCGATTATGAATTACTTAACTATGAAATTGAAAGAAAAACATACAGAAAAACGACTGCAAAATCTTTGCATAATGTGCCATTATTTATAATCAAGTTTCCATTACTTTTCTATTATGATACAATTCCTTCGATTAGTGCTCCTTTATTCTTTCCCAGTACATTTCATCACTTTCCTTTCCAGCTATCCACTTCATTCCCGCCGACAAACGTATACAGATATTTTGCCCGTATATACAATCTAAAAAGATATTGCCATAACATAGATAGGCAAACCTGACCGGATGTAACATTACATTTCGATTGCTAAAGTGTGATCGGATTACCATCCATCAAAAAGAATTTAAAAGACCATCATATTTCTCCCCCCACCCTCTTTGATCTCTCTCCCTCTCTTTCCAGTTATCCAATTCTTTGATTGAATAGTATCATTAGTGAAGATCACTTCTCGATGATGCTTTGCCTGTATTATATATATATACACTGCAAAAAGTCCGGTGTTAAAAAGTGAACACCGAGCTGGTGTTAAATTTTCGGTGCTCATTTATGGTGTTAAATTAACACCTCCGGGTGTCATTTCCAAATTTCAAGCTGTTTTTTGAAGAGTTTCTTAGTAACTGCACTTCTTGTTGATTTTTAATTTAAACAAGACGATCAAGAATTTTACATTAAAATACTAGATTTTTGAAAAAATGTGAAAATAGATTTACACCAAAGTAACACCAGCTGGTGTGGTCTCTTATTGAAGCTTGACGGGTGTTAAACCATTGATATTAACACCAACAAATATCAAATCAACACCATGTGGTGTCATTTTTGAATTAACACCAGTGCAGTGTCAAAATAACACCAGGTACAGTGTCAAATTAACACCACGAAGTGTCAGGTGAACACTTTTCAACACCATCACAGTGCATTTTTAACACCTGTGGGTGTGGTCCTTTATTGAAGTTCGATCGGTGTTAGATTTAACACCCGTGGTGTTAAATCTAACACCGATGTTTTTACAGTGTATATATATATATATATATATATATATATATACATTCATCAAACAACATTTAGAAGACCAGCCTATTTTTCTCCCTCTCTCTTTCTCTCCCTTTCAATCTTTCTTCTCATCGCATAGATTCCAGTATTTCACCTGAAGACCGGAAGACCTCATAAATGTTCTATCAAATATACAAATTCCACAAAACAATAGTCTTTCCGGTTAGTGATGAGTTTTCATCATAATCATATTATAACAAATAACTTCTTTCTTATCACTATGTGAAATCTTATTTCATGTGATTCGTAATGAGCAATACTTCTTGGCAGTAGAGTTTAAGTCAATTATAACATTGTACATAAAATTGGCAGCATTTAACCCCCTACTGTTGAATCACAAATGTGCTCGTTGATCTCTTTTATTTATCCCATGGAAATCTTAAGTCATATCTGTAGGCAGACATAATGGATAATTCCAGAAAGCAAACTTCTTATACAAAAAAAGAGAAACTTCTGTGTGGATGGCAGGTACCGCAATAGCATGGATTTTTCAGATTTAGTTATCATAAGTTGTCAAAGAAAGCAAGAAAGATGCAATGATTTATTTGAATATTGAAAATCCCATCAGGCTCTTGTCAACATTATGAAAGGGATAATTGCTGAAACAAAACCGAGAAATAAACTCAAATGAAAGATTGGTCTGCGAAACTCAACTTCGATGCTGCTTGAAGTTTTTTTTTTTCCTTTCTCTCATACTTATGAATGACAGTCTGATTATGTCATTTAAAGATCGTTCAAATAATCTACTTGGCCAACAAACCAAATAGAGGATATTCTGTATAACATTCATGCAACGCAAGAGCCGATGGTTATTGCCTTTATGGGGTCCTATATATTCATCATGGTGAAACACAGCCTAACATATGCGAATGTTTTTATCAAGAACACTTTGAATAGACCAGGTGGCCAGAGTATCAGGTTACATTGTACCTCATTGAATAGACAGGATGTTGATACAAAGACATTCCTGGACGCGCTCGTAGAAAAGTCGGGGATTATGAGCATAATAGAGAAGTTCAAAGGCCGATTACAGACGGTCTCTTTTTTCTGCACCAGTCCATAGAATGCATTTGCCTTCGTAGAAAGCGCTCCAAATTTGCGAAGGGTGATTCAATTTTGCGAGAGATGGACCTGTGATAACCCATCGCTTCAATTGAACACTTTGTTTAGGAGTAAGGTATTTCGGGCAATAAAAGCCATGAAGTGTTCTTGTCTTATCTCATGTGTATCGATGTAATCAAATGTTTTCATGTTGCTATTGAAGTGGTTTATTCACTTATCGTGCCAGTGTAACATATATATGTAACATATATATATATATATACAGGGCTCGACACTAACGGTGGCCCGGTGGCCCGGGGCCACCAAAAACGCACGTCGGGCAACCAAAATTTCAGAAATGAAGCATTTGGTGGCCTGATCGGGCCACCAAAAAAGGTCGGATGTTTGCCTTTGGGCCACCAAAAATAAAAGTTAGTGTGGAGCCCTATATATATATATATATATATATATATATATATGAAGGGTTTGTTTGCAAAAACCGATAAGTCCATTTTTGAAGATTTTGAAGTACTCTCTCTGTCAAAAAGTACAAAATAATACCTTTTAAATGATATATTGGTCACAACATATAAAGGTATATTTTTGAAGTTATGGTCAAAAGAAGCAAAGATTTTCTTATTATTCTCTTTATTTTTCTTGACCTTTAATCGCAAATATCTCCATTTGGCAAATATGGACTTATCGGTTTTTGCAAACAAACTCTTCATATCTTAAGCATATATCTGCATTTAGGTAGGACTACATTTTTTCATTCCATTAGACTTCGCGAACTCATGCACATTGCAGCATTTTCATATTCATAAACGATTGCAGCAAATGCTCATTTCCTTCATACATTATGCTTATTGAATGAGATTAGTTCTTCATTTCTTTCTTGTCTTTTATCGGGGGATGACTGGTACTGTATAAACAATAAAACAAATATTGATTTACACTCATGACATAAGAGAAGAACAATTCAGCAAAATTAGCCGTCTGTTATGAGAGATTGAAGAATGCCAGGAGAAATGTTGTTTATTTCAACAAAAATATTGTCTTTTCCTTATTTTCTCAAGTGATGTATTAATTTTAGGCCTTCAAGCCTGTGTGGCTTGTGCTTGTCATACTTCTATGATCATGTCGGCTTCTTCTACAGCTGCTGGAGTATACGCGATGGCAAGCCTTTTTTACCCACGCCGATGAAAATCGGCAGGGGTTATGTAAAGGGTTCCGTATGTTTGTTTGTTTGTTTGTTTGTTTGTTTGTTTGTTTGTTTGTGTGTGTGTGTGTTTGTTTGTTTGTTTGTGTACAAGATAACAAGAGAACGGGTAAACGGATTTGCACGAAATGTTCAGGGGATGTCTGGATAATGACAGGAAAGAATCGATTAGATTTTGGTGATAATCGGTTGACCCTTGCAAATTCTGTGCGACCTTTAAGTTTTGACCCCATGGTATAGTGACCACTCCGAAAATTTCCCGTTTCTCACTTTGCGATTTTCCGCTACCATACGAAAACATAAACTCCCCAAACGATCGGACTTCGCTGCTCAAATGTTCGTAAGAATTCCGAAATTTACGTTTACGCCTATTTGAAGGACTATGTCCTTCTGGATATGAAGTTAGTAAAAGTATCTGTTTTCTCCGTCGTCACAAACTGGCCCGTATTTTGATGATTTTTCATATTAAAATTGATTGTTTTTTTCGTTGGAGGAGCATTTGCTCGGTCGCAGTCACACTGCACGATATGCGCGCTCAATGTCAATGCGGGTGCAAGGCCGCTGAAAATGCATCGCGCTCTACCCTGTTGGTGCAAAATAGCATCGGGGACGTTGCGGCGCTCGTTGGTGACCGAATACTGGTGCAGTAGACATTTGCATTTAACCCTTGCATTGAATAATTCCCGTAGACACTAATCATAGGGGTAATTGCCTAGGGGTACGTAATTTTGTTTTTCTTTTGCGCTTTTGTGGATACCATCAAAGATCGTACACTCATACGACCTTTGATATCAACACACTCTCGGCTTGCTATAAGCAAAATATCCGCAAGAAAACGGCGTATTTCTCGATTTTTAGCGCTTTTTCGGCGACCCATCGCGTAGACAATACTCTTAAAACTGGACTTAATTCGCACGCGCTTGGAAAAGTTCCGAATCTGCACTTTTGACGGTGGAATTTGGGATTTTCGATGGATTTTTGGAGGAGACTAAAGGACTTTCCTGTGGTGAATGAGTGTTACCGTATGTGAAATGATGTGATTTGCGTGTGATGTGACTGTAGAACCAAAGATCGTACACTTCAGTGTACGATCTTTGGTAGAACGCACTGGCTGGTGATAAAGGACACTGGCAATTAAGTGACCGAATTCTGGTAGATGACCGAATGCACAGTATGTTTACCCCTACTTTGTACAAGGCGTGGGTCTGCCGCCTTTGACGGCCCCTCTCTAGTTTTTGTTGTTGTTGTTGCTAAATTGAATTAACTTCTGCGTCGAATTCGGGAATGGTCACCTGCGACCCTGTTTGAAAAGACGCTCTCTCACATGGAGACGAATTTGAATTGTCTATGGACATTCTAATTTGAATACGTTTTTTGAAGTGATAGGATATAGTGAGAGGAAACTGAGATTGAATTATGAACATATTCATGGTGCTATCTTTTTTTTCTTTTATTTTGTCGACGAGTTTGAATTACATAACTGTAAAATTAGAAAACAAACGTACACACACACACACAGAAAAAAAATGACCATGAAATCTTCGCATAATGTTAAACCATTTTAAACACTCGAATATGCCATTTTCTCTTCCTTTGTAATACATTTGCCTCGATTCGTGCTCCTTCATTTTCATTTTTATCTCATTGCATCACATTACTTTCCTTTCCAGCTATCCACTATGTCTTCTTCATTCTCATCATCTTCAATTAGTCGTCTAGATTGAATATCCTCATCGATGGTGGCGATCACTTATCCAAGATATTTTGCCCGTATTATTATGTATAATCTAATAACATATTACCATAACACAGATTATAGGCAAACCTAGCCGTGTATAATATTTCATTTCGTTTGCAAAAGTGTGTTCAGATTACCATTCATCGAACAAAATTTAGAAGACCAGCCTATTTTATTTTTCTCTCTCTATCTCTCAATCTTTCTTCTTATCGCATAGACTCAGATGTTTCATACGCAGACCGGAAGAGCTTATAAATGTTCCGTCAACTGACTTGAACATGTGTTTTATAAAATTATATAGTTGTAAGTGAATATATATATAAATAAATAAATAAATAAATAAATATATATATATATATATATATATATATATATATATATATTCTCCCTTTCTCATGTCTCTCTCTCTCTCTCTCTCTCTCTCTCTCACACGCTCACGCACACACACACACACACACACACATAGACAAAACAATAATCTATCCCGTTTGCTGATGACTTTTATCATATATATCATATCACTGTGTAAGATTTAATCTCACTTGATGTGTAGTGAACAATATCTCATCCCGACATTACAGTATATATAGGGTTGTAAGTGAATCGTGATTGCACATAAACTTTGCAACATTAAACCCGACAGGAAACCTACAAAAATGCGTTCGTTGATCTCCTTTATTGATCCCATGGAAACCTAAGTCATATAATTACGGTCGAAATATTGAGGCAGTCATGATGGATAAATTCAAAGAGAAAACGTTTCTATACAAAAAAAAAAAAAAAAATAGAACAATAAATAAATAAATCGTGGATTTCACAGGTTTAGTCATCATTAGTTGTCAAAGATTGCGAGAAAGGTGCAATGATTTATTTGAATATTGAACATCCCATCAGGCTTTTGTCAACATTATAAATATTGTTGAAACAAAACCGAGAAACCAACTCAAATGGAAGATTAGTTCGCGAAACTCAACTTGTTGTTGCTTGAAGTTGTTGTTTTTTCTGTCATACTTATGAATGACAGCCTGCTTATAAGATCGTTAAAAGAATCTACTTGGCCAACGAACCAAATGGAGGATCCCTGTATAGCATTCATACAACGCAAGAGCCGATATTGCTACTATGGGGTCCTATATATTCATCATGGTGAAACACAGCCTAACATAATTACGCGCGTGTATTACGCAAGAATACTTTGAATAGACCAGGTGGCCAGAGTATCAGGTTACATTGTACCTCCATGAATAATCAGAACGTTGATACAAAAACATCCCTGGACGCGCTCGTAGCCGCCATCTGAAAAGTCGGGGATTATGAGCATAATAGAGATGTTCAAAGGCCGATTACAGACAGCCAGTTTTTTCTGCACCGGTCCATCGAATACATTATAATGAGGTGCTTCGTATGTATTATGTAACCTTTTTTACGGACCCCAATGATTTAATGGTTGTTGGGAATCGAATGTGCAAGTTCTCATGTGGTTGTTACAAACATTTATCATAGCATTTATACTTCGACAATGACATACGCTGCAATAAAGCGAGAAACAAGACATATGGCTGAAGTTTTTTGTTCTTTTCTATATCTCTTTCTCTCATACGCTTAGCATTCACGGGAAATTGTATATAGAAATTACGATGTTTGATATTTTGATGCTTGCAGCATTTTCAAAGAAACCTTGGGATAACTAGACCGGTGGTGTAATGTAAAACATTTTCTTGAGTAAAGAAACGATTCAATCAATATCTATATATATTTGTATATATATATATATATATATATATATATATATATATATATATGAATGTATATTTAAATTCATTAATATATGTATATATATATATATATATATATATATATATATATATATATATACATATATATGTATGTATAATGCCCGTGGTTTGTTTCAAGCACGACAGCTAACAGCGCACTTGCTCCTATGTGGTCGTAGCCTTCTTGTGGGTAAGGGGATGTAGGGAGCGTTCACTCAACAAAACAAAAAAGGGGGATCAGTTCGTTCCTTGATTCTCATTTCAGGTAGACTAATGATTTTATCAAAACATTTGGCTGGAGTATGACCTCAGTACTGTATCGATACAAAAGACATTTCTAGAAGCCTGGTCGCCGATGATGGCTTTCAGAGGTGTAATCCGCCTTTTATGTGTGGCACAATGCGTTCTTTTAGTGAGGGTTACGTTATATTAATTAGTGGCGGAGTCAAGTCAAGAGCTAGAATAATGTTTTTCAGATGCCGAAAGCCCAAAACAGTTTTGATTATCGTAACAATCTCCCGAGGTTGTTCTTCATGGATTAGTTCCCCCGTCAGCGCAATGGAACAATGCATGGTTAATAATAATCCGATACACCGGATGCGAGGTACAAGTTGTATGACAAAGAAGTATAAATATGACATGATTGTGCTTCATCATCAGAAAGTGCCAAACTAGGCTGAAAACAAACCACACCATACATAACACTATTCAATGCATCGATCGGCAAATCGTTCAAACCGCCATGATGGATGTTTATTTACCCACATTCCCACAATGCACTAAGCCAGCTTACCAATATCCAGTCAACATCCAACAATTACGCAAATACACATGCACGCGATAGGCGCGAATGTTATGGTGAACCAGTCACAAATCGGATTTTCCCGAGGTATTTGTTCGTTTGTTTGTTTTTACGATACTCGCGGGTTAATCGATCATTATCAAAGGGGCATCACAAGAAACGTTTTAAATCCACATATGACTTCGCTCTCTTCTAGCAATCTAGTAGTTGTCAGTATTTTGCCAAGATTACAAACCAATCGAGACGGAAACTGTTAATATACCGACCTATCCTGCAGCGACGATGTTTTTTTTTAATCTCCTGCTTACGACAATGTGTAAGCTCTACATATATTTCAAGACTTTGGGGGAATATCAGAAAGGACAAAGAATGTGTGTGTGTGTGTGTGTTTTAATCCATTCCTTACGGGAACCTTGTTTACCAGGTTCCCGTGGGAGCAACTGATATACGGGAACCTGGTTTACCAGGTTCCCAAAATGAAGACAAGGGTGCCTGCTTCAGTGGCCTAAATTCATTTTTCTTTGTGTTAAAATGCTCAGAAAAGTGGGTTTGATAAAAAGATCTGAGTTTATTCTATCAGGATTTGTTCTCCTGCTCTTTGAAAAAAAAAAGGGGGGGTTTACAGTATTATGTACCTTTTCCTGATTTAGTTTTTTGCTTGTTCTGCTGTAAACTCGTACGAACATGTCCATAAAATGATCAAGGCTGAAATGAGTTAGAAATGCGGGTTCGCTGACCCCAGTCACCTCATTCAGGTACCTGGTTTTGTGTAGAACAAAAGATTCTGAGAGCTCATCAGCGCACGCTCTATTCATACCTCGCACCCGATCGATATTTCCATTGTTCACGAGCACATGTAGTTGACCGTAGAAAGGGGAACACAATGAACCGCTTGACTGCCTTCACACAGCTGGATTACCAACCTTAGTCCATGGGCCAGGCCAGATATTGGTACCATCTGAGGTGGCAATACCTTTTTGGTGTCATTTTGTTTGTCGGGCATAGATATGCTTATCAAGCTATGATAGCATTTCCAAATGAGTAGCTTAGTCATAGTAAATGAATTTTAAACCAATTTGGTTTCGTTGTTATATCCCTGTACTTCTGAATCGAGACCAACCGCTATACAAAGAAGAACACTGTCTTCTGTATGTTCACAGGTGTTCTGTTGTAAACGCGGTGCGCTTAGTCTTTATTCAAGGCAGCGATGGGAATATCCAAGGGTTATGATGTCCACAGCGCTTAGTCTAATATTCAAGACGGCGAAGGAAATATCCAAAGCTTATGATACAGTGTATATCCCTTTATCTAAAAACAACAACAACAAAAAAGCAATTTCTCGTGAATTTTAGCGTCTTTTTCAATTATTTATCATTTTCCGGTGAAAAAGCTACGTTGAAAACGCTAATACCACGCCAATGTCGCTTTATTTCCATCCAACAATGAAAGATTATGCAAAAACAATGTACCGGTACACTACAATACATTATAATTAATAATGTTGTAAATGAACAGAGTGGTTTTTGTTTAAAACTGATGTATTTGTTGAGAGGGTGGTATAAAAACAGTATAGATAATCCCTTTTATTAGGAACTTTAGATAATGATAACGGTACATTGTTCTAGATAAAGACTAAGCGCACCGCGTGACAGCTGTGGACATCATAACCCTTTGGATATTCCCTTCGCTGCCTTGAATAAAGACTAAGCGCACCGCGTTTACAACAGAACACCTGTGGACATACAGAAGGCAGTGCTCGTATTTGTATAGCGGTTAGTTTCGATTCAGAAGTATAGGGATATAAAAACGAGACCAAATTGGTTAAAAATTCATTTATTATGACTAAGCTACTCATTTGGAAATGCTATCATAGCTTGATAAGCATATCTATGTCCGACAAACAAAATGACACCAAAAAGGTTTTGCCACCTCGGGTGGTACCAACAACCCATTTTTCGGCTCTTGGCCCATGGACTACCTGTGTGCCTCTCTGTCGACGGGCGAAAAGAATCTCGTTTGGGGGCATTAAAGGCACTCAGAGAATTGCGGAAGGAACGGGAGGCAAAAATAGTAAAAATACTAATACACCATACTGATAATGCAACAATATGGAACATCTACAATGTACATTTATTACTACCTTTTGAGTCATCATCAACATCATCATCATCATCAACAAATGGTTCCCTTAATGTAATTATACAATAGCTTTTCTCTGTTGTTGTTGTTGTTGTTAATTGTCATTATTACCATAATTATTTCTACACTGTTCAAGTTATCGAGTGATAAAGACACACATACAACCACACAATTTTTCCAATTTCTTTTCAAGGAGAGATACATGTACACACGGTGATGGTACTCCATATTTTTAGAAAGATTGGCAGTGATCTCTGCAATGTAGAAAATCGTCCATTTTTGGACAGGCATGAGTGTTTACATGTAATACGCAGTTGCACACACTTGTAAGGGCTTTCATTGAACATTGTACAGTGTGTACATCGCATCGTCTTCTCGCGATCGCTTGCAGGCACACAGGCATGGGCACGGATCCACAGACATGGACACGCAGGCGCACACATAGTCATGAGCACACACTTACAAAGGGGACATTATTATTTACAATGCATGCACGCACGGCCTCCAATGGATTCGCACGCAGGATGCTAGTCCACTGCCTGGACTGCCTTCGTATACGGTGTGTACTATTACGGTGTGTATGGTATTAGCAATATTGCACACGGAAATACCGTCGTTGAGGGCGTGAAGTATAAGGAGAGACCAAGTGTAGATCTTTTTTCTTTTCTTTTTTTTTTCGGGGGCAGCAATTAGTGGACTCACGCGATGCGTGGACTGTCGCGATCGAGAAGACTTCGCGCTACCACCAATGAGGGCGTATGAGAGGGTGAAAAAAAAAGAGTCCCGTATCGGGACTAGCAGGATGCTGGATTCGCACGGACTCGCACGGTAGCGTGCCAACACCACGCACGGTACCGTGCCAACACCTCGCACGGTAGCGTGCCAGATGGTCCGCACTCGACGGTGGCACGCAGCCGCACGGAGGCGCACTGACTGGCACGCAGCCGCACGGAGGCGCACGAGGTCGCACGGGGTCGCACGGGGGCGTACAGAAGCGCACGCACCCGCACGAGGCCGTACGAAATGGCACGGAGCCGCACGCACCCGTGCGAAACCGCACGCAGCCGCACGAAGCAGCCCCGTGCGCAGTGCGTGCGGGAGTAACATAACTTAATGGTCTGACTGTAAGCTTCAAATTTGGGTAAAAAACAACTTCGGACGGGTTACTTGGGGATTGGAGAAAGGGTTCTGTTAAGTATATGTGTTATCTGTATTTCGATTATGAAATGTAATGGATATGTACCTGAGGGATTTACACTGTATTCACCAATGGCCACTGGCAACAGTAACTTTTCACATCACCTGACATTTGTGACAATAACTGGTGAAAGCAGAGCAGGATCATGCTGTGTGACAAACCTGAGCCTCCTCAGACTCACAGAGAATCCTCTCTAAAGAGTCAAATGTTTTGATAGCTCTTTAGTAGGTTGGCATCTCTGGCAAGCAGTAGACAGGGCTTTGGAGGATATATTTGGTAAAAAAGGAGGAGAGACCTGAGACAAACTTGCCATGACCCGCAGATCTGGCATCATTTCTGGTGGTCAAAAGTTACTGTATATGCTTCTTAGTAAAACTTCAAGTGAGATTGTCAGACAAGATTGAGACAGAGATTTTGTACAGAACTGGCATTTAACCCTGTGACAGTATGTCAAACTGTGTTCCCAATCACCCTAACTCTCTTCCATCAATGTTCACAGCACACCCAAAAATTGAAATGTGTGCAGAAATAAAAAGAAGGTTGATGCTGTGACAGTGTTGCAAAGCTTACCCCTCAGAAAAGTATTCACAACATTGTGGCACTGGTGTAAAGTTCACAAAACATACTATTGCCCTCTGCACCATCTGCCACAGATACACCATATATTAAAGAATTGGTTCTCCAGTATAAACACAAACTATGGTGGTTATTAAAGTTATATATTCCATATTCACAGCTGAATGTTTGGCTGTCAGGAGTTTGACATGAAGAAGGGAAACAATGACCAGAGTGAAAGGCACTTGTTTGAACAAGTAAAACTAATTGTAATCATGTCATTACATAACAATTGTGACAATAAAAATACTTCTGTACCCAAGGCTTGACATTAGCAGTGGCCCAGTTTGGCCTGGAGACATCAGACAGAAGATGTCTGGCCACTACTTTTAATAAAGAACTTATATGTTTTGGTGGCATTTGTGAGTGTGTACCTTGTTTTTATGTGTTTTCTCATCTTGTTGTAGGGGAGAATATCTCGTGGCTCAGTGCTTGATAGCTACATGCATTTCTGAAAAATCAGCTAGCTGCCACTAGCAGGGTTGCCAGATTATTGCTAGTTTTCATGCCAAACTCAGTCCATTTATGGCTAAATTTGGCTAAACTGTTTTTTTTTTCTCAAAGCCAAATGTTAACTATCCAATAATAGAACTAGGTATACCTGTATACTAAATGTGACCACTTCATGAAAATGTGGTATCATGGAAACTCATGCTCATTCCTCAATTCAATACTGAAAATGTTAGACTGAGTGAACTTATATATATAGTCACAATATTTGACATTTGAAGCCCTCTATCATACTTGCCAATTTCTACATAATTATCTTGGTTTATGAATACTTGAATGTTTTATAAATCATTTCCTTTATACATGTTTTCCTATCTTTCTTCTTAGTCACAGTATGTGGTATTCGAAGGACTCTGTTATACCTATACCACTCTTTGAATGGCTATCATGGTTTAGGTAAAACAATCTTAATCTTTTTATGCCTTTTTTATTTTTTCAGGCTGCCAAAAAATGAAATTGGATGATTTTTGTGGCCTAAAAAGCCCGCAAAAAAAAAATCATTTGTTTAGTAGGTGATTAGATGAAGGAGTGACTTTGAACAAGCTTTGATTGGAATCTTTCAAAGGATTTGTAAAAAATCTTCTTTTGTTTTCTTTGTGTTCTAATATATGATGGCTAATGAAAACTCTATACATGGATGGTCTAGATATCTCATGCATATACCTATGAGCCATTTATAAATACAACCAAACTGTCACAAACCTAGTTTTTACGTGCATTTGCCTCTACTTTGAGGGGTCAGAATCTGTCACCATGCCATCACAGGGGGATTTTCTCAAAAACATTTACATGGATTCAATGAATGCAAAAAATCTTAGTGGGACACATCAGTGAAGTGTGAGGAAACCAGACAATCCAATCAAACAGGAGGAATTTTAAAATTTTGGTCAAATCCATGTGCTTTCGTGCCTGAAGTGGAAGACTACAATATGTCATAACAGTAAAGAGATCCCCCCCCCAAAAAAAAAAAAAAAAAAATCAAAAAAAATCTGCACATATTTTTTTCCAGAATAATGAAAAGGCATTTGACTTATCTCCTTCAGAAGGCAGGGAAAATGACATCACCCTTAACAAAATGTCAGTACTAGGTCAAGGGAATGTGTACTTTTCATTAAAAGAATTCTATTTTGTGGATTTATCTAATACTGTCACATTCTAAATGTATTAATAGAAGGCAAAATCAGGAGGAAGACAAAGGGGGGGGGGAATTTGCACTTTATCTCCTGGCAGAACAGGGCAACACATACTGTCAGTTTAAAATGACCATCCAATAGTCTTGTCACTCATGACTGGACCTACAATGTGCTGATTCACACAGAGCGTTCTCAATACTCACTTCTGTTTGCTAGGAAGATCTCAACTGCTGTGTTCTGGAGTAGGTACCGCCTGGAGAAGACAGCCCTGATGTCGTTGAAGTGCCATCTTCCATGCAAGCCATCAGTGTACTGCAGAACCTGTATGAATGAGAGTGAATGAGAGTGAAGGAGAGAACAGATTTAGACACTGGGTTCAAAGGTCATACAGAGCTCACTGCAAAACCTTCCCACTTTTTACCAAGGTATTGTTACCATCACTGTCTGCTGTAAGCAATGATATTGCAAATGATATATGTATATAATATAATGTAATATAATTTATCAATTTATAAAGTGCAAAACCTATGCATGTATATTCTTTTGTGCTGCAAAAGCTATAGGGTAATTCAAGCCCAAAATTGGATTTCTGATAGAAGTTCTGTAGGTTCGGTGAGTAAAATGAATAGATAAATCAGTGACAAAAAGGCCTGTAAATTAATCTGATACAAAGCCAGACTGAGCTCAACCCCACAAATGATCTCATCCTTTAGCAAGGATGGAGATCACTTTTCAAGTAACATTTATTGTTTAACTCTTCTTCAACCTCATGCTTCCTGAGGCTCTTTTTTAACATCACAGTTACACTGTATAGTGTTGTAGTTTGTCTCATATCATATACATATATACATACATTTATACACATACATATACACCTGTATACCTCAGATGAGATAACAGTCATACCAGTGATATGTCACTCTCAGGTTCCCACACTTCAATATGAGTGTTTTGCTGGATCTCTTAGAAAAAAAAAAACCCATCTAATCACACACAGTTCCTACCGGGACATGAGAGGATCTGAAGAAGTAGACGACTCGCTAGTCTACTCCAAAACTGACGCATTTATCAGATCTGTGAAAACACAGACCTGTGAAAAGTCTCGGCTGACAAAGAGTTTCTGACAAGTATCAAATGTACATCTCTTGAATCAGTTGATTTGCATTTAGATTGAATCTTTGTGGAACAGCCAATCTCCTTTCTTCAGAACACATAAAATTTCTGCGTTTTGAAATTCTTAGTCAAATGTAAAAGACCGTAAATGAAAACAAACATAGTGTGTTGTTATAACTAATTCCACCTCTGTGTCTCTGTCATCTGCTATGCCTTTAGCCCTCTACAATTCCTTACTCCAGCCTGACTGAACTTTTTTCAACACAAGTAAAACTTAGAGCCATAACAAAAGTAAAACTTACTGCAATAACAATGCCATGCCAATGCAGAGTGTCCAAGAAACATACTTCGAGTAAATTCTTTGCATTTTTAAACATAGTAAACTACTACACGGACCATTTTACACTGGCCACACAGGGCATAGTGTGCACTACATTCCCACAGTTGGTCTTATTACTTTGACTAGTTAATCACACAGGCATATCATCATTGCCAAGATTTGATAAATGCTCATGTGAAAGGGCAATTGTTACATTATGTTACATACATGTGACATTTTTTCTTCTTTAAGGGCAATTCTTCCTGATGTTCATGTTGGTTTTCATGAAAAGAATAAAATGAGACAAACAGAATGGTAAAAGGTTTACATTAGGGTTTTCATGTAACATACATTGTACTATATATTACATGCATTCCTCTTCCACACATATACCCTTGAAACTCTAGTTCTGAGAAGCAGAGAACCTCTTTCTCCCTTCAATCAAAATACTACTCACAAATGAGAGTTGGTCTGTTTGTAGGAACAACATATTATCATCACACTAATGACCTAGGTGCCAGATTGGAATGAAATGCAATCAGGCTATAATCTGCTCCAATAACATACTCATGGCTGTGTCTTGATAATGCATGTAATCCATGGTTAGAGAGAACCCTCCTCCTTGTGTGTGTGTGTGTGTGTGTGTGTGTGTGCTATACATTACCAGAGAGGAAAATCTGATCTGTGTATGAATTGCACTGTGTCACATTTGCATTTAGATCACAGACTGATACAGAGCTACCAAGTCTCACGCATTCTGAGTGAGACTCAAGCATTTAGGGTCTGTCTCACGATCTCACGCATGACACCCATTTTTCTCACGCATCGGGCAAAGTCTGCAACTTGGGCCTACAATAAGGAGCATAGCTCAAGAGATTAAAGTGACAGTTGCAATTGAATGTATATTTTCCTTTTGTCTTTCAAAATACGTAAAAAATAGTCACTTAAGTATGCACCTGATCATACCATTAAGAGCTAAAAATTGAAAAAGATCCCTACCGTGGGAGGCCACAGGGGGAAAACCCCTCCTACACCCTCGCTCGCGCGCACATTCGCTCGCCGAGATGCCGAATCTTGAAAATCTCACTCAAAAAAAAATGTTGAACTTGGCATCCCTGCTGATACTGCTGCACACTTGATCTAGCATAGACTAAGCATTCTGTTATACTGGTTGAAGACCAGTCTCAAGTATTCTTAAGGGTGGGGTGAATGGAAATGCGCCTTCAATGGGTTAAAGTCATGACTGCAAGTCACAGGAACAACAAATATTGACATAGGTCGATTTCTCGGTAGGCTCTTACGTGGGCACAGTCGTCATAAAAAAAGAAATCTCTAAACATATACTATCAAATGTAAAATTGCTGATAAATTGATATTCCATAAAGAATTACATTTTCTTATAAGTCTATGATTGCCTCCCCTACCCCCCACCATCTCGATGGAGAGTGACTGCAATTAGGCTTTTGCCATCTTTTCTACCACTTTCCCCCTGCAAGAGTACCACCCCTGAAAATAACCAGCAATCACATGCAGCCCGGAGTTATTTTAACTCTCTAACTACAGTCTAGGTTTTTCCTGCCAATCTGTTTATTTATTTACATCACTGGTGGAACCAGGGTCAGGATTGGGGTTCACGTGTGAGAAGCAGGGGGTCGTAACCAACCCCACTGAAGTTTCCATTCACGGCAGTGTCTCAGCATCCAGCTATCGTTGAGCAGATGGTGGGATGGGGAATGGATGCGGGACTATTCACATGACAGTGCTCACAAATGTGCTTGAACAAAACATGTTACAGAAACAAGTGTGATGATCTGAGCATCGTCATTATTGGGTCCTGTTGTAGACAAGTCGCAAGTTAGTGTGAGAATGATAGTTGATGGATACAAGAAGCTGTTGTCATGACCTGCGTAGCCTGCAGAGAATGTGGTGATGGTAGTCAAGCAATGTTGGAGAGTTTTGTGTGCCAAGATTTTTAATTGCCCCCACTGTTCAGGTGACAGCCGCTGATGGGTGTGACAAGAGTGTGGTAGCTGGAAGAAGCATGGTGACCGAGAGGCACAAAGGTGGTGTCTCCCTTGTGTTTTTCACTCTGCTCTTAGGTACGAGACAAGTGTTCAAATAGGTGTTGGCTGACTGAAACGGAAGATTATGTTAGAGGTGTGGCCAGATCTAAGGTTAATTGAAGTGGAATGTATCAAGGACGTAACCTCTGCATATTCTTTTTTCTTATATATCAGTAAGTGGATGCTATATCAAGAAGATAACTATAGGACAATGCAGAAAATGGTAATTGCAGCTGACACTCCTTTGAACTCTGTTTTTTGGATGTTTACAGGCAGGTGTGAGAGCACCCCTTGATAGCATCCTATAAGTGTTCCCAACTCTGCGCTGTCCCATTTACCTGTTTGTTTAAGCCCCGATGGAGACTTCCCAACCCAGCAGCAGCCTGGCGCCAGCCCCATATGGAGAGTCTGGAGTATGGTTTCTGCTCTAGCATAAAAAATGTCCCGGGCTTGCGGGTGTGCCGGGATACCTCGCCTAGCGTGCCTCTGTAATTGAGTGGCTTTTTTCATGTCAAATTCAATTTGCCTGGATCTAATTTTGAGGGGCACTGATAGTGGAGTGATCGCCCCGCCTTGCGAGCCCCGCCCGACGGGGAGTCCTGGCCTGGTACAGGGTGCAGGGCGCAGCCCAAGACGGACTGCATGCCAGGAATATCGGATGCCGTGGCTCACTGCGCATCTTGTTGCTGCTGCTGCTGCTTCTTGCATGCGTGCCATGGCAAGCTTGAGTTGAGTGCTTCAGCTGCCTGACATCTTTTCAGGTGCTCCAGTCCTCAAAGCTTCCTCTCAGCACACAATCTTTTCATTTTTCTTAAAGGTACAGCTGTACCCTCTTGAATGTCATCTAAATTTCTGCTGGATCCTGCAGATTGTAAATCAGCCTATAGCTAGTGTAGGTTATCTTTTTTTCTTTCAGTAAGTCTGCCTTTAGCTTCCAAGACAAGGAATAAATACATCTGATAAATTTCATTTTGGTTTCCAGGCTTTGTATAGACATGTCTGGCAAACCTAACTGTGATTATGAGTTCAATATTGACAGAGACTTTCAATGTTTCTTTGTTTTCATCTTGGTCATAATAAATGCTATTCAACACTTCCATGCTTCACTTAGGCGAGGTCTATTAACTAATTGACAGACTACAAAATGCTTCACATATAAGGTCTTACATATTGCATGGAGCTTGCTTTGTTTTTCCCACAAAATTGTGAAGCATTAGTAACAAGCATTTCTAAAAATACAACTACCAGCTTGACCTTACAGATTCTTTACCTTTTTATAACTCTCAAACTTTTCCTCTACGGGTTAAAAAAAAAATTATAACAGCTTTCAACTCATCTAATGTTGCTCACAGTTATTGAAAGTATTGCATGTTCCGTTCATGAAATGGGTTAACGTCGATGGAGTAACTTTCAACTGCAATCAGCAGGCCCTGAAAACATGACACACCTCCATTTATCCAGGGAATCAAGTACAACAAATGAAAGTTAAATCATGCTGACTTTCCTCCCCCACCCCAATCAAACATGTCAGAGGCTAGCTCCCATTTCACCAAACCTTCAGGGGAGGATCAACCACCTTTTTCCTGGAAGTACCAACAGCCGCAATCTCATCCCAAGGCGAATTGGATGTGACACTGTGGGTGCTACAAGTGGCGTAGTTTAACATCAGGATGCATCTTGGGTTGTCACTAAACATTTGCCTAACTGGCGAGGGTGGCTGATGAAGTCAAAGATGTTGGATCCAATCCTGGGTCGCCACCAGTGACAACTAACACCAGATGGATGTTTATTTGGGGTGACTGTCAGTGTAAGTTGCCAGGGGTCCCTTCAGTGGACCACTCCAGTGAGCGGCATCAGAGCTGGGGGGTTGATCTTGTGATGCTACACAAAAAGCTTTTGTGCTACTAGGCATGTTATTCTCATGGGGGTCTCACTTTTATTCACTAAATATATATATATATATATATATATATATATATATATATATACATATGTATATGTATATGTATTTTGGTGGTAAGTGAATCATAAAAATTGCAAGACACACATAATCTACACACCATTCAGGGATCTAGAGTATTTACTGGCAAATAAGATGAATTACTTTGCAAGTAATGTGCACTTTGCACTTTAGCTGTTTTGGTAATTACAATGCAAGCACTATCTAGGCGTGAGAGAGCATATACATTGGCAAAATTTATGTATTTATATAAGAGCCATAATACATTCAATTTATATCACATTATGTTCTCCTTTGCTGATGGCAATGGAAAATTAAACTTGTATGATGCTATTTTCTAGGAATCACAGAGCACTGACTTGATAATTCAGTGATGTAGGCCATCAACTGATTATTTTCAGTGGCACACACGCACCCCACAGCACTGAGGCTGAAGTAAGCTGCTTAATTTAGACACGATACAGAGGGCAAGCACACGAATCCGATCTGACCAAATAGTGTTTGTTACTGTTGCCAACTCAAGCTTGGTGTCTCCTTAAAAAGGCAATTCTTCCACACTATCAAATAGGGCCCCTCCATTTTATGATTTAGTGAGCAACTTGAGGGCAAAATCAATTCTTAATCATCAGATCTATACTCCCAGTGTCAAGGCAATATAGGGACTTGTGTTGCACTGCTTCTTACTATGCAGCTTGACTATTGTAATATGCCAATATCAATTCCTGTACCCAGTATAATTGGCACTATTTATTTTTTTCTACTTGATTAATTGTCTGGTAGATAGAGTCCATGCATGGAGTCCATATCTAGTTTGATTTAATTAAATGAGGCTTTATATAGAAACCATGAAACAATAAAGTGCACAGCTAATGTCAATTTAATCCACCTGATCACTGATATTCACATAGCTGAAACCATCTGAATTATACCATGCAAAATTAAGCAGAAATAAATGAGACAGATATTTGATCAAGGGAAAAGATATGGTGATTGTTGAGGTTTTATCCATCATAGGAAGGAATTTCACAAAACGTCTGATATAAACATGGAGTGTAATGCTGCGGTGTCATGTGCTATTTCTTGATTCTGTCAGGGTTTCATACAGTAGCAGACCAATATGGTGCCTACTTTCAGAACATCCTACCACACAAGAGTATACTGGTATCTTTAAGCTGATCTACACATATGAGTGAAGTGTATAATAGATATGCCAGATTTGTAACCTTCAACTAATCATTAAAAATGACATACCTGTTCCATGGTTAAAATTGTACGGTAGATCATGGCTATTTTTCCATGAAATGGGGGCATCGACAATGCTTGATAATACCTCAGTTGACCGACTTTGAAATTTTAGAAATCCATCATGTCCTACGCAGTGATTAAAAACAAGTCCAACTAGAAATATCACTGAAGGTGATTAATACCCCCGCCCCGTGACGACAGTCTTACCCAAGGAATGATCTTTCCTTGATCTTCTGCCATTTAAATGCCGTTACCATGGCAACGCAGCTTCCGACACGTCCGAAAAATATGTCTTGCACATCTTCCCACCAAGACTATTGTGTGCCACATTTCGCAAGCTTTTGTCAAAAACTGAGGAAGTAGTTCAATCCACAAGATCTTTCCTTGATCTTCTGCCATTAATATGCCGTTACCATGGCAACGCAGCTTCCGACACGTCCAAAAAATATGTCTTGCACATCTTCCCACCACGACCAATGTGTGTGCCACATTTCATGAGTTTCAGTCGAATACAGAGGAAGTAGTTCAATCCGCAAGTCTTTCCTCGATCTTCTGCCATTTATATGCCGTTACCATGGCAACGCAGCTTCCGACACGTCCGAAAAATATGTCTTCCACATCTTCCCACTAAGATCAAGGTGTGTGCCACATTTCATAAGCTTTGGTCAAAAAACTGAGGAAGTAGTTAAATCCGCAAGATCTTTCCTTGATCTTCTGCCATTAATATGCCATTACCATGGCAACGTACTTTCGGGTACTGTCAAAAAATGCGTCTTGCACATCTACAACCAAAGGCACACATCTGTACCAAGTTTCATGGAAATTGGGCAAAAACTGAGGAAGTAGTTTGCAACACAAAATTTTCCATCATTTTGGCTCATAATATGAGCTGTTACCATGGCAACATACTTTTTGTCACTGTCAAGAAATGTGTCATGCTGACCTATATCATAAGACAAACATTCAATATGAATTCCATGAGAATTGGAAGAACACTGATGAAGCAGTTTTGCCATGAAGCATTTTGCCCTATATTTTACCAATAACATGCCGTTACCATGGCAACGCACTTTTTGCCACTGCGGAAATATGTGTCTTGCACATTAACATATTCAGATGAACATCTGTACCTAATTTCATAAAAATTGATCAAAAACTGTGGGAGGAGTTCGCGACGCAAGATTTGTACCCATTTTTGCCCATAATATGCCGTTACCATGGCAACGTACTTTTGGGTACTGTCAAAAAATACGTCTTGCACATCTACAACCCAAGGCACACATCTGTGCCAAGTTTTATGGGAATCGGTTGAAAACTGAGGAAGTAGTTCGCGACGCAAGATTTGCAACGGACCGACCGCCCGACCGCCCGACCGCCCGACCGCCCGACCGACCGCCCGACCGTCCGCTGATTCCTATATACCCCCTTCAAACTTCGTTTGGCGGGGGTATAAAAATAGAATTGTTGCTATGGTGACTGGTATGCCTCCCCATATCGTATTATTCTCCCGATAGGTCTACAGTACAGCTTAACAATGAGAGACGACAGTTTTACATGATTGGCAAGAAATTGAAGTTAAATGTTTAAAAATTTGATGGCACAACCCCAAAATGTGTCGAGTGGTTATATAAGGTATACATTTTTATATGCTCCTTGAACAAAGTTTCTTTCGGATGGCAAATGTTTCTGCAAACAAATATTTGGGAATCTTAATAACTTCCATGATTAAACTTGCTGCGCACTTTTAAGGTACAATTTCGCTGAAATGTGACCTCATAACCATGAGACCATTTTCAGCTGAAGAGCCAAATAGCTGATTAAACAAGACTGTGCTACATCTCCTAAAGCTTGGGTGTAGTTTCACAGATACGGGGGCATTGTAGTGGTAAGTCTTCATCTAAGACAATTCATCCTTGACCTTTCACCCAATCATCTGCACCATTCTCCAAATTATTATTTTCTGCTTAGACACACACACACACACACACACACACACACACACACACATATATATATATATATATATATATATATACATAATTTTCCCCTACATGATCATTTTGCAGCAATGCATATATCAAATTTAATCAATGGAGAAAATACTGTGATTTTAGCATTTTAACCTAACCTCGGATCTTGACCTTTGACCCCATGACCCCAAAGTTTGTTTAAGAATCACTGTCAGGCAACACATGTATATGTACTAGGTGTCATGAAGATGACTTGAGCGATTTCCGAAATATGGATGAAAAAGTGATACTTTAGCATTTTCATTTGATCTTTGACCTTTGACCCCATGGCACAAGACTTTTGCTAGTTCTCTGGAGAATCTAGTAATAGATGTATACACTAAGTTTCATGAAAATACCTTCTGGCATTGCAGAGATATGGAGGAAATACAGAAATTTTCAAATTTGACCTTGACCTATGACTTTTGACCTCGAGCATGTGCTTACATAAATTGATAGGCGCAGCTTCGTTCACTCATACATACATGGGCCAAGTTTCAGTAAGATACCTCAATTTTTTTTTAATTAATTTACGTTGTACATAAAATTAATTACAGATGGACTGACAACTCGAAAACATTATACCTCCGAGGACCCCTTCGAGGCAGAAGCATAGAAAAGAGGCAGATCGGTATTCTGAAGCCACGGACACAGTTGTTTTTACTGCGCATGTCAAAATTTGCCTTATTTCCATAGCAGATATATATATATATATATATATATATATATATATATATACATTATTTTTATGAAAATGAACCAAAGTCATGTTTTAAAATGACTGGTGCTCTAAAACTAATTCTAAAAATCTGGTTTAAAAGGAAGTGGTTCCTCTTGTAAACAATATAGCACAGTGACCTCACATGTGTCAATAATACTTATAATAATCGGCATTGTCAGTGCGGTGATGTAGCTATCTAGTCGGTGAATAGTGCATACCAGACGAAATATTACTCTTCCTAATAGCACTCGGTAATAGCATGACTTGGTGACACCATTATTTTGTAGTTCTTTTAGATGATCACAGTAAGTTGAGGGCTGGGCTGGTGTATAAATTATTGTTATTATTATCATCATCATCATTTTCTGGTTATATAATGACAATATGTACTATAAGAAAAAAATGTACAGAATACAACTGACTAGTGTATAACGTTAATGCAATAACGTATGTTGAATTTCTGACGCACATCCCCCAAATATACACGATATCTGTTCATTTTTTTTTCACACAGAGACACACACAGACACACACACACACACAGACACACACACACACTCTCTCATGGAAATGATAAGAAATTGTTATAGAAGCACGCACGTTATTGGCCTAAGACAGCAGAAGGATTTATGCGTTAAAATTTCTTTAATGACTTGTATACGGATGTAAAAAAAAATATCTACTTAGCGGTAAGATCATGACATGACGAACGTACGACTTGTTCCTCCTTTGATCCATGTGACAACCTTAGCATTTCAGTCATTTTTTGCACAAAATATTCAGCCATGAATCCTTGTCAAAAGACTATCATCATCCAGGCATACATATTACGGACATAAACGTGATAAACAAAAACCAAAGGGAGAAAGAAGGAAGAGAAGAGAAGGGGGTATTGTTAGATACAGCGGAAGCAGAAATAAACACAACAACAACAACAAATGAATTTCACGGAAAACACTTATCATAATGATACGATTGTTAAATAATCATGTGACAATAATATAGCTGAATACGAATTATAATCTCAGATAACACCATCAACATACAGACACATATACAAACAAACACGCAAGAGATAGCCGTTGATAAAACACGAATATGTTTGACACGGACGACACGCTGTCTTGCGTTTATTAGCTCCCGTAGATGTGAACACATCGCTTAAGCAGAATTAGTAAACGACATCGCTTTCGCGCCATTATCAGTGAGCTGAGCTGGGGGTCCGCCACGAGGCGGCGCCATATTAATTGATCACTGAAAATACACAAACACTGATCGATTGAATAAAATCTCTTCATGCATTACTTACAATTACGCTGGATAAAGTCAAGCGGGAAAGGGAATGACAGCATGTTTGGGCTTGTCATAACTAGCTTGATGAACGTGAGTCAAGGAAGGATATCTTGCGTAAATGTGAGAATCTGCTGGCAAATTTTAGACAGCTAGCCAGACATTTTATCCCGCTTTTACAAAGTGCTATTCGTTAATGTTTGTGTTTGAAAGTGATTAAACGTTACCGGCAACTTGCGTGTTTAGTTCACGAATGTCCAGACTAACAAAATCATACCGTCTAAAATTGTTCATCTGCACACCCCTCCTCCAGGTTTAGTGTCCCGACTTCCTGATCGGGTTGTGTACACCATTGTAATCAAATATCGCTTTTAAACAATTTACACTTTCTGCCCAACTTGGCGACATCTCACCACGACGTCGCCGCCATAATCAGGTTAGATCGCCATAAAATCGTTTACAACTCATATACAGAATGCCGAGTGTCAGTTTTTAGCACTCCATAAAATCTCTTGTATCATTTAATATTTTTTTCTACTTTACATCTAGGCTCCCTGGACTTAGCTGTCAGCGATCCGTCGGTTGCCACTGTCCGGTTCGCTCAAAATCTGAGGCTCGCTAACAGCGCTCGAAGTAGACATTTCTCGACAAGATAATATAAACTCTCGCCAATTATCGCTTTCACTAAGAGCTGGATACAAGACGCTTGATTTATTTAGCTCCACGTCCCGATGGAATGATTTGGATATATGGAGAGCAAGGAAGCGGGAAGGAAGCTTTACGCAAAGCTCTTCTTCCCTGCGCCTCCCCATTTTCAATTTCGCATTGCCCCAGTCTCGCCTTCAGACTCTGGGTAAGCAGTTGTGCTCATGTATGATTGTATCCTTTTCTTTTTCCTCCCTCTTTTTTGTTCTTTTCCCTTCTTTTTCTTTTCACACAGCGTTGCTATGTAGGTTGCATGACATTTGCATCACATGTATGTGAAGGAAAAGACGCCACGCCGAGAATATTACTTTGGTTATGTTAGCGTTCCACGCATGCCTTGGCCGGGCCGAAGTATGGTGCGTCATTGGACGGAGACTACACATGAAACGAAGTTTCGTTGTCCGTCTGGTCTTGTAGAAGTTGATTTGGTTTGCGCGGGATGTGTCCCCGTGTGGCGGGCGAATTTGAAGGGAAATGATTTGTTTATGCAAAGCAGGCTGCCGTTCAATTTCAAAGTGTCATGGGGAACAACAAGCTAATTCATCTCACGAAGCTGACGGGGCAGTGATTTATGACGCTGCGCTGGGCATAGTAGGGGGAATTTTACACACGAAGAGATTGGAAATTAATTGCTCCTGAAGGGATTTTTTTTCTTTCCTCTTTCATTTTCACTCTTCACGTATGATGGCTATGTAGCTCAGCAGGCAGATCTAGCGGGAGCCGAGTTCATATCGTGGATAATCGGTGACGCGGAAACCGTTTGTGGGTCGCTGACTGCCAGAGAGAGTTATGAAAAGGACCACTCGAGTAAGGTGGAAACATGCGATTCGAGGCACGATATTGTTGTCACGCAGCTACATACTCACGGGTATAGGCACACGGTATAATTTTACTGTGAATATTAGCTCCGAAATTGTCCGAAACCCTCCTGGACAATCAGCGCAGCTCACTGATAGCTCAATGTTCACGGATGGCTGCGTTAGGACATTTCTTGACACTGTTGTACAGGACACGCATACATGATCTGTAATTAGGTCTTCTGAAGAATGAAGACTTGATCTGAAATGTCACAGTATCAACTTGCAGTCGATGTCAAAATATTTTCCTATTATCATTATCACACCATTCATTTCTTGTAGAAGATGATGTCTATATGATGATATAATTATGATCTATTGTAGAATGGGCATGGATTTTCATGTGAAAATACAATAATTGATCAATAATTGATAAATAATAATAAATTGTATATTCAATATTTTCTGATAAAACTTCACTAGCCGAGACCGAAAGCGTTGAAGGCAAAATACTCTATGAAAAGCGCATCACAGCTTTTCATCAGCATTGGAAGCTCACTGAAAGCGCCGTCCAATCAAGTGATCGTATTAGTGGTGCGGGGGGGGGGGGGGGGGGGGGGGAGGGTAGGGGGTTGGTGGATTCAATATACGGACGATTCGGGCGAAACAAACATAATCCCGAGAACCAGAATGTATACAGCCAGTCCTGCCTCGCCAGTCTGTTACCGCAGGGTCCGCTTTCAAGAATTTTTTTTTTTTTTCGTATACTCTGGCCTGAAAAGCTTTTCCATTCTCTCCTTCGCTTTTCTCAGTATAAACTTGGAAAACCGATGCGGCTATGACATATATTATGTATGTTTTATAATATAAAATATGCACATATATTTTACATACATACAGTCTTTAGTTTGATTTGAAACTTTATACCATGGAACAAAATATTACTTTTTTCCCTCTTAAATTGCAGTATCATCGAAACATTGATTTCTGACGATGCTATCATCTATAACCCCTCAAAATCGTGATTTTTCTACCTTGTTGAAAGGTATCTCTCCTTAGTTCTCGTCTTTTCGGAAAACCAAGTCTTTTTTTCTTGTGAATTGGAGGTATAAAATCACCATGACACCGAAATCCCACCCCGCAAACATGGACGCCGCGTAGGTGGAGATTAGAAATGAAAGGTATTCGCAGGTTATGTTTAGAATTCATTGTGGCGACAGATATCTCCCAGCTTGCCTCGCATATGAAGACAGAAAATTGCACTGATAAACCACCCGGTCATATTTCGCCGATATCTATCCAACTCGAACCTGTTTTCACGAGGGAAGTCACAATTGGGATGTGGATACCACTTTCCAACAGTGCGTGTGAAGAAGAAATGGCTATGGATAATAAATGCAACTATCTCTCCACTTCCGAAATAGGTAGCTGATCGTATCAGCAATTAGTGTCAAATATCAATCATTATCAATTCATCACGCTAAATCCCTATCATGCATGCCTAATCCTACCTAATCAGCATAAATGTGCTTCACAGCGCCGCCAAAGTATCGAATGATTCGCCATGGTGATGTACATTCGACAATATTCCGCGCGAGGATAAGATTTCAGTGTCGCAAACCTTCCTATATGACACTTTCACATCCTGCCGTAGATCCGCCACTCTTAATCAGGTTTGGAGATGGCAGCGAAATTGGGCTCTGCCAGTCTGCAGAGCGCCGACGGTGAGTGTATGGGAGGATATCCGGAATGATGAGGGGGAAACAGTTGGCTGGCGGAGAGCTATAGAAATAGAACTGTGGGTGTTGAAAGACCAGATTTTGGACGGGACCAGTTCATTTACGGGTTTTCCCTCAATAACGAAGAAAACACGTCCAACGAAAGTTTATTGAACTGGAGTATACAGATAAAGCGACATTATTGCCTTGAGTTACATATAATTTTAAGTAGAAGCTGAGTATGATGTGGACAAAAACACACTTACAAATCGAACGAGTGTAATCACTTTATAAATTTACTCAGTATCTACTCCTACTCCTACTAATGGGTAATCACTGTGGTCAATCTTATCGAACGGCTTTCACTGTGCATTGGTAACTCACGAAAGAGTTACTTTAACAGCATACACAGGTGTGACCTGTTCGGAAACGTGATAATGTATGTTGAAAATGATAGCACCGACAAAAAAGAAATTTAAAAAAAAAGTTAATATTATCATTTGAGAGATATAACGCACAATATTGTAGCTCCATGATATCAGGAAATGTCTTGTCTGTTCCTTTCATATACAAGATTCCTGATATCCCTGTTGATTTGTAGTCTTTTCGTCGAATAGGGTTATGTGGATTTGTACAGGGGACTCCACATCTTGCCGCTTGTGAGCAAAGCAGTCTCGTTACCGTCACCCCCCCCCCCCCCGGATTACATTTACAACATCATTTTGCAGGATGATAAACTGTTGGTCATTGGTTATGCTAACGAGCTCGCTACATAAAAACCTCGGGCATGTTGGATTCGTGTGCGCTAGGAACGTCTATTATGGTAGCCCCCCACCCCCCCCCCCCAAAAAAAAAAGGACCAAAAAAATCACGCCATGAGTGCGAAAAGTAGGTCAACAGTTAATAAAAAAAAATCCAAATTGTTCTCCTGTAAAGTGGTCATGAAATACAACGTCCGAATCACGACCGCATTTCTTGGATAAAAAGGCGAACTCGCGGATGTGGTTTATATTACTTGTCTGATATACCAATAGACAGGTGTTTGGGTGGTCGCAGTATGTGGATTGGTGTTCAGATGACAACGAGGTAAACGAGTAAGTGGGTAGAGCAGATCAAAGTGAAACAGAAAGCAGGTAAGACACTTATTACATTGTCAGGATCGCAAGAACCCTTTTCCGTTTTTCAAGTCGGCGCTTGTCTCCGAGCTGGCTAATAGCACTAACACTGCTATCATCACTGCCGAGAACAAATTCGTTGAAATTTTCAATTTCCGCAGGGAATGAGTAAGTTGGGGATAGAATGTGTATCTGGAATCTAAGAAGAATTCGATGACAGACTGGTAGAGGCAGTCTCATCTCATTGTCCCTTGGAACTCAATGGGACAACAGTCATGGGGTGGACACGTCGACTTGTGACTTACGTCTTTCTGCCGCCGTTCCTCCCTTTTAAAGCGCAGTTCAACTTCATCTTTAAAGTAACTATGAAGAATAAAGTAAACGCATGCTAACAGAAGGGAAGATACGTTTTGTCCAAGTCTGCGATAAAATAAGTTACGGGATTTTGATATTTCAAATGTTGTTTTTGTTTTATTTTGGGTTTTTTTTTATACAAAACAGAGACGATGATCGCAACTAGGTATAGTGTCAAGATATAGAGTGACGTCACGAGAACTATCCAAGGGCTGTAAACATGATGAAAAAATAACGCCGACATCTTCGCAGTTCTAGCATAGACCTACATTGGTGGAATGCACTTTATACTTTACGTGTGAAGAAATAAAGACGAATGATTCAATAACCTCGGGCCTGCAATCACGGCCTTCTTTTTGTCTGATGGATCGCTTGCGTCCTAGACAGGATTTGAACTATGGAATCCTCATTCGAGTCGAAAGTCAATAAACATGGATTTACGAAATCAGTCGTTTTCATACCATTCCATACAATTCTCGAAGCGAAAGATCTATTTCTATTTGTCAACCGATTCACCTATGTGCATATTATACCTGCATATTATGTACACATGCCAAAATGTAAGTTGAGATATAATGTATAAACGCAGACAATTCTCTTTTCCTTTATTTTTATACACCCCGTCACAAATTATTACCCTGCTGCAGCAAAGGATGCAGATGTTCGAAGTCTGTCCTTCTGCTGTTTGGCCTTTTCTTTATTTAACTCTTTGTGTGTTTTAAATTTGCAAAAGAGGTGCTTCTGACATGCCGTATGACACGCAATCATTGCTATTTTGCGTTTTTCCTACTTAAAGTAATCATCGAGAGCCGTGCGGGACAACGAGCTTCCTGAGATGCAATTTTCACTTTATTTCGGCATGGGGTTTGCGCGAATTTTCCTTCAACTACCAACGGGCATTAGGTACCAGGATATGGTAACGCGCCGCATCAATTATGCATTCTAAGACATCATTATGTGCGGGTTTTCAGTGGTGTGACGACGGTTCGTGGTACACCCTTCCCAAATAAGAAAAAAGAAAAAAATTCCTGTCTCTCTCGATTATAAAACGCCAGTTAATCTCAAAGTTGACTGATAGCACTACCACACGCCCTCGGGTAGCTTTCCATTAGTGCCAATGCGATTTTAGATTCATTTCAAGTTGCAGATTGAGCCGAAAAAACACAGCGAGAAAGCGCTCGAAGAATGCATAATACTTTGGGTGCAAGCAGGGCAGAGCGCACCATCTTGTCGGTTCTTATTTATGGCGCGTACATTTCAACGTGTACTTTAAGTGGATGATCGCGCAATGTGTTCACGCTGGATAGGGAAGTCTTTTTTCCCCTCACTCTGTGAGTTCTCTTGAGTGTCTTCAAATTTATACAACCCTCTTTCACAATGTGCTTTGTCAAATTATCTCGTATCATGAACAAGGCTTGTCACTAAGAACAGGTTGCACTTTCCTCCAAGTGAAGAAAGAGCTACACCTATATGTACGTTGTCTGGTGACAAACTTTTTAGTTCAAGACTACGTCACAGAAGGTTCTAAAGATGTTCCCTCCCTCATTTAACCCTTTCAAGGCCACGCGTGTAAAAAGTCTCATAGTCAATATACTAAAGGAGTTAGATTAAAATTTCCTGTTTCCCAATGCGAAGGAACAGAGGAAGACATGGCAGTCGTGAGGGATGAAAGAGAGAAAAGCAGTTAATTACGAAAGTTTACATATATGTGATGTATGTAATAAGAGATCACGCACATCCACACAAACACATAAATATAATGCGACCAGATCATGGCCCCCTCGACTGACTAAGAAACAGACAAATCACATTAAAGGGATCGTATAATTTTGGTTGAGACCTAATTTCAGGTTTCTAACATTTTTTGGTGAGATAATGAGAAACATCTTATGAAATATGAAAGTGCATGTAATTCCATGAGGAATTTAGCATTTATTTGATGAAAATTGGTTTTGAAATGGATGGGATATCCAAAACAGAGCGATTCTAATAAGTGTAGGACCCACACTTAATTACGATCGCTTTGTTTTACTTTGTTTTTGGATGTTTCAGTCATTCCAAACCCGATTTTCATCAAATAAACTTTGAATTCCTATTAAAATGGTATGCTCTGTACTATTTTATAAGTGTTTTCTTGGTATCTCGCAAAAAAGTTAAAAGCCGAATTCTCATCTCCACCAATACTGTACCATCCCTTTAACGTGAAGCACAAAGACAAGGATGAGGAAAGTTTTGTTTGTACAATTCAATCTCTCATCTTCTTCCAATGTGATAATAATAAGATAATGTTCAAATTTACGGGACTTAACAAAAGCATTGATACACAATTCGATGATGTATAGACGTCATCGTCATAACCTTTGTATAATTAGCACCACATTAAAAAAAGCTGACAATATTATTGGCAAACTTGATATCTTGCTGAATATGGAAAATATGGAATAATAAATCTGCAGATATACATTTCGAATTATACGCGATGAAAAGAAATATACAGATAAACATAATTTTACGACACATACACACACACACACACACATAACAAAAGAACTGCACAAAATGAAATAGGTATGGCGAACAAAATCGATCAGCGATACCACTTTCCTACATTTTATGTACATTTCCTTTGCTACATTATTCAGTATTTACGGCGGTGTGGCGAACTCTTAATAAAATGCTAACGGGATCTTGATAAATCGCTCCTTCGTATCGAACAGACAGTAAGTGGGACCTTTGATTGCCAGGATGAGGTAAAATGAGGATCTCTTGAACCAGGAGTCTTTGTGCCACGCGTGCGGATAATCCGCCGGTTGGCGGATTAATGACGCGCACGGACCATATGCGTCTCCAGTGAGGAAATTGGAAGAAAAAGACATCGAAATAGTAAAGAAACCGTCTATGACAATGTGTGTCTGTGTGTGTGCGTGTGTGTGTGTGGTGCGTGTGTGTGTGTGTGTGTGTGTGTGAGCATGGGAGCGCGAAGATGAATACGGAGGATATTAAAGTCTTAGTTCATCTGATCTTTACTAGAAGCGCATCGCGAGATGGGGCTTATTACAGTAAGAGGTGTCGCGATCCCTCATCTTTTCCTCAGATACGGATTCGGCACCAGTCGAGGAAGGAAGAAGAAACTATCCACCCGACTACACGGCACGTGATCTGTGCTCATCACCGCGCAGGGCAGGTGGTATTATCCGCGTCGCGAAAGAAGGGAGAAAAAAAAAATCACACGGGTGCACAATTAGTGGTCGCCGAAATTGAATGACGATAAGAATGACACTGGTGTCTCCTGTGATGTATGAGGTGTAAGCGAGGACAGGGATCTATGAGGCATGTATCCATCCCCGCCTGACTGTATACTGGGGACGGGAGGTGGTGGCAAGAGAGAAATATACCGCGGCGTCATATAAGGACCATAACAGATAGGTAGATAGATAGATAGATAGATAGATAGATAGATAGATAGATAGATAGAGATAGATAGATAGATAGATAGATAGATAGATAGATATAGATAGATAGATAGATAGATAGATAGATATAGATAGATATAGATAGATAGATATAGATAGATAGATAGATAGATATAGATAGATAGATTGATAGATAGATAGATAAATAGATGGATAGATAGATAGATAGAGATAGATAGATAGATAGATAGATAGATATAGATAGATAGATTGATAGATAGATAGATAAATAGATGGATAGATAGATAGATAGATAGATAGATATAGATAGATAGATTGATTGATAGATAGATAGATAAATAGATGGATAAGCAAGACAGAAAGATATGGAGATGGAGAGAGTGAGAAGAGAGACATATATATAGAGATGGGGATATGTATTTCCATTAATTCTCTCTCCTTGACTTCAAAAAAAAAGAAGAAAGATCTGTCGTACACATAATCATCTTCAAACCAAGGAGGTATCACACACCTGGTCAAACCACAAGAAAAACAGAAGTACAGCCTCGTGAGAGGATCCAAGCGAAGAGTCACTCGAAAATTAATCTGATGATGATAATAATGATAATATAATAAAAGAATAACAATAATGATAATAATAATAATAATAACCACAACAATAATAATATACATGATTTATATCATTACTGTTGCTGCTGATATAAGTCATACTGTATACTCAGTGTAATTTTTCTATCGACTCTTCTAAAATTCACTGAATATCCTTCTCGTTATCTATACAAACAGGTTCATCATAATATGACACACACAGACGAACTATGATGACAACTCAATTCTCTTGTACGACTAATACGAAGATTTGCCTCGTTATTGGTTTTGATACACTAGGTGTGTTTTGGAAACTGGGTATTCGACGTTCTATATTAGGGAGCTTTAGATTTTAGACGCGCGGACGTTCAAAGGGAAAAAAAAAAACATGGTCTGAGCGTGCGCAGTAACTTGACGTGCGCTACTGCGCACGCTCAGACCATGTTTTTTTTTTCCCTTTGAACGTCCGCGCGTCTAAAATCTAAAGCTCCCTATTATATACATTGAAGACGCAGAAAACAACAAGTTTGAAAATAATACCCATTGTTTCTCGGTTTACAAAGCGTAGCAGCTTACCAAGGGTGGTGCGGATTTCCTGCAAACGATGATCGTATAGGGCGCATTGCAAAAATGTACTATAAATCCACTTGGGTTAAACCTAATGAAGATCAACGTTCAGGTCCGGAGTCCTACGGAAATAAGTGAGTTTGTACCTTAGGGTATGCCAAGTAAGCAGACACAGCTTACACTGGCGTATGTGCAGCAAATGAATAAAGCAAGAGTAATAAACATCAACTAAAACCAATGAGAAACAAACTAAAAGCAATAACTAATATCGCATATATATGCCGAGGTGTGGAATGGAAAGAAAGCGAGTGTCACTTCTATCTCTGTTGGCACTCGTCACTCATCTGCGTAGCGATGCATTGGAAGTGACTCGAAGTGGTGAGGGGATAATCCGCCAATGAGCAGAATAATTCGGTTTCCGCTTTCGCAGTTGGATTTGGCTTGGATAAAGATATGAGTGCGAGTGCGTGCGTCTGGACAGCATACTGTGCGTGTTTGAATATGTGTTATTCATTTTATGATGAAGATTCGGCACTTAATTTGAGCTTCACATCCGAACGATCCCAACCATGTAGCTCCTGGGCAATCTAATTTGTCTCCCGCCCTATAACACGTGGAAGTGGTCCGCATATTGCTCGACTCTCGAAACAGACAAACCTATAACTTTCGGTTATTGATAGAGGGAAATGAACTGATTTTATCAACTCGAAATAACATCATGCAATAGGCGTAGTTAAGATGATGTGGGACTATTTATTATACGGTGTAACAGATATGCACTGAATTTGTCTTTTTTTTCCAGTTGAACTCTTAAAAATCTACTTGAATCTACATGAACTGCACACACGAGTGTTGCGCCTGCTGGGCTCTACAGAGACAAATTCCTCGCGTGTAAAGGTCGAAACAAACGATTGTCTCCCAACTGTTGTCATTGCCATTGCCAACTATCATATTTATTACTGACATTCTGTACAAGCAGTCCTGAAAGAGTTAATTGCAAGGTCTGTGTTCTCGTCATCAATAATATGCGACAATTCAACACACTTTAAAAAAGAAACGCGACATTGTAACCTTGCCCGTCTACTAGAGTCAACGTTTTAACCAATGCTTTCATTCCCTTCATTTTTTCTCTCCAAAATTCGTGTAAATGACTCAATCAGACGAAGGCATTATTAGTAACTAAATCTTTTATGTGGAGAGATGGAAGAAATGAAGGACAATGAGACTGAAGTGAGAAGAGAGTGAGAGGAGAGAATGAGGAGACAAATCGGATTTGGGTCGGCTAGCACGGTAATGAACTGTTAATTCTCTCGCATCGGACGAGACTTGACTCATCGTGCTACTTCGCCCCACTCGATGGTAAGGCACATCGAGATCAGAGCGGCTTCGCGCCACTCGCCACTCGCTCGCTTCATTCAACCAGCAAGCAGCAAGAGAAAAATGAAGATGATGAAATAGGAGAAAATAAAGCAGAATTAGAATAACGTACAATTTAGCAGTTGCAGTAGTGAAGCAGAATGCCAAAGAAAAAGTAGAGGTAGCGTTCAGTGTTTTTTTTTTGTATGCATGTGTGTGTGTGTGTGTGCGTGTGTGTGTGTGTATGTGTGTATGTGTGTGTGTGTGTGCGTGTGTGTGTGTGTATGTGTGTGTGTGTGTGTGTGCGCGCGCGTGTGTGTGTGTGTGTGTACCTATACTGAAATCTTGAGAATCTCCTAGAAGTAACTTCTGCACTCATGTTCTGCACAAGCTGCAATATTAATCGCACGCGCTCCTAGCACATGTACTTTTCCCTTGTCGCCTTTGCAATCATGTCGATGTGTTTCGTCACTATAAAATGCTCCAATGAATCTTGCATTCTCAGCAACTGAGAGTGAGGGGGGGGGGGGGAGGAGTCACAGATAGTCAAAGGGAGCTGCCTACGTCTCAAATTGTTAAACTGTCTCGCCCGATATAACAGACGCCCGTGTTTAGACGATCACGTCGTCGTTTTTCATTACGATTCGATTTATGACAGCGCGTGTTTACATTTTCATTATCCCGTCAACATGGCCGAGAACGCCTGCCCATTGCACGAGTTAAGACGCTGAATGTTGAACTATGATTTGCCAAGGTAGTGCTGAGCGATTGCGATAGAATCGACGCACACGACAATTCTTTACCTGTGGCGCCTCCACTGTGAGACTGGCGTCACTCGGCAAATTGGCAATGCTCGGATTTTGATCTCTGATCCGAATCACTAATATCTGGTGCCAGCAGTTCAATCCGTAAGACACATTCAAAATTGTTCCGTCTTCCTAGTCTTGTGTATCCCTTCTTTCATTGTGAAACACCGATTAACTGTATTTTTATTCGTGACATACATCTCCTCCGGAGTTACATGAAGAGAAAGCCCTATGCGCGCTAAATGGTGTAGCGTGCAAATGGAACAAAAATAATGAAGAACAATGCCTGTCTAGTAGTAGGCCTAGCTATAAAGTACAAGAAAACGATACTTCATTTAGGTTATGAAAATAATTGCTGGCATCTACTAACATGGTTGCACTAATCACGTAATACATGACTATATACGTAATACATGCACATCGAAAACAAACAAAAAAAAACCTGTCTATTATCATGTATACATTAACAATTACGGCATTTCTCCATTGTTCTCTCTAAATGCGTTGGTGTTAAGCAATTCAAAACTCCTGAATAATTCCTTGTTCTTACCTGTATTCATTTTTCTTGGTTCGCGAACACCTGGGTAAAGAATGGATGCCTACGTGGATTCTAATTAAAACAACAAAATAAAGCGCTCCTATGAAACTGGCGCTAGCTGTCACAGATCTAAATAAAACCTTACTTTTTATTCCCTTGCAAAGATTCATTGACAACTAATGAATAAAATCGTATTTGCGTGTGAAATTGTATTGTGTGGGACGACTGATGATATTTTCCTCAGCAGCGATTGAGAAGATTTTACAAATATTTAGAACTAGTGGCAGCTCCTCGACCTATATTCACTTTACTTCACGCGTCGCGCAATAATTGCGAGTTAGCGGAGCCGAAGTGGATGGGTTGAATGGTATGGAGGAGAAAGGATGGAAGAGGTTTCAGACGTGTTCTGAGTTTCGGGACTGTCTATTAAGGTCCGACAGCGGGCCTATCGAGATATTTAGGGTGGCCGACGATTGACAAGTGCCACAAATTGGGCAGAGAAACATTCGGACGACGCACGTAAGTGACGAAATCAGAGAGACTGCGGAACAGTTCGTGCCGACTAAGAAATTCCGAGCGAGCGAAATAATATTAATAAGCATGAGGAGTATTGAATAGTATGCAGATACCATAAAGAAGGGAGGTAGATGGAGGCTGAGATACTGGAGGGGGGGGGGAGTAATGACTATAGATCGAAGAAGATCCATGAATAGGGGACTCAAAAGGATGATAATTCTATCGAAGAAATGGTTATACTAAACAACCAGAGTTTAAACAAAGATATATGTGTATGAAGAAATTTAATGATGGGACACTTGTAATGAAAATAGGTAAGCAAACGTTATGAAGGTAGAGGTGACACACGAATGTATGAGACGAGTGTGTAAAGAGAACAATTGAACTATATTATTACAAACATTACTGCTACCGAGATGGGAATGGATTGTAGTGGGATAGAGATGATAGAGATATGATCCGGAGATTAGATCTGGGAGAATCGAGAAGGTTGGATGATACTCGAAGAGATGAATAAGAAGAGGAGTCACGGAAGATGTGAGAAACGGAACGGACCAATCCAGGGAACGGGGCTGAAACGTATCGGGAGAGAAGCGGGCTGTCTCTTACTGGAGCGCTAATAAATCTGTGCAGTTTTCTGTCGCTGAAAAGCTGGGGGACATCGGACGCCATTATTTAGAGTGTCAGCACTCGGCATCCACTTTAGATGGCCGCTTGTTTGTTTTCAACCAGTAAATGGCGCATGGCTGTGCAGCCATAATAAAACATCGTGCCAAGTCGGAGCCTCATCTTCCACATATTCCTCTGTTTCTTCTCCTTTGTCGTTCTCCATCTCCTCCTACTCCTCCTTATCATCATCATCATCATCATCATCACCATCATCACCATCATCATCGTCGTCGTCGTAGTCGTCATCATCAAAGTCTTCTTTGGCGCATTTTTCGATGTCAAGGGGTCCCTTTTTTTTTGACGTACTGAGGACCAAGAATTTCTAAACATAATACGTTTGCCTTCAATAATCCAATACCGCAAGCTACCCCCTCCCTCTATCTCTCTCTCTCTCTCTCTCATTCTCGCGTACGGTCATTGAGCTTTTTTTCTCCACATTATGGAGACCGAAAAAGGATTCTTTTACCCTGAGAGACTACTATGACAATTTTCAGTAGCTTTCATAAAGAAGAAGCTTGGAGAGAAAGAGAGAGTGATAAAGAAAGAGACAGAGAACTCTAAAGCTGGCGGTATTTTTTTTTTCAACATAATGATCACGTCCCTTGGTTTAACTCTATGAAGAAGAAAAAAATTGAATATTATGCCGCTGTGAGATATATTCATTCTGTATCGGGTACTCTCAACAAGTTCAGTTTAAAGTGACAGTCAATCCAACATTTGTCTGTGTATAAATGTTAACGAGAGAAATGTTAAGAAAAAAAACCCCGAGATTATGGTTGAATATTTTTAGTTGTAATATGTTGACATTGAGAAAATAAAATAGTCCATGGAAGGCTAAAAAATTAGGGAAAAAAGAAACAAAATAATGATCACATTTGATATCATAACAGAACTTAGAAGAGAGGGAAAGGAGAGCGACCTTACGGTGTTATGTCATTGCCGTCACGATTTCATTCATCAATCTTGAATTCTGCAGTTTGAAAGTGATGAGAATGTAATGCATGAGTGAAGGTGCGTGGAAAATAAAAAATAACAAAAAGCTCGAGAAATTTAATTACTTTTCTCCATCCTTTGAAGTTATAAGCCTACTTGTAATTCAATGTGTCTTTTTTTCTGCAGAATTTCACTGTATTCTCAACGCTAACAGTAAACAGCCATTTCGCGAAAAAAAATCCCTACATTGATCATGATGACTTTATACCGTCAAAATAGGATGGCGCCCAAATGAAGTTTACAAAAGAGAAATCAAGAACAATTACAATAGTACAATAAACGTAACGATGACCCTGAATCTCCCTCCCCTTTCTTTCTATATATTACATGTGTATATGACTGAACGGAGGAGGGAAACACAACTGCGATAAAGAAGAAAGAGATCGATAGCTGGTTGGCTCTCGGGATGAGAAAACAAAGACTGAAAAAGTAAGCAAAATGCAAGGCAAGAAGAGGCAGAAACCTTTTTTTTTTCTTTGGCCAGAAGTCATTGACATCGGGCAAGATTTGAACTCAAAACGTCTCTATTCGTGTAAAGAGAGAGAGAGAGGGAGGGAGAGAGTAAAAGAAAAAAACCCAAAAAGAACATAAGATAAGGCTTTGTTGTGGTGCCCACACGTAAACTCTAAATCACCCAAGTATCCCCTATGACACATTTATCAATATAATTCCGCACCAAATGATTCAATAAATCATATTTTATCTGCGCTCTGAGATCGCTGCGCGCCGCCCTCCCTCTTTCGTGATCACCCCGGCTGCTCCCTCACCCCGACAAGCCCCGCTAGCGGTGAACTGGTGGTGGCGCTCACTGAGACAGTGATAGTTTGTTCCTTCTTCCTTGAAGCACGCCACCCTGTGGGCGACCGAATACAACATCTATTCAAGCCAGTGGCAAAAGTACTCTTCACCTTCATTGCAGATTACGAAGTTAAGTCTTGTTGATTGACTTTTAATGAATTGTAAGGCAACATCTTACTCGAGGATAGACCACTGATGCTGTCTAGGTAATAAACAGTCCTATTTCCACGGTGATGCTAAAAAGAAATAATATTAACGCACTGAGAAGTCATAAAACAATTTCATAATCAATGGAAGACTGCAATTGCCACTCGAAAGGGAGAAACATAATTTCGCATAATCTCTTAATTCCGACAACATTACATTGATGCTTTCATTTTATTTTCTAGGCCTATATTTAGATTTCACACTAGAAATGGCGCCAGGAAGGAAGACGAGGTTGTTTTTTTTTTTGTTTTTTTTTTGAAAACAATTAATTAAACGGGCATTTTCTTGGTTGAACGCGTTAAAAATTTCCAGAGACGCTATGATCACAGCGCTTTATTTCACATGAATCGAACGTCCAAGTTGTATGTTAACGAAATTAGGTTGCAGCTATTTCAGGCTGCACTGAATCTAGCTCACTCAAGAGGTCCGAGATGTATATCAATAATATACAGATTGCAGAACTCGCCATTGCACGTTCTCTCTCTCATTCGTGGGATGCGGATTTGAGGTTCTAATGCGCGCGTAAGTATCGGATACCCCCCCTTCTTACAAGGATTGGATGTTCTTCGTCCGCCCCCCCCCCCCCCATTCCCCTACTCACCCATCCACTCTCTTGTCCGATCTGTCTGTCGGTATGACACAATCGTGACCAGGTCAGCCCTAACAGAAGCAATAATTCTGCAACCATAAATCAATTACTATTTCAATTTTCGTTCTCTCAATCCTTATGCTAACATCTACCGCAGCAAACCACCCGGCTGCTTGCGCAAGTAAGCGAAGAAGAAAGTAAGAGGGAATAACAACAATACGGAAGCTGAAACGAGAAATCGACTCCCGTCCAATCAATCCTATCACAATGAATCATATTGCGGTTTGGAGAATGGTCAGTCCTGCTAAATTAAATTATGCGCGTTGAAACAAGCGTTTTCTTCCAAAATATAATAACGTGCACCGTGCATGCAAACGTATAACAGCAAGACTACCTCATTTATTCTTAAGTTGATGGCTACATGCGACTCGACCTCAATCTAGAAAACGCCAAACACCCTGGAAACAACAGAAGACGAGACCGATGAGGGACAGCATGAGCGGATTTTAGCTCGACGAGTCTAATGTTACATAATATCATGCTAAAGGAAAATAAAACGAAGACTTTTGATATGATCAGGCCAAAACGCCTGCATTGGTTTCACGTAATATATCACTATTATTATTATTATTATTATTATTATTATTATTATTATTATTATTATTATTATTATCATTATGTACATTATTATTTACATTATTATAACTAAAAAAAAAGAAGAAGAAAAGATTATCGGGAAGGGGACGTAAAAGGTACCGCCTATACGTGTCAACTGTTTTTTTGGAGCACCTATGGGTATACCTTCGTATGAATACACACTTATACGCATGCGCACATAAACACGTGCAACATGAAAAATATTCTCTTTTATACAGTGGTTTTTATGTTCTTGGTCATGTTAATGATGGATGCTAAATAATTATCATAAAAGGCGGTCATACCACACCGTATCAATGAAAAAACAACATTTCTGAAACATATAACAATATTTACGTATTTAGAAGTCAAAGCTGGAACTTGCTGTCAGGAAGTTTTTTTTGTTGTTGCTGTTCTTTTTAATTTTTGTCACGAGACAAATGTTTAAAAGCGCTCTACACTAAGACTTTTTAAAATGAATTATCGTTCCGGCTGATGTAGAGACTAGGTATACTTATGGAGGACCGAAACATTCTACTTTGGCTTGCCAATCATGTCTGCACAACGTGACAACATAACAGTTGTTATCGGTCATTCTCCACCCGATACCGATCGCCACACAATCGCCTGACCTTGAAAGTGGAATAGAAAAAAAAAATTACTCTTTGGTTGTCCGGGTGAAACAGTCTTCATTTGGTAAATTCCATCGCTTTGTTCGTGAGCGCAAACTGCTGGTGACATTTTTGGTACAAGAGAGGCGAATAGTAACATGAACTCCAGATGAGTGTAAGAGAAAAATCGTCATTCATCCTTCACTTGGCAAAATGAACGCCCACGAAAACGGTGCCTGAAATATAAAGATCACATTTTATCAAGTTCCAGAAGTGTCTTCAACCCTGAAAAATATTAGACAAATTCGTGAAAGAAAGCATTTTCTATATTTTTTTTTTTTTTTCGCCACGACCATGGCAAGCTTAAAGGGTGTGTACAGTTCTGGTCGAGGTGTAGATTTAGCTTTTGACATTTTGCGAGATATTCAGAAACCACTCTATGAGATGTAAGGGGGAATGCAGTTCTAAGGGGTATCAAAAGTTTATTCAATGAAAATCGGTTTTGAAATGGCTGAGATATCCAAAAACAAGGTGAAACAAAGAGATCCTAATAAAGTTGTGGCATGTCGCCTTTTATTATTAGCACTTTTTTGGATATCTCAGCCATTTGAAAACCAATTTTCATCAAATAAACATTGAATCCTTCTTAAAATTACATGCTCTTTCATATTTCATAAGAGGCTTTTCATTAATCTCACTTAGGAATGTTCAAAACATGAATCCCTACCTCAACCAGTACTGTACAGTCCCTTTAATGTATGATGGAATCGTCGTAAAATTTCGTGCAGATCATACATCGTACGCAGAGTGCATCTTTATCATTCCCAGTGTTACAAAGGACCAATAATATGATTGACATCAAAAGTGTGAGAGGACTGAGTTGCTGTAAAGGAGACTTCGGCAGACTTCAAAGTAAGCATTTCTTCGAGGAGTACGTTTAGGTCTCATGATTTTATGGTATTGAGGGTTAATGCCACGAACAAAAGACTCTGCAAAAACACAATGTTCCCATCACTCGTTAGTAACACTTTCGAGCTATAAGACCGTGATGGTAAACGTCAGGATAATTATCATCTTTGGGTATATCAGTGGCGATATCGCAATAACAATTCCCACGATATACTGAACAGAATGTTAACGGTAGTTTATATTAGCGCCTCTGAGAAAAATAATCGGAATTCTACTCCGTATGATACGAATCATACTTTCGGAAAGTTTGACCAAATACAAGCCCAGACCGGAAATCTATCGAAAAAAAAAGTGTCTTCCAGGTCTCTCACTCCACTTGATTCAGACACTAATCGCTTCCTGTATCACGTTCAAGCAAATTTACAGCGCATTTGGAATGCTGTTCTTTCACATGGGTCATAGAAGCGATATTATGTAACAAATCAGCAGAGATGTAACCCTCGAATATAATATATGATAAAGAAAGAGAAACCGAGACAGGAACAGATAGCGGAGGGTGAATTAATCCACATTATGCCATGTGTCGCTGCGTAAATTCGAAACATGACATCATTTGCAGGCATTGTGTTCGTTACGTCCACGTGACTGCACTAAAAGGCCCCCTCAACAATGTGGCCTAATTGCGTATCATCATCTTCGCCGCTTTATCTCGCCGATTGATGTGATGGTCATCGCCCGACCGGAGCCGCGTCCTTTCCCAGTCACACGAGTGCTCTCATGTACTGGCCATCGTATCGCGGATGTAATAATCGCCCACTGTATGTGCTTCATGAAGTGAAGTTATGTTTTCAATTTTCCCTGATGGCTCTGCTTTGATCTTGCCCGCCGAGGCTGAGCCGCCACAGTCTCCGCCGCGTACTCGCTGGAGGCGCGGTGCCGCTGTCTTCATCTCGCTATGGTCAAGATGGCTTGGTAGTTTGACAGAGATAATATTTCATGTGATGAGAACATGTACAATAAAGAATAATATGGGAAAAGAGTAACTCGTTGAAGAAGGCGGCGAGAAGAGAGACAGATTGATCAGTAGATAGGAGAGAGCATGGCAAGGTCAAGCAAACGGCGAACGTCGCTAAAATCTCGTCTTCATATCAATATTCTACTTCCCGTCTTTCTTCTTGTTGTCGGCCAAAAGGCGACATCAGCATGTTAACAAAACGCTGATGAAAGATAAAAACATATGAGGAAATTACATTGATTACGAACGCCCAGAGTTTCTTTCCCATTATTCACACAGACCTTTTTGGTGTTCTTTTTTTTTTCATCTTCGTGCTATGTGTAAAAATCATTGCACATACAACTATATCACTTATCTCGCTCTACTCTATGTAATTATTTAGTGTGATCGTGCATGCAATCTGCCTGAACTTTGTTTTGCTTTGTTTTATTTCGTGGGACGACATTGCAATGTACGTTGAAGCACACGCGCTGGTTTTAAATACACCATTCGATGTTTGCAATAATTATTCGTATTGTATATAGCCTAACATCATCTATAATTTATATCATAGCACAACGTATACAATATGTATATCAAATAAAGAAAAAAATAATGGAATAGATTATCAATTATTACTCACAATAACAAATCACTCAATACTGTATGTCTGCAAATCATTAGGCAGTGGTGAAATTAAAGGTTTGACACGGGTGATGCTCGACGAAAATACGCCCTTTGCCTTTGGGCACCAACCAACGAGCCAGGTGGTTTATCTAATTCTAAACGTTTCTGAAGTACCTCTCGGTCGTCAAGGAGGACTACCAAGGTAACATAAAATGAAGAGAAAAATCGCCCAGATTAAGATTAAAGGCATTGTTGCGTATGTCATTCTGAGAAAAGAAATAATTTTTATGCTAACAATTCAGGAATTAAACCATTGCAGCTTTTGTCAGCTTTGAGGGTATGGGTCATCATATTGAATACTCCGTGTCATGGCCGATGCATAGAGCCAGTGTGGTGTAATGCATCCTCTTCTTTCGTTTTGGCCTGTAAAACATAAGTCTGAACATCAATTGATACCACGTATACACCAACAGTGATACCACAAGGTAACAAAATGAAATGCAAAAATAGTTTATGTATACTGGGACTGCATATTTGAAAACTGTAATAATAGAGAGACAGCATGACTCGCTGAGAACTCGTTCAATTATTTTATTCCTCCTCTGTGTGAATTGTCAACTCTAATAGCCTTTTCTTCGACTGTGGAATTACAATCACATTGTCCTAAAGAATTTTGATGTCACCGTTAACGAACAGTAAATTTGCAACCTCTTAAACAAACAAACAAACACCCCATACACAAAATGATTTCATCAAAAGCCATTCTTTTTATAGCTCCATGATTACAGACAGATGCACGTGAATGGATCCAGCGGCAGGCCGCAACATATCCGCAATGTGAGTCGAGCACACTATGCGGGGAGGTCAATGATGAAGGATAAAAGAGATCGTCTTCACAACACAGAGATGCACACTGCTCTTTTGCTCTCTCATTGTATTAAAAAAAAAAATGATATGACAAGGTATCATTAATTTAACAAAGTATCAGCTATAGTGCAACTCTGCTAAGAGTTGTTCTAAAGCTGATCATATATGGTTAATTAGAATTCATTTACCCTCAGACAGTTAAAATGCGAAATTGCAAATCATTACAGGAAAATGTCATTTGCGCGTTAGGATTCGTTTGGGTAAAGTGAAGAAGTTGGGTACTGGTAAGAACAAAGCTGAACTTCCAACGAGATGTAGAAGGAAACAGTTGTGTAGAGTCTATTTTCACACCAGAAATTATTTACAAAACATAATGCGGATTCGCAATAATTTGGTCTTGTAAAAAAACAACAAAAAACCCCAAGCATTCTAAAAAAAAAAAAAAAAAAATCCAGACCACTAGCAATACGCGTTTTCACACTAAATTAGCCACTACGACTGAGACTCACGAAAGTTAATGACATAGGATGATTATTTGGGTCGAGTTAGGGACAGAGACTATGAAAAAGTTGGCCCAGCCTAGTCCCTGTCTTGGTCTGGACTGCCAATCAATTTCGTCTGGCCCGACTGATGTCCAGGCATTGATTGACGTCCTTTGATTGACAAGCACAACCCCGTCTTTTTATCGGCTGGACAATCCAGCCCGGATCAGCCGTGTGGGCGCCTAGGTTCTGAAGACAGATTATTTCCACGTCACGAGACCACAATGTTGTGACGGGATCTCGAGAAATTGGGACGCAAGGCCCAAAAACTGCTGTGGAAAAAGTGCGCCATGGGAAACGCAATAGTAAGGGGAATAAGGGCCACTCTGTGATTAGTCTATCTACCAGACGTAGGCATCCTTGTGCATAATTATTATAAATTATATATCATGTACGCACATTCGGAACTGTGTGAGATAACGTTGTCGAAATAGCGAAGGCTAAGCGTGGACAATACTATCAGTATTGATAACAATAATGGCGATGATACAATTTGACTTTCTTAACTACTAAAGTGTACAGCACATCTCAACAATCTCTGAACCCATCGCTGCGTTTTGCAAGAAAACAAAACCACAGTCCTACGCTGGTAATGAGAACCTTGCCATGTTCTATTCAAAATACTACAAGAGAAGCAATTAAAATACAAATTCATCGTTTGTGGACATCTGACATGATGTCTACTAATACATTTTAGTCAAAGGGGAAATTGACATAGTTTGTTAGCATTTCAGGACTGCAGTCACGACTCAAGCAACAATGGTAAACACATGATAGCTCTGGTGATGATTATAGGCAAAGATTATGATTTGGACAATAAGAATCAATTAAAGCTCAACGTCGAAACCCACTGGCAGATAAAACACCAACAGGCTGATATGGGAATCCTACACTGTTTAGAAGCTTCGAAAGTTCTATTAACATTATAATTTGAAATTATTTATTTCATACCACAATCACATTGTATGCAACAGGAAGAACACTCGTTTAGTGGATAAGGCTTTGGATGTGTAAACAAAAGGTCTGGGGTTCCTTATTCTTCACGGTGCGTTCATCCATACAGAAGACGTTTTGCCCACGATATGACGTTATTGTGAAAACATCACAAGGACATCGAATTAAAACTAGACTGACTACTTTATCAGTACGTTCTTCGATAACAATGATAATGGTAATAACAATTCCTAACATTTTTGACATCATCATAATATAAGCAATGCTAGCGATAACAACAATAATCATACTATCTATATCAATTGAGATACAAAGCACGTTTTATTCACCATTGTTCCAGCGAGTAAAAATGAATATACGATAAACAATGCACAAAACCAGACAAGTACTCTTTCTATGGTAGTAGTACATGGGTAGACGGACACTAGACTTTTTCTCTTCCTATCAGAAAATCTTTGCTTCAGAATTTCTAGTACACATAGTAGGGATGAAAGTCGTGGAAGAAAGAGGAAAGAGAGGGAGGGGAGAGAGAAAGGTGGGGATGGAAAGCGACGGGGGGGGGGGGGGAGAAAACATAACGGAGAGAGAGAGAGAGAAGGGGGGGGGGGAAGAAAGAAAGAAAAGGGCTCTCTTAAAATAACAGTACTACAAAGCACTGACAACAGTACACAAAGGCGCGCTGTGCCCGAGCTGGACAAGTCACCCTTAATGACTCCTATTGTGCGCCCTCTTTCTGAATCCATTCATCGCGACTCCGCCCTTTCACGTATCAAGGCAGCTACAACTATTCACAGCCGCTAAAGTCGGATATCAAAGTGAAAGGATCAACTTTGCCGCACAAAATACAGGCAGTGGAAAGCCGATTGGTGTCTTCCAATCAGTTATGCTATTAACAGTTTCTCGAGAGAAATGTCCAGACAACGCCGTTATCCTCCCACATCCTTCAATGCTGTTCTAGTAGCGGGACATGACAGTTAGACAATGCCCCTCAAGCCGTTGATGTTTTTTAATCTCTGGTCATTGTCTAAATTTTCTGTTTGGTTTAGGTAAGCCTACGAACGCAACGAAACCTCACTAAAGCTTCAAATAGACCTGTCATGACAGCCTACGTTGAATAATTTTGGAATATGAATAATATGTAGCACTCTGCAAGAAAGCACCCATAAATTCGCATCATATCGTGCTGTCCAGGTATGGACCCACCTAGTGAGGCGATCTCAGTTTACGTGATAATAGTAATATGCACGTCCTTGCTACTCTATTTAAAATTGAGTGCATAAAGGCGATTCCTTAATCATGATAATCGCTAAATTTCTCATTTCTTTTCAAACAATTTCCTTGCAAAAATCTACAAGATGCACTTCAAATATCTGAATAAAGTAAATCCGGTAGAAACCAAAAGATAGCGAATTACAGGCAAGTTCCAGGCAATAATCATGCTTTCTGTATCTCCATTGACTCTCGCAACGTCCACACAAAAGCATGATGTACCACTTCTTTCGCGAACAAAGAAGAGCAAACACTCATATCAAGGCATTCTAGGTTTCAATCCCCTGTGAGCAAATGTCTTGGTTTGCTAATGATCCCGTTATAAGCGGATTTGGGGCCCATCGACTGCAACAATAACGTCTGGGATTTTATTCCCGTCGAGTGGATGGAAGAAAGGTCTAGGGATGGCATGACAGGAGCTGTGCTCTGGAATGACAGGAGCTGTGCTCGAGGACCAGAACTGAGATGATCGGGTGTTCGGCATTGATCGCCCACACAGCGGGCTTGTCCTTTTCCGGAGCGCCTCTATCGGAGGCAGCAGAAAACTTTGGGGCGCCTCAAAGAGTGCTTACATAATATTCTTGTCACGACTTTGTGAAAAAGATAAGATTTCTTAATTTTTCTTTGAGTGACATAAAAAGGTATATGACAAGACAAACAATATGAAAAAATGTATTTTTATTTTTTAATTCACATTATTTTTTTTTTTACCTGAATAAAACGAGGGAAACAATGCGCCTTCAAGATCTACGTATTTTTACCATAAGTTTTGTCAGCAAGACATTTCGGGATAAACTGAACAGCCACTACGACGGTACGAAGTACTTTTGATTTCAAACGTGTATTGAGTATCGTCGAAAGAAAGTTGATTGAAGCAAATGCATATCAAACATTCTCCTAGACGCAACAGACAGGTTGCTGATATTCATACCTATCCACGTACTATATTATAGCAGGAAAGAAAATTGAAGCAAGCTGGAAAAAAAAAACTGCATCAACCTGACGTTGTACCATACTACCTGAATACGAGTGTATCACCTATCATTTTCTTCTATTACACTTACAACAAAGATACCAACTCGAGAACTAAGAAAATACGCATTCAAGACAGAAAATCTGTGTATAGGTTGAGATATTGTCCTCGTGTAGGAGTGCCTTCAGACAAGTTTCAAAAACAAAACCATCCTACATCTACAAGGAACTGCGGGAAGTATTATAATGTGTGTTTTCAAATTAGGTTTGGTACATACTGTACCACTACAGCTGGTCATTATTATGGCGGGAAGAAACAAGCTAACCCCCTCGAGACGAATAACGCACATGTTGGTTTACTACTGACGAATCACATGGGATCATTTAAATTCATCCGGGTAGTTATAGTTGCTAAATGATGATCATAAAAGCAAAAGTCCGTCAAAAACGGCGGCATACCACATCCAGCTGCCTTCCCAGGCCGTAAACAACAGTCAAGTGTGGCTTGACCTTCCCCTTCGCGACTTGCTGTCGGACGTCGAGTCGCTTTATTTGTCGCTCCCATGAATGCTAAATTTCATTTTTTTTTTCATCCTCCTGTATTATGTTTTCCCCTCGAATTTGAATTGCCGCGTAAACTTCCGGTGATTTATTTGCGTAACCGTGGACTTTCTTCGACGGTGGCACTGGGAACGAGATGAGGAAAATCTTGGGTCTACACAAGCAGTTCTAAGCAACGGTTCCACGGAGGTGGGCGGGCCTGGTACTACAGGCCTCCCAGCTGCCCAATGCCATGAATGCACTCCGCGATGACTCCATTCAGACGAATGAAAGGCAGATATCATAGCCTGACTTTTAGTCATTCATTTTTAAAGTGTAGGCCCTATAGAAGAGAAAGATGTTACAGCATTTCTTTCCTTGTATAGTTACGTGAAAGGAGTGGATGAAACATATAGAGCGAAATAAGATCATATATGTCAAGAAAATACGTGAACAACAATCGCTAGAAGATAGAAATTTTGATGATCGAAATAACGAGGTCATTTGACATTACACACAAAAAAAAAACCATCTGATTTAGTATCTCATACAAAAAAAAAATTGTCCGTTTTTTTCTCAAATTTCTTGGAATTCCTCGAAACTTATCACATTAACCAATTTTCCTCTCTTCTTCGTCATTCTTTTTGATATCTCTTACAAAATCAACATGATCACTTTACGAAGACTCAAGAAACCGAAATCACACTTTCCTTTTCTTTCTCTCCATTTCTCATCTCTTTCACATCCTCCGCTCTCTCTCTCCTCCTCCTCCTTTTCTTCTTCTTCTTCTTCTTCTTCTTCTTCTTTTTCTCTCACGTTTCCCTCTCCTCTCTTTCTCATGTAATTTCATTTTGTGGTCAAGGTGATGGAGTTCCGCTGTGTATCCATCCCAAAGAGATTCTATTATACACAATCTCTCTGATCCCTTCTTCCTGAGATCTGCCCACAGTGCGCACACAAGCTGCGTGATCGCGGCGAACAGGTGTTGAAGAAGTGGGTATACACATTGTGTGTGCATGATCAAAAGAAGGAAACGAGTGGCTCATTGGTGAAAGACGTGGTAACGAAGCGAGCGCAAAGAAAACAGCAGGTTAGGGGTTCAAAATTTGCCACTGAATTTCTCTACCAGTTCCGTTGAATCATTTACACAGTTCCGTCATGAAGATCAATTTCCGTTTGTTTGGTTTCTACGGGTTAAATACTAAACTTGAAATCAAAATCCTCCAGTTCACATGAAATAATGAATTTTTGGGTGCAACGTGTTAATGAAATCCAGCGATATCGGTGGCAGCCTCAATATGCAAATGGATGAGGGGGTGACGTCATCAACGAACAAGTCTCCGATTGACATGTACATAAATCTTTAATTTGCTCTTTGTTTAACATGAAAAAAAAAGACATAGTTCTTTCGCATCAAATTACTATCGTCTCGTAATAACCTTACAACGGTTACTATTGGGGGGCAGGAATGTAGTTGATCAAAACTTACTAAAACATTGATTTTAATTGATGTTGTGTATTGACCAATGGAGAGTTTCGAGGTATGTCAATTCAATTCTTTCTTTATTTTCATCATTAAAAAAAAACCGATCAGAGTACAAAGTATACAAGCAAAAGTAAAGTATATACATTGTAAAGAATAGTACTTAATGTATATGACAATTAATCTATAATGATATAAAACAATGTATAGACCTACTTTTCTCCAGAATGACATCAAGAAGTAAATAAAGTAACGAAGTAAATAGATTACGACATCAGCGCCTAACTTTACTTGCGTATAATCGTTGAGACCATTACCACGATTTGGTGAAAACACGTCCAATTTTGCTTTATTTATTTATTTCAACTTAGACATGGTTTGAAATTACGTTTTGCGATTACTTGTTACTCCAAGCTCTGCTTACGGAAAATGCTGCTGCGATAAAAATGACAAAAACAAGAATCTTAAAACAATACGTAAATCGCTATCCCCATTCACAGCAGGACAGTGAACAGATGCATGTAAGTCACTTTAAAAACCAACGACAAATTCCCAATACGGATCATTACATGCAAACGTATCACTTACTTCGTTATAATGAGTGAATATCATCGCAACTTGGAGGCGACGTTATTCACATCTCACTGTATGTTCTTTTACACGAAAAGGAGGCAGCCGTCGTCCCGAGCGAGTTCACTCGAAACTACAGAGGTCGGGCGCCCGCTAGTGTTGCTTAGTAGGTACTACCAAGTTCAGGACTGGTTTATTTGCTTCAAGGATTGGCTTGTAATGCTTCATTGAAATATACTAAAATATTTATACAAACCCACATTGAGTGTGCTTATCTTGGTACACAGAAATTACACCCCTTCTCCAAAACTCAAAATGTAAAAAAAAAAAAAAAATAAAACTGTCTTCCCGCGAATTGCCTAGAACGGCCCATGTCTCATAAGATAGTGCCACCATCAATTCGGCGATGACCAGGATGGATAGATATTGTGTATATTCGTGATGTGAAAGGAGTGGAACAATGTAAAGTGAATACACATATAGAACACCATAAACTGTAAGTTTCTACGAAAGGAACACATGACCTCGACATAATTACTGACATATTATATTTTAGAGGGTGATGTTAGTCCCTCTGCCTTCAGAAGGAGGTCAGTAAAGTGCTTTTTCACTATGCTAGAAAAATTCGTCGGCGTTTTCACGAACCGACGCTATTTCGTTTTTGAGCGAAAATGCAGTTCTGAGAAAATCGCGTTTAAAGATCTCACAAGTTTTAGACAACGTTTTCAATGACTTTTCCTGTCTTGTGTGTGAAAATTTTGACAGGGTGATGAGAGTGGAAGTTGTTCTTCCTATCCATAGTGTAATTTTAGTGTGAATTCAAAAAATTTACGATATTTCTGTCTTCAAACTCACTGCGTCGGTTCGTAAATCCATCGTTTCTTGCGCGCACCATAGGTTATGTACTTAAGCGCGGGTCTCACGAACCGACGTAAGTTGTATTACGCCGGTTCGTGAGACCCGCGCTGTAGGGCCTGTACAATAGGTAACGTGCAATACGCGTGTATTTACGAACCGTCGCTATTTCATTTTCGTATGTGTTTACATACAAATACTATTAGGGCTATACCTGCTTATCAACAATAACCTTATTAATTGAAATTAATTGTCATGTAATGATTGTTGTGATGATTACAATACATTTAGTGATAATCAAGATGATAATACAAGCCAGTTTCTCTTAATTGTTCTAAAAAGAGTGTTGTCATTGTTTTCATCTTCATTTAGTACACGCATGTATTGTTATTATAGCTGTGGTTGATCGTTCCAAAGATTTCTTTGCCCCCCCCCCCCTTTTTTGTGGATATATTATTATTTAACACTTTTGCATTTGGACATCTATCATTTGGTAATACATGTATTCGGTATACTGTGTTTCATATTTTTTACTTTTTACTGTTTTTTTTTACTTAATTAACTTACTTTTTCATTTTTTCACATTATTTTTAATTCAAATTCAGTTAACTTCTTTCATAATAATTATGAATGTTTGTTCTAAGATGAAGGATACCGCTAAATCTTGGGGAAAAGACGTGCCAGTCAATAATAATTACTCGTATTTACTCATCTTTCATACTCATGCATGCACTCTGTTATTTCTTTCTCTGAAATAATATATTAATTTCTTTATTTCTTATTATTCCACATATTTGTGACATTTACTTTGTCACAATTTTTATCAGTGTCATTATTGTCATTTGGCTCGCATGCGAATTCACTCATAATTCCTCATTTTCCATCTTTCTCTTTCCTGCTCAACAGATTCTATGATAGCTGCACCTGATCATATAAAAACATAAACTCATCCTGCATGCACTCTTCGAAACTGATAAACTCCTAAAAATACATGAATATCGACACTATCAGAATTTCAAGCTTCATTTTAAATATATAATAATGGTCATGTTTTATTATGCCTTTTGCAGCAATATATTGAAGAGGTACATTATGTAATCGAAGAAACATAGGTCCTCAATAGAATATCAAATTTGAATTATTCAGAGATGAGTAATGACAATGGGAAGGATAACAATTGTGGAAGAGCTCCATAAATCAATACATATCTAATGGCAAATGGAGATGGAATCAAGATTCAAGAATATGTGTAATTCAAGTTCATTATTATATCAGTTCTTGTGTGTTCACAAAAAGAGGAACACAGTTCGAACATGCACACCAAATCTTACATCGTACATTTACATCTATAGAGTGCGGACGGAACATATACAAGAGAAAGAATAACATTCTCAAATTAATATATCAAGCATAACTACATGTATGTATATGACCACACAAAGATGTTGCTGCATATGCATGAAGCTTGAGAGTGCTGCAACACCCATATGATCAGATAAAAACTTGATGTGTATCATACAAAAGAGAAGAGGTACTGCATGTACATGTAGTTACACTATTCACAGGACAGTAGAGAAAAAGCACGAGAGAGAGAGGGAAATGGGTGTCTAAAATAGGTCGATGTAAGGAGTGCCAAGCCAATTAAGTCTCTAATAGAAGTCATACATATATAAGGAAACAAATTAATCACAACATAAATGATCATGCTCATGTTAACCAATAATTAGCATCTAAAAATGTGTGTAGAAAGCCCATAATATCAGCCTTTCGCCCCGAAGGCTTGTTACATATGAGAAAAGAGAAATTTTGGCCGACCCCCCCCCCCTCCCTGTGAATCCTTAATCCACCAGTACTATAAACACATTCTGAGAATGTGTTTCAGTACATGTACTAGCAAATTCACAAGAGGGTTGGGGAAATTCAGCCAAAATTGTGTGTGGCTAAAATAATTAAAAAGAAAGGTCATCAGCAAAACTACGGGGTGGATGCAGACGAATTTTCATGTGATGACTAAAAAATATGCAGCTAAAGGAAAAAAAAAAGACGGCGGAGAGGGGCCAAGGCTAATTTGACTCCCCCCCCCCCCCACCAAAACACAAACAAACAAACAAACACCACTGTTTTACAGCACCTTTAAAGGACTCTTAATTTTTTGTTTGTTAAAAACAAACGTCTCGAAGTAAAGAATTCCATATTGTAGGCGAAATGTAGACCAATACAGTGTATAAAGTGTACATCCCAAGCTATTAAAGAAAAAAAAAAACAGATTATGAATATCATTTAAAGTAAGAATTTCAGTGTGTTTAATCATCTTTAGTTGAGTTGCAAATGACATGTACATATTTGATAAGAGCAGTAAACTTCGAAGCGCCCCCAAGCCCTTCTATACTTAATTATTCATGTGTAAAGGTAGCGCCAGGGCACTCCGGTGGTCTAGTGGTTATGACGCTGGTCCAGTAATCCAGAGGTCGAGGTTCGAATCCTGCTTGGGCTGCCTGTGATTTTTTTTTTTTCACAGCAGCCTACAAACTACACACTGCAGTTGCGTGCGTTACTACGGATGGAGACCAATGAATAATCTATTATTTTAATATACGATGTTTGACATCCTTATTGCAATCACTTTCTTTAATTGTAAATTTAGAGACATAATGAATTATTATTAAAAGAAATCAAATTTCTGTATTTTGTTGTGAGTTTGCATGGGAACATACACGTATCATAATTTACAATTTTAGTTAGATAAAGAACATCTTATAACAGAACTGTCTAGTGATGGTTGAATAATTATGTCAATTTGTTATAAGTCCTATCATTTACATGGAGTGCATGTTCCCATGTTTATAAGAATCATACGTGATACATTCAAAGTGGGTTGAAGACAACAAAATAATAAATAAAAGAATAAAGGAGAACAGAACTTAATCTGATTACAGCATCATCTAAATATTGCCAATGTGCACTTAGAAATCTATCAAGATTTATCACAAGGTTATGATTACCACACAAAACCTTCAAGATTTATTATCATGAAATACATACCAATGAACACTTTAAAAAATCTAACATTCCATATCCACATGAAGCTTTCCTTGATATAAATGTCTCTCTGTAGTGTTATTAAAGTGTAGCAAAATTGTAATTACGACATCACAGAATGGAATGCCTTGTTTTCACCTTCAATCTTAGGATCTCCTTTCATGTTTCCACTTTACAATCACATTTCACTGTAGATATACCGTCCTTATGTTGTCGCCCTTCATCCCAATTTCTCCCTTCTATCCTATCTGTAGATTGTCTTCTTTCCTAAGCCATTGTATTCACATTCCTTGATGATCAGCACGATGCTGTACTTTTTTCTTCTTCTCTGAAACAGTCCAGCTCTTCGCTACTGCATGGCATCAGTCATCTGAAAGAAAAGACAGAAATTAAGAACTTTCAATTAAAATCAAACATCATGATACAAGATACAACTTTCATTTTGAGAAAAAGAAATCAGCCAACTAAACTGTAGTTGAAATTATTTTGCTCTATTTATATTAAACATAAAACAAAACGGTATACAGGATCAAAGAATGTCAAAAAAATACTGCTGTTTTTTATGCATATTCAAATTGTCTCGCCTTTTACATATTTTAATGATGCAAGATCTTATGTCTAGCACTTAGTAAGTCTCATGTAGAATTTAAATTATTATTCACATGAATAAATCTGCATGTCCTTGTAAACAAGGCATTGCTTTGAAAAAGCTGAATATTACTAATTGCATTTGGGAAAGAGTCTACGACAATCAAACTTGTTTATTATCAGAGACTTTAACATCTTAATTAGACCTAGACTCTACATTACCATTGTATTCACATCCGTTGGTGATGTACACGACCCTGTACTTTTCCTTTTCTTTTCTGAGACAGTCCAGTTCTTCGCTACTACATGGCACCAGTCATCTGAAAGAAAAGAAAGAAATTAAGAACTTTTGATTAAAATCAAACATCATGGCACAAGATACAACTTTAATTTTGAGAAGAAAAAAAAAATCAGCCAACAAAACTGAAGTTGAAATTATTTTGCTCTATTTATATTAAACATAAAACAAAATGGTAGGCCTATGCAGGATCAAAGAATGTCAAAAAATGCTGCTGTTCGTATTTGATGCATATTCAAATTGTCTCTTCATTTACACATTTTACTGATGCAAGATATTATGTTTAGCACTTGGTATGTCTCATGTAGAAATTGAATTATCATTCACATGAATATAAATCTACATGTATTTGTTAACAAGGCATTGCATTGAAATAGCTGAATATTACTACATGTACCTGCATTTGGGAAACAGTCTATGACAATCAAACCTGTTTCTTATCAGAGACTGTAACATCTTAATTAGACCTAGACTCTACATTATCATTCAGCTTTTAAAGGTATTAACCATTCACCTATAAAACACTGGCATTGTCATGTGCATCATATTTCTTTGATACTGCACATATTTTCATGAAGTCTGCACAAGAATGCAAATGAAACACGTCTGCTGTTTGGTATTTATGAGAAAAAAAATAACTAACCCGGAAGTCCTTGGCCTTAGGAATAACACGTGGCGAGTTAGTAGGAATTGACGTTAAAATAGAATAAGAATAGATCTACTAAATAGGCCTTTGCCTCATGAATGTCTGGTCTAATTATAGACTAAGTGAAGTCTAGACCTTTCACTTTTAAGTTACCAGTGGTTCACAAAATTTATATTATAGATCTAGACTACATCTAGATCTAGACATCTAATACTATTAGATCTTGGCAACTTTTGTCTTTGTGACACGAAATTAACACGTCACGGATGATATTGCGGCGATATCCAACAGGATGACAGTACCACTATTACTGACTCAGTAAGTTGACATAGATAACTAACATCAACTTGTTAACGTACGTTAGAGATGGCACCATATACAATAACCGGTGACACTGACACTGACAGATCTAACGACTACGTTTAGACTAACGTTAAAGAGTTAGACTCGCCATCTCAGTAAGTCGGCCAAAGACAAAGTCAATACAGGGCTAAGTCAGTGTTACTGTTATGTTAGGCCTAACAAATGTTAACGGTTACTCGGTTAGGTTAGGTTTACCAGGACTCAAGAGTCCTGGTTAAATCAGTCGAGGGACATTTCTTAGAAGTCCTTCGATTCCAAGAATAAAAAGGGTGAAAGAACAAAGGGAAAAAAGGAAAGAAGAAAGGACAAAAGATTATGTATGGATGCTGTGGAAATCGACAGCGCTACTGTATCACTATCAATCACGCGTGAATATGTAAACGCCATTTGGTTGGGCCGCATTCACAAGTTTTAGGGAAAAAAAGCCCCACCGCTGTGCTTCAAAGGTACTCCACTCAAACTAACGTTAGACATAATGTCACATATCTACACACAGTACGGTACTAGGGCTGAATTCACAAGTATACTTTAACACTGCACTGTACAGGAAAGCCACCTAACCTGTAGAGTACTACTCGTAGTGTTTAGGTAGTATCACTAGACCACATACTGTCATAGATGACATCTACACCAACGCTGCACACTGGCACTGGTCCGACGGTCCCTGACCAGGAAAAATCACTGTTGGACACTGACCAGTAACTTTTTCAGGAATGGACAAGTAAAAATTGGGGGAAAAATGGGTGGACTCTACCTACTATTACCACTAGTCTAGATGTAGATCTAGAGCTAGACTATAGACTCTGTGTTAATTTGACTTGGTGTTAGACTTCAGCTGATCTTAGTTTTAGTAACTGGCATTACAAGTAAAGTCTTAACTTAGACTTAATAGTTAAACTTGAAAGTTAAAGTCTAACATGTCTAACTTTATTCTTTACTCTTCCTTTGAGTTTTACTTTTAGACTTTTTACTTTTTTTTTAGTTTAGTAGGCCTACTTTGTCAATCTCATGATTTCATTTTCAACTCAAGTCAAGGCATAGCCATGAGTGTCTTCGAGACTTTGACATCTTGCATGTCTTGCACACAGACGTTACGACTACAGTACTCAGTAGTCTCAAAAGTAACGACATAAGTTGAAAAGAAACTATAAATAATATGATTTGGGATCTAATTTGAAATTGGATGGCGTTTACAGACTAGGCTTCATAAGCATCACGCGATTGAATACATGGGACTACACTCTACCGCAATTAATGGTTATGGTAGTCCAACTGAAACTGTTATTTTGAGCATGATTTTAATAGGATTATAGCTTACCATTCACTTCACTCGTGGACAGTGGGCTGGCTTAGGTCGTCATTCATCTTTCAGATGGTTTGGTTCTCACTCTGAGATCTGGATTAGGGCCAAAACCTAATTCTAGGCCAGTAAGTTGAACAAAGCTCAAAATAATGCAACTGCGACGGTTCGTAAAACCCGCATTGCTCTTCACCCTAGCAATTCGGGTTTCACGAACCGGCGTATCTTTACTGCGTCGGTTCGTGAAACCCCTTTTTCTCAATTTCTCGATATTTCGAGTACCGTCGTTTTTTTCTTTCTTTGATAAAATTAAGAATAATTAATTTTGTGATCTAAAATTTTGGGATTTGGTAGAGTTTTGAAAGCACTTTCATTTGGTACCAATATCTCGATTTTGAAAATTTTGACCAAAATCGAAATAGCGTCGGTTCGTGAAAACGCCGACGAATTAAAACATTGTGGAATCCTTTTCATCTTTTCTTTATACATGTATCGCTTCACTATTATGACATCATGAACATTTGTAGTCTTCTTATGCAGTGATGGCGGTACCAACACTTTAAAAGTTCATAACTTTTGTTCGGATTGTCCGATTTACTCAAAACTACACACCTGCGTTGTACTAATATTGCTGCAATTTACTGAATTCAAATTATATTTGGGGTTAGCTCCTCATAAGTGGCTGCGGCCATCAAACACACAGAAAAGTAATACCATGCAGTCACTTCAGACAACCAAAATTTCAGACGAGCCTATCATGGGTGGTATCTCTGTCAAGTACTCGTTCTATTGAGATGAGCTCTGAGTGTTGTAATGATTGGTATCATGTAATACTGCAGCAGGGGATGGAGATTCTGGAGGGGACTGTTCTCTGTAACTTCAAGTGGGACTGACGGATGTCAATGACCGGAGCTTCGAAGCTAGAAACAATTACTACAGCAGCAATAGCCACGTCCAAACATAACTTTAAATTGCCCACACATACGGAGGCAATTTTCGTGGGCATTTCAGCCAAGTGATCTTTCCTAAATCGTCGTATTTTGGCAGAAAAGAGAGAAAGAGAAAAAACAAACACACAAAAGAAAATGGGGGGGGGGTGAGGAGAGATAGTATGCTTCCACAATAGCAAGCCGTCATTTCAGGGGGTCAAATTGGATACACGCTCGGCTAACGCAGATGACTCGGGTGCGACGATGTAATGGCTTGTGACAGGTACGTGTGGACTCATTATCTCCTCCGAGAGCTCCGAGCCGAATCGAGCCTAGCCGAGCCGAGCCGAGCCGAGCCGAGCCGAGCCGAGTTGGATCTCATGACAACGGCCTCTCGTACCCCCCCCCCCCCGTTTCTCCACCAGCAGGATTGTGATGAATTTTATTACACCTGAACGCAGGAGTTCGTTTGCTTCCATTATGTGCTTCCATAAATAATATGGTCCCATGTTTGTCGTATGGACCAGCCAGTCTCGAATTGCAATGCAGTGTGGAAACGTTTCAGTACCATGTAAGAAACATAATGCTGTACCGCCGTGCTGATTCAGTCGAGAAAATCAATGTTGTTTATGTTTGTTCATCATAATGTTAGTTAATCATAATTGATATTTCCTATTTAATATGTGACGAAACCTCATCAAAGACTATCTCTTATGCATACGGTTTATTTGACGTTACCATGCGGTATTGATCACACTTGATATTAAATAGGAATCTTCGAGTTTATTGTTCGGGGAAATCAAACAGTGACTTGCAGATACATATTTGAATAGAAATTGACTCTTATACTGATGATTCCAAAATAGAATATAAAAACCGAGGAAATTTCAGAAGCAACGCACAAACTACTAGTATAACATTGAGATATTTGGTCAATTGTCCCAGAAAGGCGACAAAAGAGTAATGTATGTAAAAGGTTCTAACCCTAATCATTTAAGCCATACTCTGAGTCCTTCAGGGAGAGCCACATACATGACATATTAACTTCTACCTCAGTCGATACACAGAAACAATTGAAGCGCAGATTAACTGGGCATTATGTCGCATGCCATTATTGTGAATTATTTCATTTGAAGTTTTCTGAGATCGTAACTTAAGAGTTTCGTCTATCTCTAGTCTGCCATTGAGATTGGCGGGTCTGCATCGCAAGTTTCAATTTGTTATTTCCACAAGTCAAGTGATGGGAATAGTATTATTTTGCGTTACCTCCTACATTCCTAAATCTCCCTAAAGAGAGTTACGGTTTATGACAAATCACTTTTTTTTTCTAGCAAAATAATCAAAAAGAATCTTGATCATCTCATAAACGATACTACTAGAACATAAAAAACTAAAAGAAGAGGAAATAACGAAGTGTGTCCAGAAGCATTACATTGCTTTTTTCCGTAATCAACTATTCATCATCCCAATCTGAATATGTATAGGGATATAATGTTTTGTCCATGTATTTTTTGAAAAAAAAAATGACTACCCATATACAGCAGAGAATCAACTGAGACCAGAAGGGGAGGGAGCACTTAATGAAATCAGTTTTAGATGTTTCTGGTGAGATTTTTGTGTGTAGTTTGCTGCTGACATTATGTGAACTGGGGTTGATACTGTACCACAGGGACCTGAATAGGCAGTGGGGTTGTTCATCGATTTGCGGTCCCGTCTGGCTTTTGATGTCCTGTTGACAATGCGACAAAACTTTTGTGACCAGCCAACCGAGGTACCAAAGGAGGTACAAAAAGTAAGAAAGGAAACCTAAGCGGCTTCTAAACCATAAGCAGTGTATTATTTTCCGCCTACCAAGGGGTTTCCAGAGATATGAACCCAGAAGGGGGCGTGGCACTACCGCCTGGCAGAAAACGGATAGATGTAACGACTCGCGTTGTATCGCGCGATCTCATTGGCTACCAATGCACTTAGTGCAGACATGTGCACCGGCATCTCTCCCACAAATCACAGCGTTGGTTACAGTGCGGGCTCAACGCACCCGTCCGCGTTATAATCCACGAAGAGAGTCCCCGCACCGTACACCACTGATGTCATCCTCCGAGCATAACTCTCTGAAGAGCTCTCCTGCATCTACAAACATAAACACGGCGAGTGTTGTGACAAGCCAGTGCCGCGTAGCACCACTACCACTACCACTGTAGCTCGACAAGCCTCATGCTGGCCTAGTCTTCTTCCAGAGTTTTGTTCCCCTCTTACTTTCTACCCTCTCACGCCTGAGCTTTGCACACTACGGCTCTTTCATGCATGCATCGTGCGCCGAACTCCCTGATTTCTCGCAGTCGACGGCTCGACGGTACCTATCAGTCCCGACGGCTGGAATAGACGGGAACTGGTGCGCCTCGTCCGTCGGGGCAACAAGCGGCGGAGCACTGGGACACGCCGCTGCCATGATATCCTCCCAATCGAAGCTGCTCTACCAGCTGAACCGGTACGTCGGGGAGAGGGTGGCGTGCCGGAGGGCCAACAGCAACAAGACGGTGAGGGAGGTGTGTAAAATCGTCACAGATGTTTTGAAGGAGGTCGAGGTTCAGGAGCCGCGGTTCATCAGTTCACTCGTCGAAAATGAGACGGGGCGATTTGAGGGACTGGAGGTCATCTCACCACAGGAGTTCGAAGTCGTTCTTTTTCTCAACCAGATGGGCGTCTTCAACTTCGTCGACGACGGCTCGATCCCGGGCTGTGCCGTGCTGAAACTAAGCGACGGGCGAAAACGATCGATGTCACTGTGGGTGGAATTTATCACTGCGTCGGGCTACCTGTCTGCCAGGAAAATACGGTCACGATTTCAGACGCTTGTGGCGCAGGCCGTAGATAAATGCAAATACAGGGACATCGTGAAAATGATTCCAGACACGTCGGAGGTGAAATTACGGATTCGCGAGCGGTACGTGGTTTTGATCACCCCTGCCTTCAAGTGCAGCGGTATTTGGCCGCGGAGCGCAGCCCACTGGCCGTTGCCCCACATCCCCTGGCCCAGCCCCGCCCTAGTAGCGGAAGTGAAAACTGAGGGCTTCAACCTGCTGTCGAAGGAAAGCCCTGCTCAGGCTGGCAAGCAGACGTCGGCGGAAGGTGACGCTTGGGTCCTTTCCTTTACCGACGCCGAGAACAAACTCTTGCAAGGCGGCTGCCGCAGAAAGACTCTCAGCATTCTGAAAACCCTGCGCGACAAGCACCTAGACCTGGCGGGACAGCCTGTGCGAAACTACCACCTCAAGTCGCTGCTGCTCTACGAGTGTGAGAAGCATCCTCGTGAAATAGACTGGGATGAGACCTGCCTGGGTGACCGCATCAACGGTATCCTCCTTCAACTCATCTCTTGTCTTCAGAACAGGAGATGCCCGCACTACTTCTTGCACGGACTCGACCTGTTCCACGGAAAACCACATGCTGCACTCGACCAGGCCGCGAAACAGGCGTGGAGAATAACGCGCGAAATTCTCACAAACCCGAAGAGCTTAGAAAAACTATGACGGTGAAAAAAAAAGACACGCATGTCAGGAGACATACGGTATGTCTTGCTTGACACGTCAATATGTCAAAAAGTAGACCCCGATCGCTTGATCCGATGTAAATGGAAAATATATTTCACTATGATAGTTATGGCAGACACTGTTAATGTTTCATATTATACTGATCACTGTGGATGGTGCAAATTTCAGCGTTTGTAATGGAAAAATCGCGACACGAGTTCACCGAACACACGCAACGTAGCCCGAAGGAAAATGTGACAGCATAGCGCTCAGTGACGAAGTGCCACGCCGATGCGCCCCCGTGTACTGTTGTCGGGGCACGGAGGGTTGCTGTCTCTCTATTCCTGTGTATTGCATGGACATGGAGCACGTGGTCCGAGCAGGGAAATAGTAGTAACAGATGGAAAATTGATTGCTCTCGAAAGGACAAAGCCTGGCTTGATTTCATATTTCAGTGAGTAACCGCAGTAAACAGAATATGGAGACTGATAACATGAAGATGTGTATAATAAATCTAAGGCATGACTGTATAATACTGCTCTAAAATGCTGTAAATTAAAGGAAAAAAAATCAGAGGTACTTAAAATGTATAAGACTGTTAATTAAAACTGAGGCTTACTTGATACACCATAGGGCTAAATACAAATGAATACAAATCTTGGATTATCATCACGGCGAAGCTCAATGCAGAATTAGTATTTTTGCCCTCTTTCTCTCTCTCAACATCCCTCTTACCATCTTTGTGTCTATTTTTTTAATATACCAAAATATATCAATTGAAAACTTGATGTCTAAAACCTTTGCTTCCCGAGCTTCTAAACCCCTCATTTCACTTCACAGATATCTGTAGTGATTATCTCTGTCGCATATCTTGTAGCAAAATGATAAATATTTCATGGTCACACGTTTGTTCACGTGTATGGTCATGGTACACATGTAGAACTACGTGAAAAAAAGGAGATAAGCTGTTCAATTCTGGAATTTTTGTTTTGAACATTACCTTAATACTAATAAATCGCTTGCTATCAAAACAGATAGTACTACAAAGTTACAAAGTAGATATTAAGCAATGTGAGAGAATTACTTCGCGTAATTAGTAAAATACTTCACAGATCTGTGTTGCTGTTTTGAAATATTTACTGATGTGAACTTAATGTCCGCGTTGCTTTTAGAACATCAATCATTTTTGTGTTCTTTTTATTTTCCTTCCCGTAAAATGAATAGGAAATAGACGACACCACTTCCAACTTTTGGAGTAAAACAAAAGTTACGAATGATTGATAAGTTTCGCAATTTTCTGACTTACCCGCTTTTCCAATATTTAAGTACTTATTTTCCGCTCAAAACGATTAGAGAAATATCCATGTCTTTCCCCACGCTGGAGTTTCAATGATTCTGTTACGTTGTTGTTGCCGATAATGGCAGATCATATCAACGTGTTGGAAAGAACCAGCTTGTAACACTTTGTCTACAGAGAGCGAATGAACGTCCGCAACATACCTTGTAACTTCTCAATCACTGTGTTTCAAAAATCAATTTATATGTGCAAAATGTATGTGTTGGTCTCTCGAAGAGTTATTATAACATGTCTAGGCGGCATGGTCTCTCAAAAAACAGCGTACTCAATATGGTGTTCTCAGTGTCATCATGTCACAGCTTATCACGATTCTTGTTCATTAGATCAAGGTGCGTGTGACAGTATGTGTCCTTGTGAGTCTGAATGAGGAATGCTGATGAGAACACTAATCATTTTCCTTTCCCAGTCCATGCCATCACATATGAACACTTCTCGTATGAATGATTCAGGGTGTTTTGTTTTTTTTCAGAAATATTGTCAACGTCAGACATGATGAGCATAATATACAAACAATAATTATGAAACCATATTTGACATTTGGCAGTGATCATTCATTTTATGTAGTAAAAAAATGGGTTCACATTTTTTTTTAGATGTATACTCTATCATAAATGAATTTGTTGTAAAGGATTTCCACACACACACACACACACACACACACACATACACACACAACTTTGCGTGCGAGTGTTTTTCTCCAGAAAGTTGCCTGACATGACAATTACATCACTTAACCTGTATCAATCCATTCGTAGGATGAAATTGTTGGACGGGTTCAGTGGGATGGCCCATAATATGACTACAATTTATTTGATAAGGAAAGAAAAGAAACTATCATGATTTTTTAATACAATACTGTAACTCGTGGATGGCACAATATGTCCAGTCACCCTATAGGATTACTATGACTAATTAGACCGTAAGTTTGATTCGATAAATATCGATTCAGGTATCATGAATATTACGTAGTTTGTTTAATCTCAAAAGTAAGCGTGACGACACACAAACACACACACGTCAAGTATCGATCAGCAGTTGTCTGTTGGTATCTAAACAGACAACATGGCTATCGATAGTCAATTCACGTGTCAGTTGATTACCAGGACTATAGACTATAATGCTTGTTCTTCACCAAAGAAGCATAACTGCAACTCGCCCATGAGAAATCCATTTCATTGCTATCCAGGTGTTTTATAAATACATTATACTTAGTATTATCCTTTCTCTCTAACATACACAACATAATTTTCTTGACTGCTTTCAGAAATGAGAAGAAATACCGGGAAAAGAAGATAATCACTTTCCTCATAAAATTTACGGCAAAATGATGGAGATTATGAACTAGTTTTTATAAGCTATGCGTATGTCTTCCTGCCATCTATTATTATTTAACATTATTTTCATATATCGATGTATATTTCACACGCAAGTACGGAAAGACGATGAACACAACATTTCCAACTTATTTCACCTGGCTAATTAACACAAGGCATGTGCACTCACAGTGGACAGTTTCTTATGAAGTGAAATACATTGAAGTGTGAGGAGTGACCAGTGAAGAACTGTAAGCTGTTATATTATTATAGTCCCGTGCTGTGTCACATCATGTGTGTCACATCATGACGCGGATATGAGTGTTTCTTGTAGGTGAATGTGGTGTGGATGTGTTTGCTGTCTGACCTGCATTGTACTTGCCCTCAAAAGAGATCAAACACTTGAAAACTGTGAGTGTGTTTGCGTGTGGGAGGGAAGGGGTGTCTGTTTGTGTGTTGCGCGTCAGTTTAATCTGCCTGTTTGAGTTGTATTGGTCAGTGAAACCAGAACAAAACATGGGCAAGACGTAGATCTGTCGGATAACCTACACTATTCTGCAGACAGATGAAAAATATCACAGAACATTATCCAAAACTGTATTCCATTTCCATGATGCCAACTAATTATAATAATACGGTGTGTGTGTGTTTTGAACGCCACGTTCTTACAACGTGAGCCTAATCGTTATCACATATCACTCGTGTTTATATGGTATATACAACTGAACACTGAGAAAATATTATTCACATTATTTATACTATATATAAAAAAGTAGAAGTAAAATGACTGCCAAAGCAGGCAGTAGTCAGCATTGTGAAGTCATCATCGTATATACTTACTTTCCTTCAAATTTGTAAAACAAAGACAATTATTTACCAACCATCATTAATGCAAATCGACCTGTATATTATAGATTTCATTTCGTGCAAGGCATAGTTTGCGAATGAATCAATCTCAGATAAATCTGATCATGCATTATTGTTATTTGTTTTTCAATTATTAAAAATAGCTCGATGACATACATGGTAATGGAAATTTGCTGCAAGGAATGAAATGTTGCACAGAATATCAAGGACATGTGACAGCTGACTGTGACACCATTCTCCCCAGTGTCTTTCGCATGAAATCAGAAGGCATGCTGGCAGTAGCCACAGCGGTCTGGTAAAATTCGGCTGAGTATACTCGGCGCTATAGTCGAGACCTTGACTGCAATGTACACACTAACACTGCAAAAATCTATATCGGCATGAATAATGATGATGTTGGACGCGTGACAAGCTTGATCGTACGAGTTTTCGGGTAGGCGGCATTGGATACAGGACTGACAATATGGCGATACCAGTGATAAACAAACATACACACGGGCGCACGGGCGCACACACAGACTCATACGCACATTATGAGGGCGATCCAATAATGGGCTTCGCGTGTGATCTTCGGGGTTTTTCATCACAATAATCCATGTAATCCTAAAGGAGTGAAGTGAGTGCTTTACGCTGGAAATTTGAGACAAGAGGAGGTGTAATACAGCGATTACCAGATTAGATAACCATGTCAATGACAATACAACTATAAGGTGATGAGGGCCTCCTAACTTTCTGTATCCAACTGCTGAGTCAAACTGCTTACAGTTGATTGTAACAGTTTAGGTGCAATGGTATGTCTTGACTTGTTTTTATCGCGTACGTGTTCCTGAAAATATCGTGGATAAGAAGTAGGATTTGGTAAAAATGAACATGTATACACACAATAGCATGTCAGTCTAGAACGTCAAATTGATCATAACCGTAAACCGTGCCTATGAATTCTTGACATCGTTCATAACGACAGAAGTTCTCCAATACTGTGAAGCGCAGGCCTAATATAAAACAAGAATAATCCTATCGGTCGTTACGTTGGTAAACTGTGAAAGATCCCATCTGTTAAGCGTGCCAAATAATGCTCAAAGTTTATGACGCAGCAGAAACACGCCACTGAATAGGTTATTTTACGGAATTGTTTTATAAGTTAATTCATGTATTATTTGTTTTCTTAAAGAAGCGTCATCAAAAAGAACACAAAAACGAAATTCATGTCGGTGAAACAGGAAAGTTCATGAAAATTACTCTGGAGCAAAGAGGCGCGTATACACATAGAAAAAGAAAAAGATTACTTTGGAATAAGACTCTACCAACGAAGCATGCGTAGATATCATCATTGATTGGCGAAACCCTCGCCTTACTTTACAGCAGGATAGTTGTAACAGTATTATAGCACTGGAAAATAAATCGCTACACTGTAAAACCCAATAGATTCTCTGAGCAAGATGACCCGTTCTGGGTACACTGTACACTAAATAACGGGCTTATTTGTCATGGGACGAACAATATTGAAGTCTGGGCTGGATTCCTCATCGGGAATAAATAATAGATCAGCGATGTCCGTTCGTTATTCTTCCTAAACTGCCTATGAGCAGAGACAGCGAGACATGCTCAATAGTGATTGAAAATAATCAAGGCGATTTTGTGTGACTGAGATTACCACAGGGAAAAACGTACTGAAATCTGCACTACATAAGTGCACGATAGTCTATATTAGCCCCATTTTAATAACTTGTCCATGTTCGTTTCATTTCGTCTCTGCATTGGGGCGTTCTCTCGAGTGAAATGGGCCGTAACTGCACGAGAAACTAATGAACACGTTTACACGGTAAAACAGACACCAAACAGATCCGTAACAGGACAGTAAGCGGATATTTTTCATGATACATTTTAAATGAACCTGAGGAAATCAACCGAATCCCTTGCTCCGGTTAGTTTTTTTTCTTTGTTTAATGACAGGCCCAAATGAATTAACGATGCATTCCCCATTGTTCCTCGTCCAATCTGTGATGGCAACATCATCTAAATTCTCATTGACGGTATTCCCTAATGTGAAATCAGTATGAAGCAATATTTCATTCATTCAATGAACAGCGGGGAAGAGATAGCTCGCCTCGTTCACAAAGATGTTTCCTATTCCAATCGAAAATAATTACAAAAATATTGACAGATATAAATCTTTTTTTTTTTTTCAGCCCTGTGTCGTCATCACCGCATGTATCAAGACAAAGGCTACACTTCACTGACATTGCTGGTAACGCTGTCATCACATCAATATCTTACCCCTCCCCCTTTTTTAATGTGTGTGTTTCAGAAAAGCGCATTTTTTTTTTGTTTTTTTTTGTAGCCGTTTTAGCCCGGTTCTAATTCACCACATATCCCTTCTAGTATTTGCCCCTGGTTGGCAAAATTTTGATGACTTTCGTTAAACCAACCACTCCACTTAATAACTAAAAATTCAAATAAAGTCTTGAGTGATATTATGATATCATCATAATTATTGTGATAATATTCATACAGTAAATTATCTGCATAACCCATCGGAACTTGTGTAAACTGACGTATATCAGTGATATCCAAAATGACACATGAAAACAGATATCGACAAATAATAGCCCAAAGCATCAGAGTTTTGGGGTTATCATCTCAATTCTCCCTAACATTCTCTTCCCGTACTTTGTTCATCAAACATTCAGAAATCAAATCAATTTGGCGATTCATTACATGCAAATCAGACGTTGATCATCCCGAAATCAGGGACGATGATTACTTGTATTTTTGTCGGCTCCGCAAATTAAATTCTCCCCGATTCGAAAATAGTTGGTTGCTGTCGTTAACTTGCACACACGGTGACTGTTCATTGCTGCGGACTCGCTCAAAAGGCAAGGACGAACAGTGGTGGATACGCCCACACCACGTTCTCACACAGTATGACCAACATAGTCTGTGCATATTGCCATTTTATTGGAAAATAATCGTGGAGACAAGAGGGGAAGGGAGACGAGAGAGAGAGAGGGAGGGAGAGAGAGGGAAAATCTGGCAACTTTATTGCTGGACGGGCACAATTTCAATATGCATCCTTTGCCTCTCTGGTTGGATTGATGATGTGTATACTCATAAATACTTATGAGAGACCTGTGTTCGGCATTCGAGACGACAATCACGATGTTATATATACATGTATATTGCAGTTTATTTGGGGTGGTTCAGCTGTACTTTCGAATGGTTGAGGAGTTGGACACAAAGGTTTTTTTTTTTTTTTTGGACCATAATATAGGATGAAATAAAGACGGATTTCACTCTGATTCTCTCCTCTTCTATCCCTACCTCACCCCACCCCGATGGTGTATATCTTCACAAGGTATTGGTGACATTTGGCGGTTATTCAGATTCAAGATAGCTTCATAGAAGTTGGCGACCCACTCTGTCTATAGAGGATCTCTTTCTTTCCCCTCTCAAATAAAAGTCCTCCTAATTTTGTCTGATTGTAGCGATCCATGATATCATGCCAAATTGTGTCATATCCAGTTAAAATAAAACCCCCGCATAAATGGATTTTTCATACAGGGAGAAAAGTATTCTCGATTCATCTCCACATAAACATACTTCTGAGCACGATATACTGATGTGCTCAAGGAAATGACAATTTAGTTTTCTTTTTCTTTTTTTTTTCTTTTTTGTTCAACGTATGGTCTTAGAAACCATGAATAATGATATTCACTTTTAATAATGTTCCTTTTCCATAGCTCAGGCTCAGACGTATTGTGTATGTATGTATGTATGTATGTAGGATCTATGTATGTGTGTGTGTGTGTGTGTGTGTGTAATATGTGGGTATTGTGTGTGAATGGTGTGTATATTATAGATGAATGTGTGTGTTTATACGTGGTTCCTATAACCCTGCTAGTCTTGATGCAATAACATGAATAATGCCTCAAATTCTAAATTTGAGGCATTATTCATGTTATTGCATCAAGACCACACTAAAAACAAAAACAAAAACAAGAACAAAACAAAAACAAAAACAAGAACAAAACAAAAACAAAAAACAAGAACAAAACAAAAACAAAATGACGAAACACGTATAGTCCTCAGTCCGGTTCACACAGTGTAACACGGTAATATATTTATATCTATATCCATCTCTATCTATCATTTATCTGTCTGCATGTCTATCTCTCTATCTGGACCTATCAATCAACTTAAAACTATCTATATAATTATCTATCTACTAGTATTTATCTATCAATCAATCCATCAATCAATCAATCAATCAATCAATCAATCAATCTATCTATCTATCTATCTATCTATCTATCTATCTATCTACCTATCTATCTATCTATCTATCTATCTATCTATCTATCTATCTATATTTGTATACATGTACTCCTTAGTATGTGTGTGTACCCAGGTGTTTCATTGATTGCCTTGCACACCCATTGCAGAACACAAAGGGGGATTCCCGTGAAGGCGCCGCCCGACGGTGCGGAGGAGATTTCACTCAGCTTCCTGCTCGTTCGTCTCCCTCTCCAGCTGGAATGGAACCACTACACTTGCCCTCGGAATCGCCTACTTTGGGTTGGGTACTATTTACTGTTGATTAATACACGCGAATACATGTATAATTTCGGTATTCTGAACGGGATTCCTTCCCATTTTAAGTACTTATTGTTAATTGCAGCAGTGGAGGCGGTGTTTTCGTAACATAATGGAAACATTTAGGTCTAATGCATGCAATAATTTTATTACAACCTTCTTCATCTACGAAGTCACAGGCGGGAGCTGATAATGACTATAATACAGGGAGTTCGATACACCTGAAAGCTTTATATATGAAAACTTGGCTGATACAAGCTGGTCATGGAGTAACTACATAATGGGCCGATGTTATGTCTGAATTTACGTACGTCGAGCGGCAAAATGCGTCACACGTCGATCGCCGAGAGGGAATTCCACGTTTTCTGCTCGCGGGCCACGGTTTATTATTGGCGCTCCACGCGCTAATGGCGGGAAATGCGGGCTATCATTTTCTCTAGACGGCGTTGCGGCTATAAATTCATAATGCGGCGAGATCGTGGTCTATTGTGCATCCTCAACGATAAAGTCTGGATAAACTAAAGCATCTCTACTGGCCATTTATTAATTTAGCCGCTGCCTGATACGCCATATAAATACGCTCCTCCCGCACCCATTATACAGTAAACATATAAACACACGGCGGTACGAGGTAGGGAAGGAGGAAAAAAAAAGAGGAAAAAATCCAGCGAGGCTCAGTCGCTTCGTGCTAGGATATGCGGATGTGGCGCTCACGGGAACGGCTAGTAGTGACGGCAATTTTAAAAGGCGAATATTGCGAGGAATACGAGTTAGGCTTATCCTCATTAGACAGTCTCGACAATTTTCAGTGAATAGCTACGACGAAGGCAAGTGACCTATTGTCTCGTGTGATGGACTTGTACAATCTAACTTGTCCCCCTCTATCTCATTTACCATCAATTCAGGCAACGGGCGAATAGTTTCAGAGTATCGATACCAGCTAAATACGTAAGGCGTCTGCTTGAAAATGGTCGAGGGACACTTAAATAATACATTTTGAATATCACAAGCACAGAATACGGAAAAGGTTTGAAATTTGAATGAACAAAGAAGATGACATTAAGTGGCGCAGTTATATAGTAGGCCTACCCACGGATGATGAAGGGTATTTTGTTAATGAAGGGTATTTTGTTTATAGATAAACATGCTCGAGTGCCAGAGTATAATACTATCCACACTACATTTGCAAAGCCTGTCTCTATAACGACCAATTAACTGAATAAATTTCACCTTCGGAATTTTAAACTGAGCGCATGATTATAGACGATTTCTGTAGGTGCATGCTACTCTTTCAAAATCATAATTATTGTGAACAATGGTGGAGTATTCAGATAATTTCCCCCAGCTTTATTTCTTAACACTGATATACAGACATCAAAGTATATTACGACAGGCATGCCATAGCCAATGTATTATGCCCCGAGATTCAATGTTGTACTCAATATTATTATTGAGTTAAGATGAGTAGAAGAAAGTAAATAAAACCCATTTCATGACACACATCAGATATGTTGTGTATTGCCGTTGAGTCGTACTCTAGTCTACGTGCGATTGTATAACCTCGTCTCATACGGTCATTCAAACTGTCGAATCATCCTATCTGCGCAGACGCAGTGAACTTTGAATTATCGAGATTGACTTCTTTGTCCAGACTGCAGACAGTGTCATAGCAACCATTATGGACATCCACACCCTCTGTTCACTCTATGTTCTAATGGTGTGCACGAGTTGAATTCTACATTGAAGAGTTTCATATTGCGCCGTTCATCTTAAGAAATTCAAAACACTGACGTTTTGCAGACGAGCGCAAGAAATACAGATTCATAAAATTGTTCAAAAGCCTGTAAATGTGACGACAATGCAAACACTGTGCACAGAATGCAGAACGTTAAAAAAGACGTTTGTGCTTTGAAACGCCTTAATATATTTTCATTCGGGTTATCCTGATACAAGAGGTACGTGAGTACAACAAAATTGTTGCGGAATGATATTTTGCAAGAAGGGTTAAGAGGGCATAGTTTATTCGACTTTGAATCGAAATTCAAAATCATTGTATGACGTGGAAACGAGACAGAGAGAAAAGAGCAGGTAATATAAAGTACACTGGTACTATAACTCGTCCCTGCAAATGCGATATTAATTTGAATCTATGGGATTATTACCAATCGCGGAAGATCAGCCATCGTTGCAGCCCAAGCCATCTCGGAAAGCCGAAATATACATCAAAAAGAGGAGACAGAGAGGAAATCAACCCGGGAGAAAACAACATCCGCGCATCAAACTGTCACGGTCTGATCAGAATGAATATCACATTAAAGCCGCTATAAATGACTTGCTTTCTATTTACGATGGGACGTGGTAGTTGGAATAATGCATGCAGTCGCTACAAATAACGTGACAGCTGCATGGAAGGGGACATCGACATTTCATCTCGGAAAAGGTTAATTGCTTCCATAAATATTCCCCAATGTTTTATATAACTTTGAGGAAAATATTACATTGCTGTATATGTGGCAAAGCAACACACTACTCTATTTGTCATGTCTACATGATAGAGTAGTAAATTCAGATATGCGTCTACTGTTGTATCGAAGGTCGAGGAACTGAAGTCGAACGAAAGTTGCGCATTGAGCTTTCTGGACAACGGACTTCATGAACAATAATAATAACTATTATGAACGAGCGTTGCGGTAATCAGCACTCTGTACAAAAATTTAATAAATGCATTGAAAAATGAAAAACAGATATAACACACGATAGAGATAAGGACAAATAGGTCGATATGGTACAATGATATGATGAGTACATAAATATAAATATAAATATAAATATAGATATAGATATAGACAGATAGATAGATAGATAGATAGATAGATAGATAGATAGATAGAGCGAGAGAAAGAGGAAGAGAGAGAGGTGGAGAGTGAGAATCAGGATTCGAGAAGTAATGTTCCTAGCGGCTTCTGCACTTGACGCACTTCCTTTGTCAGAGCCCCTGATTTTGGAAGCATCGTGGCTGCACAGGTGCCAGCAGCTACACGTGGACGAGTTATGATTATGCGGTTAATCGTCAACACAGCGATGCAGCAACAAGAAACACGGGCAAAGTGAAAAAAGGGGGCGTGGTCTCGCTGTCATTGTCACCGTGCTGACATTGACACAGGTGGATTGTCAAGTGTAAAGGTGCAGCGGCGGAGATGAGAGTTCTCAGGCAGGTACGACGTATTCTCTTTTGAAAGTAGTTTACGGACACGGGGGAAAACTGACGCCGAAACCGAACAGAGATGGGCACATCTCACATGGGTGTAAATTAGACCTTTAAAGTTCTGAAGGTGAACAGAGAAGGTTGAAACATCAACAGCAAACGTGTATCATGATTTTTTTTCTAATTATGCTAGAAAATGGTTTGCTGCCCCTGATCTGTTCAACTTCAACCATCCTCTGTTAACATTGCACATTCATTTATTGGCTTTTGCAACTTTTTTTTATTTGAGAACACAAAATTTTGAGAGAAAATACTTATTGAAGATATGAAAAAAATTATACGGATACATTTTGACATCGTCATATAACACAACGAAGGCTTGTTAAATTCAATGAGCCATATAGATTGTGTTTCGAATGTTTTCTTATGTTTGATGGGGTTGCAGTGGTTCACACAAAAAGGCAGAGCTTGAAATCGTGACAACCCTTAGAGATATCTATAATCTGTCTCACATATGAAACTCTATCTAACAGCGGTATATACTAATCATTCGCTAACACAAACGCGCGCGCGCGCGCACTCACTCACACACACACATACATCGAAAAAGCTGATAATACGTATGTTTTGTGAAGAGATAAACTACACCTGAACACATGAAATCACATTGACTGAAGCTACAGAAATAATTACGTCCACTGACAGAAAAGTAACCATCTTAAGCTAAACATATAGGAGGGACTGTCCAAACAAGCATGTCTATTGCAGCTTATGCACGACGAAAAACGTGAATTGTTGATTCGTAAGTAATGTAACTTACGGAACAGCTCCATCAAATCTTTACGTGTCTGTAGTGACACACATTTTTTCGACTTAAAAAAAAAAAAAACTACACCATGCAGCCAAAGACGAAACTTTAAAAACAAACGGGAGGGGTCACCTCTTAAAGATCACGATATGCCGTAGCTATCGTTCTTCTTTGGAGAATTTTAATCGTGGGATCGTTTACCTTCTTTGAGGAAATGTCAGTTGCGTTGCTGAGGTCATATAATTCGATTGCTGTAATCACACGTTATGTGTTATGACGACCGAAGCCGTCAGCATTCCTCCAAAGGAGTTGATATAATACGACACATGCTTTTTTAAAGAGCCGCCTTTTGCTCCACTAAGAATTCAAAGACACTAACGACAAGAACATAATATATCGTTACCAGACACCAAAACAACAGCAACAATAGTCCATATATATTCCGTTCGTGGTGTTAGAACATCTGGTCGAGCTGGGAGATTTTCGTTTCCATTGAAATATCATACACTTGATGAAATTAAGCAAAACTAGAGACAATATGTCGGTCTAACAACAACTAACATTATCGACGAGAGATTGGTAACTTATGTTATGATGCACAATCCTTGCCGGTCTTTGTAGGCTTTTTTCTGAAACACACTTGACTTTGAACGGTGTGTGAACTGCAAAGTTGTGGTATTCGTGAAATAGATTTCGCATATATAGCGTTCTGATTATACTACACTGCGTGAGAAATATACTCCCTGTGGTTGTCAAAGTTTTGACAGGGACTTTAAGCAACGATTTCTACCCAGAGATGTTGCGGTCTGTCACTGCGGCAAGACACATGCAAGCAACATACTGTTGTAAGTGACACAAACGGCGACACCAGTCTTGCGAAGGCACGACCCACGTAATAATGATGTTCTCCCTCAAGAACACGTCAAAGCTATACATGACTCCACGCTCTAGACTGCTTCAATTAAAACGCTTCGAAACGTCACGTGCCATAATCATACAAGCACAGTCACTGGAAGCCTTTTGCACTAAAACGCTTCCAACGTGCATCTATGTCACCCTTTCCATGTGTAGTCATGCTACAAACTATGGTTTGTTTTAATGAAGTGTAAGGGCCATGCATTACTAACCTACCCGACGAAAAAAACAATGACTAATTTGAGCAATGACAAATTACTAATATTACTATTATTACTACATGTACTACTACCCATACTCCTATACTACTACTACTACTACTATTACTACTACTACTACTACTACTACTACTACTACTACTACTGATAATATTTAAGCAGTTATTTGCTGTTCGTTACCTACCCAGGGTAGCTTGTCAGTGTAAAACTGCATTCAGAAGGCTCTGCCACTGCACCTATCTACAATGATTGTCAATTACAAACACGTTTTACACTAGGGAGAGGAGCGCACAGGGCTAAACATCTGTCCAGTAGGGATGCACGCAGAGGGCATGCAGGATTCGAACCCCAGGGCTGCTGTTTATCGAGAGCTGACCAACATCCTATACAGTGCCCCACGTTCATATAGCGCCTTCTAGCACACGAGAACAGGAGGAATCGGTTACATTCAACAGCAATAGGCATTATGGTCTCATACCACACGTCAGAGCTAAGAATATTATACTCATAATGATAGTGTAGTTAAATTAATTAATGATCCCGTCATAGTCAAAATTGTACACTAAAATGTAATCTGTGGAAATGGGGTCATGTTGGTTGTCCAAGAAGACACTGCGCCCTGCATCAAACAACTTTATACTTACACTATTAAAATAGGATCATCACTTTCATTAATGTGAGAAACCCCGTGTATAGATGAGAATAAAAACGCTGAGGAGGACATGGGTAAGACATTGGTAGGACGGCACTGCGGGAAACTCATAGCGATATCACTGGACCATGAGACGCGGTGAGATAGCTGATGTAGAATCGGTTGTGATTATGTCTTACAGTAAATGTAATAGCAAGAAAACCTGGAAATAATCTATTAAGTCACAAGGTTGACTTTGTGTCAGTTTTCACGTGCTGACCAGCGAGCGATGGACGAAGTAAACACAATCTTTTATATACTTCATATACTTTTTTTTTTGCGTTACGAGATAGGCACTAATGGTTATTATACCATCGACTATTATGGCGTGATTTGCTTATTTGCTTCTACTCCACATACACTGTATTCCCATTTTCATGTCAATGTCAAACTTACATTTTGCGCGAAACTATGTCATCAAAAGTATGCTGAAAATCGTCATCGGAAATTTTTAGAACAATGAGAACGAACATTAGCAAGAGGATAATTTGTGTTGGCATTATCAGCCAGGAGTTTTAATATCAACTTCATACTTGCACACTCTTACTTATTCTACCTTTACAGTATCAGCTAGACCTTGACCTAACTCGGCAATAGAATGGAGAAATAATTATGGCTTTAAAATAATCTCTGCATGGCTTGTCAGTAATTGCACCAGTATTTTCCGTAGGTGAATAATGCACGCATTCACACCATGCCCACTTCTCTTCCATCGCACTCCGTACTCTCGTGCAGATACCTCACACAATGCGCCAACACGCGCTAACACGCAGAAACTCACGCGGAGTTTCAGGCAGACACTCGGCCGCATCGGTTGACATCTCGCCGCCGTACACACAGGCGGAACACAGGCTAAGAACATCGCCCACCAGGTTGCCGGTAGCACCATGGGATCCGACTCGATAGCAAACCGCGTCGGTCAGTGAATCAGTAGGTGCACTAACAGAGCCAGAGGGGTTGGTTAACTCTCGTGTTTGGTTCTAATTCACGGAGATTGAAATCTTGAAATCTTGATTTAATGAGATTCTTCGGGCCAACCAGGAACCTCACGCAGATAACGAATAAATTTTCACCCTCGACTAATTCGGAGGGAAGCAAACCCATTCATCATGTATATGGATTGTCTGTTTGTTTGTTTCTCTGTGTGTGTGTGTGTGTGTATGCAGGGAGAGTGTAGTGTCTACTTTTGAAATCCATAATCTTCATAAAACTCAGGGGCGACGAGTTGATAGTCATCGTTTTCATCAAGTTTACACTCAAATAAAGTGATGTGGGGTTTCTTTTTTGCAACCGATGTGTTGACATTGTATTTTTTGAACTCATTGTAGTCTAAAAATTGAGTAATAGCCATGAGTCGTCACACAAATACCAGCGAGACATTGTAACACCTATCAAATATATCACATATTCTCAGCGTGCGATAAATCAAAGGAAGACGGGAGAATTGAATAAAAATTATGCCACAAAGTTGTCCTAGAGTATGAGATAGCCGCAAAGCTCTTCCGTTAACTCTTTGTATTTCATTCTTCAAAACTACATATCTGGAGCAGTACAATGATATTCACCATGGACGCATGAATTACGTCTTACGAGGGAAAAACACAATTCTAGACAGAGTTTCTCCAAGGTCGTTTTGACATCTGTTTACTTGACAATTGTGGCTTGTGTGACTGACTGCTTGCATGTTTCCGTGTTTGTGCGTGCGTGCGTGCGTGTTCGGTAAAACAACAGTAACCTGCCATTTGTCTGCATTGTAGTGCACAATACGAAGACAAGTTGTCTGTCTGTCTGTGACTACACCGCATAATTTTGGTGACCAGTGGCACCCATTGATGGCACACGTACCACGTTGAATCACGTGATAACTGTTGTTAGTTGATGAAATATGAGCCATATTAAATATTTTGTACACTGTTAGCACAAGAGTCGAATCAATGAACTTTGTTTAGTGTTGCATTTTTTTTTCCTTCAGTGGGTTGGTGTCTTTTTTATGTTAGATAAGCAGAACAGGTAATGTAACTATGAGTGTTTTATGATTATAAAGGTTACTACAATAATATAGACAATTATGCCATCTGAATATTATAATTGCCAATAGGAAGTCATCAGCGTAATACCCGGAGTGCCTGGACGCGACCTTGGACTGCTCGTCCCGTGGCAATGAACCCAGTGCGCCGAACGGGCGGGCGGGGTATGTCCCGGTTGAAGGTATCATCTGCGTACATACTTGGTCTTTTACAAATCATCCAATTCTGATTTGCTCGCCGTAAGATATGGTCACGTGCGTTTGTGCACGCATGAATCATAATCTGGAAGTAGAGCCCCCGTTCTCGTTATGCAAGGCGAAGTCGCGGATTTTGCATCAAATTAAGAGATGATTTGGCGGGAGGGCGCAGTACACCAGAATGCCATGGAGGAACATCTTCTTCTTAGACGGAGGGATATAAATCATTATTTGGTCCCGTAATTGAAAGCCTGACTCCGAGAAATTATCTGCGCAAGATCCGAGGCGAGGGCTCCGTCTGATGATTACATGACAGTGTATTACATCAATCTTTGTTTGTTCCATCCACTAATTTCCGTCCATCAACTTCGTTTTGCGGCCCGATGCGTTTTCCTGGCACGAAAGAAAAAACAAAACCAAAGACACAAACAAGACAGCCCCAATACCACGCACCGCACAAAACAAAAATCAGTATGATTTGAACTTCGAAAAGCTCAAAGGTATCTTTATACAACGAGATCGGATAAACGCTGTAGGGTAATGAATTCGTTTATTCGAGATTTCTTGTGTATCTTATGATGATAAATCGCTCGCGGTCTTTGTTACATCAACGTCAAATACGTGCTGATGAAGAAAAAGAAAGACAACAACCTAAAAACTCCCCAAACATGGACGTAGCAATACATTAAAACATCAATATTCAAGGCAGGTCTTCATTACGACCTAAACCCTCTCTCACCTCCCCTCCCGCATCTCGAGTAGCCGATTAGTGCTTCTCTTCTCCTTCTATGGTTTGGTCTCGCAGGAAATATTTATGAAGATGGATAGGTGGCGGCTTTGCCCGAAGAAAATATGATAATATACTCATGATTGACAAATGACGATAGCACGATAATGGGGGTACCGAACTGCGATCTCCTGCAGAAAGACGAAAAGCAACTCATGCAGGTCTTTTCATCGTCGCATGAGAATAAATAGCTCATGAAAGAACGTGATTTGAAATTTACAAAAAAAAAGTTATAAGAAATAGGGGTGGGGGATGGAACCAAACTTATTAAAAGATGAGAGGGAAATCTGACCAGAGTCGGACGAAACCTAGGAAAGGTTTGACCGTTCAATGCCAAAACGTAACCTCTCTAATCTAGGCCCTATATAATAGTGATACTGTTTTGTTTCTTCGTTCTTTTCATTTTTTGTGAAAAGAAAAATAATGAAAAGTCTCATGATTATATGGCTTTCTCTGTCTCGGTATATTATACGCAAGAGATATTCCTAGCATAGTCACGAAGAATATTCTATACGTGAAAAAAAAATATGTGAGTTCCATTTCACGCGAAGAGAAGGAGAAACAGACGGCAAGTCAAAATGAAAATCACGTGAGAGTCAGGTGAAGTTCGGGTGAAGGTAAGGTGACAAAGATAAGTCAAAGGCACCGACAGCATTCTGTAGCCAATATCTTAACAAAACTCTTTGTTTCACTTACATTTAGTTTGACTCTACAATGCTATCTTCAGTTTATGCAGTAACAATAATGTGCATATTATCAACTGTTGGTGTCCCTTTACGTTGTCATATTCTCTTGGCTCTTCGTCATTTATTGTAAATCCGATATCAGAAAGAAATGAACGGAACAAAGTAAACAGTACAAATACATAAAACACAGAATACTGGGATGGCAACACAGATCAATACAGAATCTTTAATTCTGAGAGATGAAATTTGACATTATTGAAACTGTATGTAACTGGTATTTATCTTTCCCAAATGCAACATCAGATTCTGCGTAGGACAACATAACATGTGCATTTTCTACCTTTATATGGACAGCTGATAGAAAAGACGAACATTATTCTTTTGCATACCGACGCATTAAAATAACGCCAGAAATTTTCATAACGGCTACCAACTGTCGTGACTTGATACAAAATGCGTGTGCTTCAGTTTCAAATTCTGAGGATTTGCAATGCTTGGTTTTCGTCAACGCTTTTTGCAATGCTTTGTTTTCGTCAACGCTAGACAAACACTTTCTATTTCATTCGCTGATATCATCATAACTTTCATGACTTGGTTGACTTCGCGCATTCTGGCTTGGTCCAGCCGGACATCGTGATCGCTTGGAGTAGCTTACGGACGGCGAGGTTATCAAAACTAATTTGCCCGCGATCGCCCTCCGTAGTCACGCCATTACAGTGGCAAGATGAAGTTGTAAATCAGCTCCTCATATAAGCTCCCCACCGTCCTCCCGCACCCATCTCCGGCAGGCGCCGTCGTCTGCTTTACGACAACATTAAGTTCATATGTGTAGTCTTTTTTTGCAGACCCTGTTCGATACTTCGACGGTGTAAGAAACCCCGTATGATCGTGTTACGAATCGTCTTTATGCTGAAACAAAATATTCGACTTCTCACTCAGTTTTACTGTTAAGCATATTTGTGGAAAAGTGCAAATAAAATGTTAATTCTCGAGGGATTGTGACAATATTTGCAAATTATTTGATCAAGGCGACTAAATTTGCGCTTTATTAATGATCACCGCACCTCGGCGATACTTACGGTACGGGAGCGGAGAACGAACCGATGCCCGTTTAACTGGGCTGGTTAATTGTGACATAGCGGGGAACATTCGGGCGATGGCGTAAGTACGGAGCCAAACCAAGGACGTGGTCGCCCGCTGTTTGACCCGGGTCTCGCCGTCTCCAGCTCTCCGTGAGAGGATACATCAAATCGACGCGCTGGTTTAACTCTCTACACACTGACAACTTCACTGGAAAAGTTTACGTGCAGTCGACGTGTTTCATGTGGGACACACTGACACAATGCAGATTATCTATGTGGATGGAAATGTGCTTGATTTGTACAATCTTCGTTGGTGTTAATATTATTGTATCCTTCGCATCGCATTGGTTTTACTGTAGTCTTATAATCACCTATCGATGATGAACTGAAGCGGAAAGGTACATTTATATTTCTTAAATTATTGACCAAAATATAACACGTATTCTTGTGAAGACACCACAGGGCAATATACGCGTTGAAATAATCGTCATCTTAAATTGCGTATTTGTTTGTGACCAAGAACAATATTTATGCAATGAAAACATGTGAAATTAAGAAGACAAAGAACTCTAAAGCTTTCTGGTTTGATATTGGTAGTCTATTTTTTTTTATACATGTAGGTTTCCTACACATTCGATCACCGATTATAACACCATCCTAATGATTATTCACTTTTACATTCCTTAGGTCTGATTATTAAACTAGATGGACAAAGTTAAGGCGGTACAGTAAAATTCGTCAGAAGCAATATCAACGTAGGAAAATAGTCACTGTCACACACGGGATCAATATTTTGGAAGTTTCCATTACTTTCCGCAAGCAAGAGCGAAGAAAACGAAAGTAGGAAGCGACCTGAGATTTGAACCCGTAACCTACCGCTTATTGGACAGCGGCACTACTAATCGGGAACTAGAAGAAGGTAATGATAACATTCTGAAGCATTCAAACATAATGTCAGTGGATTGCATGACAATTCGAAAGTGATTGAATACTAGTAATGCTTTTTATCTAAGTTCACAATTGGTCAACAAAATTACCGTTATTATCATTATTGTTATTATTGAGTGGCTTAAAATAGCACGTAAAAACCCCGCTTCGACCTACAACCTCGTGGTATCAGAAGAGTAGTAAATATGTCTTCAATTTAATTAAAATTTTGTGGTTTTTCTTTTTACCTTATCAATCGTATATCCACATAATATGTCACTTATCACATTTTGTAATGTCGATATATGTATGCACTTATTTCTGATAAAACAAATATATTTACATGTTTTGTAACAGATGGAAAAATAAATAATGACTGAAAAGATAATCTCCCGTCGACAATAGATATGAAAATAGAATAATCAATACAAAAATTACTTATTATTAAATTGAAAACAGTGGACTGCTGGCATAGTGCATTCAGCCCAATCCCGAAGGTCAAATTTCTCTGCCAGGATCAAACCTGCGTTGGTCATATGCGGTCACACATAAAAAGATGCGATATTTAGAGAATTCGTCTTTGCATCTGTGTCGTAATACTAACCATCGAAACATAATAAGGAACATGCATTATCGAATGCGGTGGGCCATATTAAAAAAAGAAAGAAAGAAAGAAACAGAATTAATGAGCGAATCAGAATAGATTAAAAACATATTTCGATACCAGTCGATATAATTGACTGCAAAGGCGATAAAGAGTACATGGGTGCTGAGACAATATTTTAGGTGGATGTTGATTATCTATGATATTATATCTGCCAACTTTCTGGAAGTTTTAAGCGCAGGAAGACCTGTTATAATTCAGAAGAAGCAGCTAAAAGTTCAATTAATAGGCCTAAAGTTGATTTCTCACGGTCGCATTTTGGAAGCCGCGGGCTGGCAATATAAAAAGTCCCGGTTAAACGTGATTAGATTAATATCAGGTGAATATGATTTTCCCCTTAGTGGCTAAAGATATCAGTATTTTTACATAACACTTATTAATCGATATTTACAAATTCATTTATCACTGTCAAACTTTGGGCTCATATTGGCTTTCCGGGTTCAAACTTACTTGCGTAGATGACATCTTATGTCAACTGAGAAACACGTATGCGAAATATTCGATATGTTCTGTTCGTTTCTACAGCTGCTCCTATTGAGCTATGTAAAATTTGCATACAATTCTCATTTCGTCATTACTCTAAAAAGTACGATTTCTAAATCAACCCAAGCTTTTAACATACAAGAGAACGGTCGATAGCAGTCTGCTAAGCGGTAGTGTCGTAACCACAACCTAATCTGTGCCTATAAAGTTCCCCTCGCGCTTAAAATTTGGGGCAGTTAAATAGGTCGATTATCAAATCAGGGCGGAGTGTAAATGAGCCCAACAAATTCCTAGAAGTTCAAGAAGCAGCCCAGGATATGTGAGAGAAAGGGAGATACAGAAAGAGACAGTGAGAGAGAGGGGGAGAGAGAGAGAGGGGGGGGGGGATAGAAGGGGAGATTGGGGAGGGATGGGGACAGGATCTCTTTGCGGTGATTCTGCTCTGAAGTAGTGTCCTTACCCCACCCCATCCCATCCGATCTTGCCAAGTCCCATGCCCAGAAACCGCTCCATTTTCTCTCATCTCGCGAGAATAGGCGATTTCCTGACAATATTAGCACGATGCCTCAATTAATGACCACTATCTTTTCCCGACCCGTGCCGGGGGATATCCTCCCTGACGCGAGAAATTTTGTCCCTTTTTTGTAGAAAGGGAGAAAAAGAGGGAGAGAGAGGAGCTGAGAATTGGGTCTCGAGGAGGCTGAGGGGGAAAGGAAGTTTTTGTGGAGTGACTCATGCGGTAATGCTATCATGATGGTTTGAGGAGAGCAGAAAGTTACTTTGACCTCATGCACTATTAAAACTCATCATCAGACGGCCTGCCTGCCTGCCTGCCTGCCTGCACATCGCTTCAACCGTAAACAAGCGAACACACTCAAGCTGAAGAGGGGAGTTGAAATAGAGGGACATGGGAAGGGGTGGGGTGGGGTTATGAAAAGCAGAAAGAGAGAGAGAGAGAGAGAGAGAGAGGGGGGGGGGGGGTCCGTAACAAGATTAGGAGACAAAGCAACACCACTGAGATGAAAGCCGATATGTAGCAGTCACAGCAGAATCCTATTGCATTTGATTGCCACTATAAAAAGCTTCATGTGACAAGAATGTTATACGATAGCTGAAAAAAAAAAACAGAAGAAAATTTGGAAAAGCGAATAATGGTGTTTTCTGTAGCTTTCCTCCTTCGAATCTACAAAATGTAAGAATAAGAGTAAGGTAATACAATGAAAATGTTCGGAGCGGTGACAAGACAAAGCAAACAAATAAAGCATGTAAAGCCAAACTTGCCCCCAAAACACGAAAATGCTTAGCTATCAGCAATCGATCACGGTGCGAAGTTTGACGAATCCCTCGAAATGGTTACCATGAGAAAGTCGAATGTTGCAGTTCAATCAGGGAGGTGGAGTGGTCCAATGAAGTGCATCTCATTTGCGAGGGCAGAAAGAGAGAGGGGGAGAGAGAGAGAGGGGGGGGGGAGGGAGGGGAGGGGGGGGGGGTAGAGAAAAGAGAGCGATGGGAGAGAGAAGGAGAAGTGGTGCAATGAGATCAGGATCGCACGGGGAAAATGAAGTCAAAGTGGCACATGACAGGAGAGTCAGGCGAACTAGGAAGTGGATCAGAGTTCAAGACTAATAATCACACCGCGCTGAACTAAGAATACTCTTTGAAATAACTAGAAAGACTACGTGAATGTGATACGCAAAGAGAGGAGAGGGCCATGTGGCTTGACAGTGTTTGTGAGTGGGGCACATTATTATCTGGACTTGTCGGAATGTTTCAGGTGGATCGACAAAAGCTATTGGTTAAAAGAAAAAAAAATCAGTTCAGATAATCATGGCTTTACGTAGACTTGCTGTTGACGATAAACTACCCATGAATACATCGCACAATAATGATGAATTATAGCGACCAGATGGGTGTCACTCGTGGATCTGAAGATCATGGACACTTTCAGAAACAAGAGGATTGGATTGGAGTGTGTTGATATCAGGGAAGGAGCAAGACCTAAAAATGAACTAAAAATCGCTTGTAAGTGTGCGTACTGTTTTCCATACTCCCACTGCATTTACGATCGCATATCATCCATTACATATATTTTCTTACTAATCACTCTCAACCTGTGCCAAACCGAACAAGGAAACCCCCTGACGTCTTTCTGCGAGTAATTTTTTTTTCAAGGTGTGTGTGTGTGTGTGTGTGTGGGGGGGGGGGGGGGGGTTAAAGCAAACTGACCACTTAGCTCACGAGGACCTGGGTGATATTCCCTTTAAATAGACAAGTGAGCTGGCTGATGTTCGCGTACGATCTCTCCGTAATTATTTTAAATGTCAAGAGTTAGAGCAATGTCGGCGGTGGATTTAAACATCTGGATCTGTGATCGCGACAGGAACACAGACGTAACACGCTTCATCCTCCAATGAGATGATTAGGTAAACGAGAAGCAGGTTTCCTATCACGCTTTCCCAAATATGTGACTAGGTGTTAATAATAATACACGATCGTACACGATCTCCTGTGCATATCTGGCGGTGTGTGTGTGTGTGTGTGTGTATGTGTGTGTGTGAAATCAAAATATGTTACTGACACTCCCCTGACAGATTACATGTGAAGACGTCGAGACTTTAATCCCCCACAGGCTGCTTACTGTACTAAAGGTTGTACACATCGTACTTTAAACTCCTCCAATGACATAATCTACCTTACAGCACAAAATATAGGATTCTCTCGATCTGTGACTGAAAATCTTTGGCTGACGTGCAAACGTAAGGCAATACAATGCGCTGCCTGCACACACACTACGGGGGACATCAGGAAATACGATGTAACATAAAAATCATAGTTGTAAGCCCGGGTGTTTCCCGGGCGTCAGTAAGGAGGGTTGACCGTTTCTCGAGGCGGACCTGATCTCACCCCTTCATCAGATTTGATGCCCAAAGCACACTCAAAACTCTTGTACCAAACAGTCTGACAGACATGATATTGATTGAGCCTCGACAATGGTATCAGCGCCAGAAGCAATAAGGATCGCACGTACAGTCTCTGTAGACAAAGATATACACAGCCTCGGCGTAGCGGAACTCTCCAGGATTACCTCAAAAACTTTCACTTTCCCAACCTATCTCCACAAGACGAGAGAGAAAAAGAGAAAGTGGGAAATAATATTGAATTTTCAACCCATCGCCCGCATGACAATCAATGTGTAAAAAGTTAAGAGCAGACAAGTGACGTAGAACCGTTACCTCATGACAATACAGGAAATGCTGTCAACAGTCAAACGTGACCCACTCACCAAGTTTGAAGAATCCCTCACTTTCTTACATCTGCCGACACTTCTAGGATGATCTTGTGTCCTCTGCGTTTAATGGAAGAAGGTCGCAATTTTACAAGGCCCACTAGGTTCCCATTAGCCCATACTCGGTAGTCTGCCGAAATTCGTCTTTAGCCCTTAAGGTAACGTAGGGAAGTCACGGCGTAAAATGAGTCCGTGGTTGGTGGCGAAATTCGACATTGTTCATATGCATTTCCTTTTCGTGTGTGGGGTGTTCTTCCAATGATAAATAATGAACATGTTTATGACAAAAGAACATTAGAGCTATATCAAGTCCAACTATGCGTGACAGAGGCATTGTATATGACTGCTACTATCAAATGGAAACCACTTCCAATTTAATGTATATCTTAAGTCCGATAGATTTTACAAATCTGTTCTCATTTCCCCCCTTTTTTTTGTTCCTACCCACAATAAATTTTAACATGTTTCAAAATGAAAAACCAGCAGACTGTAAAGATTGGTTAGCAACTCATGCATTCGTCTAAATAAAACTTCAATATTATGAACTAAACGAAAATAATTACCATGGCTGGTTGCTATGGAAACTGCACGTGACATGTCTGGACAAAATAATATCGGAAGCTGACTTTTTCGATGCATTGGTGCCATGTGCTGACCTTTCAGACAATATTACTCTCTTCCACCATGAATGTCGGTGTTCCCTTACATACACTGGGTGACGGTTCAAAGTCACGACGTTTCAAACACAAAGCAAAGTATTAGCCCTTAGATCGGTTATTCATTATAGAACTTTTGAATGATGATCAAATGTGTCACACACATCACCAGTACAGGCTAACAAAATGCAAACACACACACACACACACACACACACACACACACACACACACAAACCATTTCAATTCAACTGGAAAATACAACACTGACACATTTCTTTTTTATCCTGTGAAAAAGTTAAAAGGAAAGAAACAAAGATAACCGCATAAAATGATTGTCGACGTGATTTTATAACCGTCAGATCTGCCGATTTCTTTTTCTGTTTAGACATTAGAATTCATCTGGGTGTACATGTCTTGAAACTAACTTCGAATAATCAGAACAAAACAACTGTATTTGTCAGCTAGCTCCCACCATTTTGCGCCAGTACAGTGTCATTAACCAATGCAATCTATGTTAAGTCATATATGGTAATACATTTATGAAATTATGAGTCCAAGTTGTAATCATAACGACAAATCGCATTGCTTTATTGAATCAAATTTGTTTGCTCAGGAAATCGCCCGTCAACACGGCTGAGGAAAATGGATATTCTCTACCCCCACCACCCTCCAACCACCCCCCCCCCCAAAAAAAAAAAAAGATAAAAAAGGATGTCTTTTTGAGACTTTGTCATGCAGGCAACACAGATCATAACTCAAAATCCCCAACGTGATAACATGTGAACCACATTAAATTACAAAACTGCAGCCACACCAACATATCATTTTCCCCCAAATCGCCCACAGACACTTATCTGCATCACGCCGTTGAGAAAATTCACACTAACTTCACTTTTCGTTGCACGTGTGATGTGCAGTTCGAAAATCGCGCCAGGGAAACCACAATATAATTATGGCGACGTGCGAATCCGTGCTAGACCTGCCTGCTACACACAACAGGTGGGATAGCGCTGGAAGCAAAGCGTGAAGGTTAAGGTTGGGTCGTTCTCATCGCCTGCCCCTCCGTGCAGTGGGATCCGCACAATAATATCCCCAACTTAATTTCGTCTTAACTCTTTCAGTTCCGTGGACGATATGATTACATGCAATGCCAATGATATCTTCGGATGATAGTCCTGAGAAGTCACAGATTACCGTAGTGGAAATTACACCTCAATTATGACAGTCCTTATACCACATTCAGACGCTTCTGTTGACTACCCCTTAAAGCCTCGCTTCTCGACCTTTTTAGGCCCACTTTGGCTCGTACTTTTTTATTATTCTTTTAAGTCCAGTTACACACACACACACACACACACATATATATATATATATATATATATATATATATATATATATCAGATCGAATACAATTTTTTTTTTCAATTAATTTTTTTTTTTACTTTGGCAAAACATCACGGCCCACCTGAGAGAGCTTCGCAACCCACTGGTTGAAAAGCGCGACTATCAAAAAAGCATTTCGGCTGATTCTGTATAACATAAAATGCGTAGAAATGAGACTATCACCTTCTAACTTCTGACCAGCAAGAAACAAAACAAACCCAAAAAAATCAGGTTCTTGGGGAAAAGTGAAAATTGCATCGTAGATATCTTTGGGACGATCAATTCAATCACTGCCGGACCTATATCATAAAACCCTGCTATGGTATCTTTTCCAAAATGAAACTCGAATTAATCATATGGTAACACAGGTTATTTGATAAATGGCGTCGCGCCAAAGGAACGTCAAATGTGAACTGATTTTAGTGGATTTCTTTGGCAGGTGTTGTTTTCTATAGTCTGTCACCTGGTTCCAACTACAATCAACAACATCCCTTAGCAAAGTATAGCACAATATATTTTCTTTTTAAAGCTCCAACAATAAAAGAAAAAAATGTACCAAGTAAATGGAACCACGCATAAGAAATGGTCATTTCCTCATACAGAAGACAATTAGGAGTAATGACAGGTGTTATTGCTAGAAAAAAAAGAGATAAATCTGCAGAAGGAGAACGTTGAGATCACACCTGTTTGTGGTAGTGTGTATTTGTGTGTTTTGCGTTCGTTTTCTTACTTACATGGAGTTTTAGCATTATCACATTGAGTTTGTTTTGTAGTTGAGCTATCCTTGTTCTTGTCTAAGCCTGTTTTCAGTAACATTTTGTCTTTAAAATCAGTAAAAGAATACAAATGTATCTGACCGTTTTTGCTCGTTTTCAATAATCACGGTCATAAGCATACGTACACACAAACATTATATAAATATAATTTAATCAACTAATATATATATATATATATATGCACCTGCCATTCATAAATATTCATACAAATTGCAAAGAAGAAGAAACAAGCATAACTGAGATCGAGTTTGAGATTGTAGAACATTCACTATTTCTACTCTTCCTGATCACAATGTTTGCATACACTCAGCATCTGCGTGAAAGAAAATATACTCTGATCAAATCAAATTGTGCCTCTTTCAGTACATGTTTACTTATATTTTGAGCGTGAATGCGCACGGTTCAATTGACAAATATTGGATGCTGGAGTGAAGAGGTATGAAATTACAACCAATATAGAATATTCAAGGATGGCAGGGGGCGTTTTCTACCATGTACGTGTTTGTTCTTTTTTTTTTAAATTGTCACTTATGAATAAACATGGCAATTGATACAGCATGCGACACTGCCAGTCCAAACGGGCAGCGGGTATGATATGGGGCATCACAGTCTCGCTTCAATGGGGCGATGACAAAACGAAGTGCATCTCATCATTCCATCAATCAGTCCAAACGGTCAATAATGGTATGATATATCTCGCCACTATCTTCCTCCAAACGCACTACAATAAAGGCAGACCAGGGAGACGATATAACTCTCTGGACGTGTAATTACCAACGGTAGACGGTATACCACTATTTGGAACGACACAGACATGACTGGGTATAGGCAAGCTTGCGTGTACGAGATATATTCAATTGATATGAAAGGACTCTGCTCTCTATCATTAGTTTATCATGTATCTCTATGTATCTGTCAATTTACATACACACATTATCATGATATAATATATAACTATATTATATATATCATATATTATATATGCATGTGTGTGTGTGCGCGCGCGCGTGAGGGTGAGAGAGAGAGAGGGAGAGAGAGAGAGGGAGGGTGAGAGAGAAGAGAGAAGTAAAGAATGGATATTTATTCCGAAATATAAGACAGGTAAAAATCAATACAAAGAGAGTGATTTCACACCAGAAGACCCGGCCCGTGACAAGTGAACGAGAGAAAACGATAGGGCCATTCGGAGGTATAGGGTTGCCTCTCGCATGCAGCCGACGCCAAGGCGGGCTAAGCGGGTCACTGCCCGCCGGCAAGTTTGTGAAGTTACGGTTAAAGGACGCGCTGTACGGAAGCAAATGAGCAGGAAGCTATTTCTCCATTTCTAAGGAGCTACATCTCTTACAGGGGCGGCGGAACGGGAGAAAGGGGTGCAGCATCCCCCCTCTCGCACACACAATCTAACGCAAAACATAACAAAACAAAACAAAATACCTGCAGGTCCAGCTTTCCAACATGTTAGGACACAACTCTTGCAAAACAATTTGATTGTTAATGTCGTAAGAGGTTGACGCAACAAAACGCAAGTGCTCATTTCTACACGATCTGTTAATTATTGTACAGAGCAAGCACAATCTATTTGACGATCAGTCCACTCGACAATAACTCCACATAGTGTAGCTCAGTTCACGCAAATGTCACAATCAGTAAGGTCTGTTAATATTTGTGGTACGTTCTATACGGTTGTGGGTCGCTACACAACCTCAACGTGACGTATGAAAGTTATATGGCAGCTTGACAAAGTAGCATGTAACACAACTAAAACTCGACGGCAGTTTGAGACAAAATAATCGGACTTCTTTCTCCTTTTAATTTTCGTCAACCCCAATCGCATCTTAGGCAAGGGAAATTTAGGTATGGATTGACACAATCGCACTGATGACTATAACGAGTTGTTATTTTGAAGTGTGAGTTTCAAAATAGGACTGAAATGTATTTGTCATTTTCGAGTTATGGTCTTTATGTGCAGTTATCGCAGTGGTATCCTCAGTTCTTCTGGATACAATAATAGAGGCTATCACTTTCGTATAATGCTAGTGAATTGAAGCACTACGCAGTACAATACCATTAGGCTAAACCGTAGGATCTAATGTTGCGCATGCGTAGAGATCTATACAATCCATGTGGGTTCTATATCACCCATGTGCGGTTACTTATGTCTTTATTGCAGTTTGCTTGATAACAGATTCTCACATTCGTACAGTGTATTCTTCAACATCCATTCCATCTAATTTTGTTCTTCGCGATGTGGACCCCGCGCGGACAGCCCTCACGCTGGGCCGAGTGTCGGGGCTGGTTTGGTCGAGAAATCACCAGAATCTCGTCTGAATCTCAGACATCCTGCTGCGCAACCGGAAAATATCTTCTCACCATGACTAGGAGGGGAAAAAAAGATGGAGGAGGAGGAGGAGAAGGAGGAGGAGGAGGAGGAGGAGGAGGAGGGGGGGGGGGTTAGGGGGTGATCATTAAATTCCACTCAACTGATTCATATTTTCTTCTTAATTTGACATTCTCTTTCCTTTCTTCATAAATGAAAAAAAAAGCACGCCCCACTCACACACACACGCACACACGCACACACACACACACACACACACACACACACACACATACAAACACGCTCTCCCACTAACCTTTTTTTTTAATGTTTTCTTCTCTCCATTATGCACTAACAACAGCCCTGATCAAAACAGTTTGGGTTTCTTTGTCACGGAAAAAAAAAGAAATGGAGACGATCACGAATACGAACACAAATCGAATCTTGATAGTCGCGGCTGAAAAGGTTTTTGATGGCGATAAAGATGTGGCGCGTTTGTGGAGTATAAAGCAAGTTCTATTTTCTTTGGCCCGATGAAAATAACGGCTGTCAGTGATATTGATTGCGTTGTTTTAATGTCTGTATGGGATTAAAAGCGGCCAGAGTGTCCCAAAAAGATAAACGCGATAAGCTCAAACAATGCGGCTAGCATCAAGAAAAGAAATCTCGACTCCAAATGATTTCATAAAATTAAAAGACCAGCGCTACAATTACCTTCAGGGAACACACACACACACACACGCACGCACGCACGCACTCACACACAAGCACACACAGCACAAAGTATAAAATCAGTGAGATCAAAATTCTTCACAAGGGAGACAGAAGAATATGACTCTTTGTCGAAAACGAAAGAGAAGAATGGGACAGAAATCGGAGGTTAAAGTCGGCGATCTAAAAGGCAAGGCTAGAGGGAATTACTGGAGTAATACAACAAAGCGACTAGCGATGTTATTCGCAACCTCCTTTTTCTCTTTCTCTCGCTCTCTTTAATTTCAATTTTCCCTCCGCACAGTCGCAGGTTGGCGTCTTGTGCATGTAGAGTTCAAGAGCGTTGCTTTGATCGGGTAAGCATGTGCTCCCACGGATTAAAGTGCGAAATGCGATAATCTCTGCTGGTAGCATTTTGTTTCTTTTTCCTTAATCATGGAAGCAATGCACTTGCTGGTCTTTGCGGTATTTTTATAGGAAATATGAATGTTTTCTTCCAATTCTTGCGCGACACGTATTGTATTTGACATTGTAGCATGGGACTTTTAACCCGTTGGGGACGGACTGATTTTGCTACAACACGCATTTCCCATAGACACCTGCCCTAGTATACTCAGGACTAGTCCTCAACGGGTTAAGGAGGCACATGAAGTAAACAGTTTGAGAATCGTTTACTAATAATTACCAAGATAACTTGGTTCGATATTCTAATCTCAGGGTGACATAAAAATCTCTATAGAGTAAAATGTTGTATTTGTTTGTTTGTTTGTGTGTGTGTGTGTGTGTGTGTGTGTGTGCGCGTGTGTGTGTTTCCATAGCCGAAACGGACTTGAGGATTTGACTTGACATTTGGGCATATATTTCCCGGTATTTATAGTCTATCAAATATGCTATTTTTATTGAATTTGTATTCTGAATTACATATAAAGTACCGAAGAAGACTGAATATTGACTATTGAATATAAAGAGAGAGGGAGATAGATAGATAGATAGATAGATAGATAGATAGATAGATAGATAGATAGATAGGTAGGTAGGTAGGTAGGTAGGTAGGTAGGTAGGTAGATAGATAGATAGATAGATAGATAGATAGATAGATAGGTAGGTAGATAGATAGATAGATAGATAGATAGATGGATAGATAGACAGATGAATAGATAGATAGAGGGGTAGAGAGAGATGTTTGTATGCTTCGAAGTGAATTCGATCACATTTTACGTTACATGAATAAGACGAGGCTGCAATATTCATTTGTATAATAGGGTATCATGACATTCTAAGAACGACAGTGTCCCGTTCGACTATACGTCACAAGAAGATGACAACTTTACAAAAGGATTTCTATATCATATTGTGCGCGGCTCTTTATCGTGCGTTTTCCAAAGTCGTTTTCTGCGGGTTGGAGTAAGGTATTGATGGGTCACGGCAAGCAGCAATGTCTATTTGCATTTCGCTAACCTTATAATCCTGTATAATGGAAACAATGCATGAATCGCAGAGGTTATTCATGCAGAGAGGCGTGTAAATGCCTTCGTGTGATGACAAGATGAAAGTTTAAGTTTCCATATATAAATATGGCTTTCTTGCGCAATTCTACATGTGAACCTGGGACGACATAGCTCATTCGTTGCCGATATTTTCACTTTGTCACAATGTATAGATCGTTCATTAAATCTCCTATTCGTCCAGTTACATTGTCAGTGATATAGGCCTACACTGTACATTCATCTGCTAGTCCTTATAAACATGTGTACATCTTCTGACAACGATGATAATCTATCCAGTCATTCATGTATCCATTACTGACTTATGCTTTAATGACACAGCAAGCGTTTAAATTGTGAAAATGTGATTTTTCATTTTTACTTTAATTCAAGCGGCACAGCTTATGATATTAATATTTTGTGTTAAGAAGTCACAACTAACAATCATTACATCCTTCGCATAGGACCACCTTTACAGAGTCTGGCTGATGTCGAGATATCATTGATCATGATTATGGTTTCACCTGAATAGACAATGTGTAACACACTTGGGCTCTCTAAACCTGTCCCCTAAAAGACTCTCTGCGCATCTAGACACAAACGTGCAAAAAAGGTTGAAAAATGCTGCATATTTCGGTGCAGACCTAAGCCTTGATGTTCAATATCACGAGTCTGTTCTCGCGAAAATTCAGCTTGTCTGGGTCCTTAAAAGTCCATTAAACCTTTATCGACAAACGGCGGATGGGGTGAATATTTCCTCATTGTGTTATCAAATTGGCTGCTGCAAGGGTGCAGAGGGGTAAACGTCTAGAAAACACGCCCTCTGGCCTTATTTTCACACACCATAGTCCTACTAAAAGAGGGGAGAGTTCGAGTTCCCTCGAAGTCATTTGGAATCAACACATCTTAACTAGCAATGTCAACATCGCCTTTTGCTCCAGCCCTGCCCGCTGCTATTGATACTCTTATTGCGTCTTGATAAGCTTTGCGTCTGTGTTCGGTTTAGAAGCATTATTTCGTAGTGTGTTTGTCTGTGAACATGTGTTTGTGTTTTGCCTCATTTGGAGGCTCAACACGAATTCATTTCAATTTGGAGTAGAGGGACTTTACATATTTCAGCGCAAATTAAAAGAACACATGCAACTTATGAGCAATCAAATCGTTTGAGCTAGATAACTCCCTTGCAAATTTCAGGACGGAGGTGAAACAAGTTTATCGACTCGGACGCAAGATTTTCACTTTTTCGCATATTCTATAAAATGTGTCTCCCTGGAGAATTTGTGTTACACTTACACATTCGTTTTCGTCACGTGCAGTATCCACTAAACACCCCTATATCCTCTGCTCTTCAGTGTATTGTGTTTCTCCAAACATAATAGTCTTATGGCCTCTTCCTACGGAGGGGGAAGGGGGTGCTAAATGTCCATACATGTGGAGATTCGAACCGATGTAAGCTCTACCTAGTTTGTAGAATGTGAGCGGACAGCGGACAATAAATGTACGAGCCATCTTGGCTATTTCGTCGTTGATGGCGCTGTCACACACGCACATTCGACACGAGCACTGCCGTGTCGCCGCCTCCCGCTCGCAGTGAGCGAAGAAAGTGCAGTATTAAATCATAAACATCTTGCATCCAGCACTTGCTGTGCGCTGTCACGTGAAAATTTAAAATCCGTATTTTCACTACTGTCCCCAATTTGTCGATCGTTCGATGTCCTGCAGAAAATGTCCCTTGTATCAAGTGGTGAGATAAAGTACTGCAATGTTCAGTGGAAACATGTCTGATTTTGTCGGAATACCATAGCTCTCTCATTCGCCTTTGCAAACAGATCAAACATATATATATATATATATATATATATATATATATATATATATATATATATATATATATATATATATAATAGGCCGCACGATGACCACGAATCATGTTCACCTAATACACTCACTCTACTTAGTCTATTTATCAAAGCCAACTGGACATGAAACTGTTACAAAAGGGTAAAACATCACTCAATCATATCACAATATAACCATGCGGACAAAAAGATTGTGTAATTTATTTGGTTGTATATTGTATACTTCACTGTTATTTTTATCTTTGAATTTCATTCAACTTGTTTCGGATTTTGTAACCTAAGAATTCTCACCCCAAGTAGAATTGATTTCATGGAAATGAGGTTACGCGTACAGATCAGCTGCCTTTAACATGAGTCGCCTTCCAGAACATGACTCGGACGGATGTCGGTTGGCGGGGAGTCTTCCTGCGGCTGAAGGAGTTGAGACCGTGTCGCCATCGCGACTCTGCGACATTTCAGCGTCGGATGAAATTTTAATCCATCTCGTTATGCTTATTACGTAATCATAATCATAGCTGGGGAAAACTGAGATGTAATGATATACATGTATATGAACACAATGCTACGCTTGAGGTTCATACGGATTGGCAGGGTCTCTTCACTGTGCACATGGCGAGTACAGGATGATAGTAGGGGCATTACAGTATCAAAACAAAAAGCAAGTCAAGGTCAATGACTTGTTACACCTGACATCTCTACGATTACGAAGCTCCTTGCTGATACGGTCGAAGTTGGACTCCGGCAACGAAGAAGGTCTCGATACATTATCCCTTGTGAGTTACAAAAGTTTTCTCCGACTGGTCTCTGCAGCGCTCAGCTTCTTTGCCATGTGTAAGTTACTCTGTGCTATTTTTCCTCACCATTTTTTGGGGGGTAACCTGAGCTGACAAAAATATGGCACTCGGCTAATAACGGTCGTAAATTGAACGATACCCGATACTGTTGAACGTCAACTTGAAATGAAGTCGTTTAATTGACACTAAATCACACACTGTACCCGCTGCTTCAGAGCTACGAGCCACGATATCTGGATTGGGTTTAATCGATGTTCTTCAGACACAAAATCTCAATGAATGGACTTGAATGGCGAGAAAGGCTGCCGTTGTCGGTCTCACAGTTGCGACTTGTACCGAAAATCTAGACGCTGAACGGATTACTCTCTGATTTCTTTCACTTCCTTCATACGACATCAGCAATAACAACCGAATAAACATCGACATAATCGTGTCTTAAGATTTCAGTCGGAACACCCGATTCCAGCATCTGTTTAATAATCTGTGAAAATGACAAAAACAATTTTGACAAAGAATATCCATTTGTCCACATGTTCTTCAAACTACTTGCATCCTCGAGTATTGGTAGCGGAAATCAATGTTACAGAGAAATTGCATGATTATTGTGAGAACGAAATGTCTTCATATACTTGTTAATTTGGGACAGATAAGCGGCATTCTCGCCAACACAAGACGGGTTAACTATGGTATTCAGTACGTGAGTGGGCACACGGACAGCACCTGTAAATGAAGCTCCTAAGCCTATGTGAACAGATGCAAAGTGGGAGATAACAGTAATTTTTAAACCTCTATCATAATATATATATATATATATATATATATATATATATATATATATATATATATATATATTATACATATTGTTGTTGTTTTCATTTCTAAAGATGGCACTCGCATTTCTGCTTACGCCAGTGTAAGCCGCAACGCAGAGCAGATTCCTCAATAAATATGATTAAAAAGAGTAGCTTTGTAGAATTCCCTGGTGTCATGAATTATGATTACTGACGAGGTTAAATACGTCAAGTTGAATACCAAGAAATATGCAAAAGTGATCTCGGATGTATATTTCTGATCACTGCCAGACGTCAATGGGAATGTCAAATATGGACTTGTACTTTGTCGATAATATGCGGAGATGATATGACAAGATGACTTTTGGAGAGTGTGGGTTTAATGCTACAATTTAAATGTCCACGCATAATCTCCAGGTATTCTGAGATGGCTAATGTAAGGGTGATATGTATGTCATGATACAGACAGCTTTGATATTACTGCTGTTGGCTGGACGTCGGACAACACAGTCTGCATAAATTGTTAAATAAACTTGTTATGCTGTTCGCACTCCTCCTAATCCACTGTAATTATCCCTAACGTTCCGGGGCAGGTGTCTCGATGTCTCATCATCAGCACTGACTAGAATAGCTTGTTCTCGTCTTATCTCCTTTCTCTTTCTTGAGCGACGTCTCCCTTGTAAACTTTTCATATTACTCGGGCAAGGTCTCTAGCCCCTCGTGTCGAGACTTCAGACGCGTGGCGTCGTGAATTGTGACACCGCCCATCTCGGCGGCACAGACTAGTGTCGGAATCGCAGACGGGTGGCGACGGCTGATTGCGGCCAACAGCAGCACCAGACCCGTCACCAGCGATCCCGATCCAAGTTTCGAGGGGTGAGGGTGGGGGAGCCCACCGCGTGCCGGTTGTAGAATTCCATAATTCTGTGGAATTCGGGTGTCTTGTCAAATTTAAGGTAATTAGTCAACAGTTTTGGGACGGATTTCGATGCGGTGACTAAGCCGCAGTCCAAGTTTGCTCTCTCCCGATCCCTGTCGGCGGAAGTGTCCTTCAGCATGCACTGAGGTTGGTTGGACCAGGAGACGAGCAGGCTATGGTGGTACGTGGCATAGTGGTCAAGCCATGCGGGAGACTCCTTTGTACTGGACGGCAATCTTTTGGAAGATAACCCCGATCGAGGCTGTGACACACTTTCCCTCCATCTCCCGAGTTATATTTAGGACAACATAACGCGAGTGGCAGAGCCATGTGGTCATGAGTCAAATCCATGGCGAACGAGGCGGCAAAAGGACAATGCTTCCTATCGTCTTCGGGTCATCACGCACGTCACATAGTAAGAAAAATGGTGTTTGGACGGGAAACGCAAATGTGGCTGGAAGAATTTAGTCAGTGTCAGAGTGAACAAAAAAAAAAAATCACATTACAGAAACCCATTGTAGCAACATCATGCCACAACCGTGACTGATATGTGACTACTTTGTTATGGTTACAAGGAACAAATCCGTGGTAGCAACAAAGGGCAAAGCCACAACAATTTTGTAACATGGTGCTCCTCCGTGTTAATAACATCGAGCTTAGCTTTTGTTTCTACACGGTGCTACTCCGTGTTTGTTACATGGCGCTTATATATAATGTAAAATGCTGCTGCTCTTTGTTTGTAAAACGGAGTTGATCTCCGGTCGTAACATCGTGCTACTTCGTGGTTGTACCATTGAGCTAATCTACGGTTGCATCATGGAGCTATCCATGGTTGTAATACTATCCGTGAGTCCGTGTTCCGTGAGTGTGACTTTGTTCTATACTCCGTGACTGTAAAAAGGATGTAAACTACTGGTATGGCTCTAACAGGGTGTTGCTCCGTGCATATGGTGACGTGGTGCTATGCCGTGGTTTGTTACGGGGCGTGTCTGTAGCTCCGACCTAACTCTGGGAGTGTATTACCGTGACAAAGAAGAGATGCAGGCTTACTGACTCTTTGTGGGGAGCAGCAATATAGGTCTTTCGTATACCATGATAGATGTGTGCCGCTCAGTTATCATCATTACACACGCTTGTCATTTGCTTCATTACTGAGTAAATTTCACGTCATCACTCTTGAGCTCGCCTAAAAACGACACTAAAATGATGACTGTGCAACATCATCTTGAATACGAAATTTAATGCTAAAACAGGTGTTCTCAGAGGAGCTCAAAATTTATCTTCCACCATTTGGAATTTGCTTGCAATAATATACTGGAAGGCTCTACTAAGAAACTTGCCTCGCTAACGCGACTGTCAGGATAATGAGGATCAAACGTGTGAAATACTAGTAGTAATAAGTCGGTGTACCCGACTTTTATTCCTGAAGCGCCCTCCCCGTTTGGTAGTGGGTATGTAAAACGTTCATTGTACGTGATGTTCGAATCGTGGCCTAGAGCAGTAGTACACGTACACTTGTGTACTGAATCGCACGCAGCCAACATGCTGAATGCAATTCACTCTCAAGCGATGGATACTGTTATGGCCCGATATACTGTCATCGATGTAATCGAATATAAAACATCACATAGCAACTACGATCGGATATGCTCCGAGATTGTAATACTTCCGGCGTACCCTTTCGGGCAATATTACGCATTTTCATTTTAACTCAAGCGTATTTCACACATTTCATGTACAAAAAAAAAAAAGAAGAAGAAAAAAGCCATGTCTCCATTTTAGAGCAAAAATTGAGAGTTTTTGCCATCATACGGAAACTGTCTTATCTGAAACTATATACAAATATATGCTCCTCAGGAGCATCTTCAAGGGACTTGTGTGTTACTGTTATCGCTGTTTTGTGATGGTACGTGCATACTACAAATATGAGACGTCGGAGTGTAGGTAACCTACATTACTTACGACAGATCACTTATTACAGAGACAAAAAGTTCACTGATCCTTTCACCCCAAGTTTATTTCTGTCCTCTACTTTATCACGTCCAAATTGAGGTAAGTCACGAGTATTATGTTGATTGTTTACTAGACTTTTTTTCCACTATCAGGTACTTACTAGAAAGAAACACTTTCTACCAAATATTTACTTCATTGCATTATTAGGGCAGCTAACAAAGTACACACAGGGGTTGAAGTTGGATTGCGATGTTCGTAGGCTATGCGTATAGAGTCTCGCGGAAAGAGGATTCAATCATTTTCTGGGAGAGCTTTGGATTTTCTTTTTTTTTCACCTCTGGAGGCACGAAGGCAAAGTCTCTCTGTATTAAGTGTTGCGGTAGACTTGAGTCGACGAGTGAAAGCCTAAATAGCTGCGATCGTTTGTTCCATCTAAAGCAAACAGATGCCGAACTGTGTCACTCACTGTGTCATGGGTAGCTCTATGCCAAGTTATCGAAAGGGAGCCGAACATTTCACATTGGAACATATTCAGCAAATTGAAACAAAAAATTGTCTCGTTCCCCGCCGAGGTTTACCGAGTCAACACGGACCCTCGCACCAAGTTCTTGACCGGTGTGGCAATTTGGGGGGCTTTTAAAAGTCAGGTCTGTTTCAACACAGAAATGTAGGTTGATGGATAGCATCATCGGACCAACAAAATCTAGCAGATCATGTAAGCAAACACCTCGTAGAGGTTTTCAAACAATTGGGGTTTGTCGCTCTAGGCAAAAAAAAAAGTCTAAAAAACGGGAGAAGTTTTCTGCTGCCTATAGCTGCAATCAGGAAGTATGGGATAAAAAAAAGAAAGTATTGTTACAAGTTGTGAGATAATACTGCCACAGCCCCGACACAATACGTTGTATCGAACTTGGCCTCTGTTGTTTGTCGGCGAGCAAAGTTCGGGTTGACGGAGGGGGAAAATCCTTTGCAAACATCACGCGTTAAAATTGATTCCTTTTCAGCCACTGAGATTCGGGAAGAATGGATGCGATCAGGTTTGGAGGGAGACGTGAATGAGGGGGATAGGTTTGAAATAGGCCAGCGGCTGGAAAGCGGGTGCGACGTGGCAAAAATACAGACAACTTGGGGTCCCATAGAAAGGGAGAATGACTTTTTATATGATGCTCCGCGCAGAAGCGAGGAGAATTATTCTTGCAACATGATTGTGTGCAATTGTGCGAATCACGAGTTATCTTTGTTCGCTTGTTAAGCTCACAAATAGCGTGAAATAGATTGATTTCAGCGGTTTAGTTCACAGCTCGAGCAAATAATGCACCGTGAACAACCTCACGACCCCGTGACGGTCTCACCCTCTGCTCCGACTTTCCTCCTTTTATCTCAACCTTTGTGACAAATCATCTTTGTATCAAATATATAAAAAGATATGTGAAGCAGATTAACACACTGTAATCAAAAGGATTTGCCGCTTTTCGAAAGCTTGGCACGTCTACACTTTTCTATTCGAGGATACTCTTTGTTAGACATACCTGGAAGGGCATTGACTTAGCTTTCTTCATGATCGTGGCTTATTGACATCTAAAACTTGTTCTAAATTTGGTCATCGATGTTTACCATTTTAGATCGATCAGTAGGTTGCGATTGAAATGTGACAAAAGAGATAAGGTAAACTACCATGTATTAATGACGTGAATTCCATGCAAAGACATTTTCGGCGTTTGCTGACACTGGGTGAGAAATTCTTGTGATGAATGAGCGAATACCAAGCATAGAGAGATATTGACCCTAGGGCCACTCATTGTAGAAAGGCAGCTTATGAGTCACGAAATTCGTTTCTTTCTTTTTGTCTTTCTGTCTCTCTTTGCGCGCTCGTTCTTCGTGTAAGAATTCTTGGGTTCCACGCCGGCTACCTTGTCGGTGAGTTTATCACAGTATCAAAAGTCAGGGCCTGTGCGCAAACGTCGGCCCGATCTCATTTACGACCCCTGTAGCATGCAAGGCGATCAGTTATGATCCTATTGAAATGCTACAGCTCGGCAGATTATGGCAGTTTTTGGTTGCAACAGGGAGAACAAAAGGGCTGAATTCGCACCGCTTTTCTCACCGACCTTTTCTTCCGGAGCGTGGACCCGTGAAAAACGACATAATGAAAATTGGTACGGAAAAAAAAATGAAAAGAAATAAGTGTCAGCCTCTGAGGCACACATAAAGACTCGTGTTTTGGCGGTCATTCACATATTGGACAGTGGCACAATAATTAGAACGACGGTCTAACTTTAAACTATGTTACATCACTGCATATAGTTTTCCACCGAGGAAACTGAAACATAGCCGCGTAACTACTATGACATCACGCACTTCATAAGTGGCTAATAAGGCCTATATGCTCGCAAATGTGAGCACAACCTAGTATTTCATTTAGCCTCTACGGAGTTTGCGCTACTAGACTACCATTATTTCTACTGTAACAGGAGTCACAAATAGGATGGCAATACGACAGACGGGTAGAGGGGCAAATGCGCACACGATTTCTGACCTTGCAGGTATACGCAATGGAGTCATGAATTGGGCAAACATTAAATTCGTCGGTCATTTTCAGAAAGAGCTTTGGTGAAGATTAAAATTCTGTCCAGCCTCCCATTCGTACCTGATCCGAGTGGACACAATTTCGTTCACGTATGTAATTAATTGTCAACAGTGGAGCTTGGCGGGATTTTAACAAGATCCCATCAGCTTCGGATCAGATGTTAACCAATTTTTCCCCAAAGCGATCGTTTCTAACTTCAACATGTCACAAATTAATTGATGCGAACCACAGAAATGAAATATTTATCTCCACAGTCGGATTGGATATTTTTCTTTACCCAACTCCTCTTCCCTCTACAAGTCAAAATCCCAGGTGTGTGAAATGAAAATCAAACACACACTCCCCCTCCCTCCTCTGAGTGGAATGAGTCATCAACAAATTAACGTTCAAGTTGCCAGATTACAACGCAATTACGCAGACAACATTTACATGAAGGAAATGCTTTCCCTCTTTTTCTTTGATTTTCGTTATTTCTGTTTTTTTTTCCCCACCAGTACGCCCAATCTGTGAACCTGCAGACTTTTCATTACCGCGGATGCAAGAATTTGATTGAAATTTCAGGCGAGCCATCCTGCACGGGCGAAGCGGACGGAATTCAAAGCTGGTAAAACGACGCAGGGACACGCTCTACGAACGCGCTGCAAATTGGCGCTTCTCATACACAGCCACATAGCAAAGGGATGCAGGTTACAAATGGTGTATTAATGCAGCGCGCATGGTATGACAGGTTCACCTAGCCGGGGTTACCATGATACCAACACGCATTATTATTTAGTTTCTAGAAACACGGGCACGAATCTCATTTCCTCTTGCTGAAATCCAGGTCACAGAGAGACGGTACGTAACATATGTGTGCAACTATTATAGAAAATAAATATATAAAAAGAAAAGAGTTCCAGGGGCTAAATGCTTATCTGAGCTTCAAGAGATGCCCAACCGTGATGCAACTTCCATTTGTGGTGCCCCGTGATGGTATGTTACTGACTTCAACTCTTAAAGGTCCTGTTTACCTTTGGGAACAGTGATTTTAAAAAATTCAAGATAGGACATTTAATGCATAATATTATGTGCACGTCTGTTGTACCACAAAATATCCTATCAAGTTGTCGCGATAAAGCCTAAAATTTAAGGAGATATCTGTTTTTCTCTATAAACCGCAACTGTAGACAGTTTAGTCTGGAAACGTTTTTATTATAACTATTGTTCACAGTTTGTATATTCAACTATACTTAACATCGATTTTACCGATTCAAATTTTTACAGTGGTTGTTTCTATCCTTAACTCACATTTTAGAACTACAATTGTATTTCAAAGCAGTAATGCTGGGTTTTTGTTTCATCTGCAAAAGGTAAATTATGCCTTTAAAGGCAGCGAAGCACGACACCAGGAACGATTACAATGTAGCATACCTACGTATTATATATATATTATATATTCATATATATTACAAAAATACAACGGGAGCTACGTCTTGTGAATTAACTGCATTCCTTATCCTACTAGGTGTATTTTGCCTAATAACGTATTTTGGGAATTGATGGCAGGGTTGATTTTCTTAACGGGCCCACCCCTTGAGTTGTTATAAATCTATTATCTTTCTCCTATATGCATTTACACATAATGCCACAAGGTAGTCGTACTTCATCGAGAAAAGAGGGTGGTTTTTTTTGGTTCTTTATTTGTTTGTTTTTTACCGCCAATTTTGACTTGGTTATGCTACTTCTAGATCTGGAGAAGACGATCTTTGAAATCTACTCTCCTTCGGCCCTTTTGGGACCTACCATGGGACTACCATCCTAGAGCCACCTGTCTGAACAACTGTGACATCAGACCATTAAGCTTGTTGGTGCACACTTTAGCGTGTTTTTTTTTTTTCATATCTGTTGCTTCTAAACACAGAAGGCTTATATATATATATATATATATATATATATATATATATATATTAGCTTATCCTGTTCTTATTATTCATTTTAAAGAAGAAATCATAAAAGTCATGCAAGTGGCAGTGAGTGAATCACGGATTGACGCACTCGGGATTATGTCAGGTTACGAGGATCGCCTTTTCATAATTTGTGCTAATATACGAAAAATTAATCCATCCAAGTTAGGTGTTACGACGTTCCTGCGCATTGGCGTTTTCCGATGCAGTCATAGACCTGTAATGCAAGTAACAAAAGTCACTCATATAGGAGGGAATAGACGGGCACGTATTCGCCCACAATCACATGTGAGAAGAACAAAACAAAATTGGAAAAGCGCTTTGACGGATGGTTATGCTCAGCAGAACAGACAAGCATAGCCTGATAACATTTTACCCCCTTTCACAGGAAAACCCTTTTTATTTATACTGCAGCTGCGAACTCGACTTGTCGAGAATTATACTTTGAATCACATCTAACTTCAGACTGAACCGGTCTCTCAAATGTTAAACTGATCTGAATTATTAGTCAGCATTAGAAAAGGAAAGAGAGACAGAAAGAAAGAAAGAAAGAAAGAAAGAAAGAAAGAAAAGTAAAAAAGAAAAAGAAAGAAAAAGAAGGGGGTGGGATGGCGTGAGGAGGCACGATTATTCTTCCCTAGTTATCAACATCGGGTTATTGACCTGATAAATGGTCCATCGGCACCGGCTAAAGTTGAGGTGAGCAGCGGTAGCAGACGTTTGAGTGCTACATGTACGGAATGATTAAGTGTAATGGACAAATACGATGGCCCTTCAGCATTAATGCTTAACGCCAGCCGCAATGTTCGCAAGTTCCGATCAATTATGACTGTAATTAAAAAGAAAAAGACAGAGAAAGAATCACAATAAATTAATGCCCGGTATAGACAATGACCGAAATGTTACAAAAGTTCAGGTAAACGTATCTGTATGTGTGCCATACGAGCATATTACTCAATTTCGTTGCTTATTACAGAACTGCTCAAAGTTTTTTTTTAATGTTTATAAACACGTTTGCCAACTTCATTTTTAGTGTACTTAATATTTCATTCAATAGATGTGCTTTTAAATTTAAACGATGCAAAATACTTTTTAGATAGACCCATGCTAACACATGGGACAGTGACAATTTTTCTTTTGATGAACAGATTTAACGTGGTGTTTGAATTCAAACTAATGTCTTCGACGTACTATGGTGTATCCTTGTGCATGGTGTACCCTTCGAGGCGGAAGTATAAATCTTTTTTATTTCTTTTTTAAAAATCCAACTTGAAACTCGAACTGCTCTGTTTGTTAGATTGGAATTTATGCATTACAGTCAATTTGAAAAATGACTGTAACGAGTATCATCATAATGCGACAAAGTAGGTCGGGAAGGCGAAATGTCATTGTGGTCAGCCTGTATAGATGAATGTGACTTCAGAGCACTGTAACTTATGGTGGCCATAACTGGGGGCTTAAAAAGAACAGAAGCACTTTCAATGGGTTATGCAATGAGCCAGGTGCGTTGCTATGTCAGTGTATAAATTATCTTTTGTTAGGTAGGCCTATACTTGAAGCCCCAAGTTAGAAATTACCATAAAAAGCAGTACCAAAACTCTATATCACCGACGAGTTTATGTGCTTTGTTGGGTTTGCATCAAATATGTCTACAGGAACGGTGGCAATCGAATTAAATCATAGTTTGCCTAGTTTGGATTGTATCTTCAAATACATAGATAACTGTGTTTTGGATCAGTTGGAAATTCTGGACCAGGTAAATGTTAGTCTAAAGAGAAAACGCAAAATCTTAAAGCGCAACAGCAAAGATTTAATCAAAATCAGATCAAATTAGGGGACTTCAAATTGTGAAGTTTCCCCAATTTGCAAAAGTTGATCCGAAATGCAAATGAGTGAGCTGATGATATCATGGATGATGTTGTGCACAAAATAAACAAATTGTGAGACAATAACAAAAACTCACTAATTTGCATATTTACTTTTGACTGTTCAAGAATTGTTTGTGAAAAAAAGGGAAACTTTACAATTTCATAACTTCCTTAATTTGTATCCGATTTTTATCAAACATTCACTGTTGTGTTTATACAAGTCTTTTTTATCAGACTTAATTTTAAATGGTCCGTAATTCCCTTTAGAAAACAACAGAAATTTTGAAAATCAGAATGCAAAAATACCGTAATTCCCAACATGGTCACGACTATGATAGAGGAAGTGCACTTTTCCTCAAGAGTTTTAAATCATAAGCAGGCAAGAATCGGATTCTCCTTTCGATTACATGAAATTACCTTGAGATAAATGACGTGTGCTTGCAACATCTGCCCATAAAGTGATAACCAGACCAGGATTTACTAAGAGTGGCATAGACGAATGGGGCACTCTCACGTGTGGGTAAGCACGCAGCAAATTTTATATATATATATATATATATATATATATATATATATATTTACACATAAACTTAAAATGGAAATGATATCAGTCCGTCAGGGTTTTCGATGCAGTCAATGCATCGGCGACAAAATGGAAAAAGAAACATCAATTTCTCCCCCTCCCTTCAGAGCTGCTGAAAATGGCGAAATGGCCTAATAAAATACCCAGCGTTCCACCGACTTGATCCATAGTGGATTAGGCTTGTCGACTTTTCTTAGGAGTTTGATAAATTGCTTCGACGTCTACGTCTGTTTACCACGGGGGGGGGGGGGGGGGGTCCCTCCTCCGTCTCTGTCTGTCTGTCTCTCTCCCTCTACTTAAAAAAAATGAAATAAAATAAATAAACTATATATATTCCAGAGCTGGTTTTCCAATGCATCGTCCTATACTCTACACCCTATATCTTGTGTAACATGAAGAATGATTGTATTTCGCTCCGACTTTTGTGTTCCGCTTTATGATTCTAGTAACTTTATTATGCCGGATGTAAGGCTCGGCGAAGAGAATTTAAAAGCAAAACAAAACAAAATCTACCTATGCCAACGGAACGCATTGAAATAAGTTATATGATAATTATTGTATCCAACTTCCTGATCATTAATACCACGAGTTGACCCGTATTCAGGTCGAACCTCTTAAGCGTCATGGTAAGTTTCGTGGTTGGCTTCAACAAACGCAGAACCGAGGTGGAATAACAGTCTGGTTGTTACTTCACCCTCAACGTTGCAACGTCATATCCATCTATCCTTTGGTGTAGAAGCTTCCGTGGTTCCCGGGTTTTTTCTTTCGAGTAATGCTCATGTCCCCGTTTTATGCGTGCCTTGCCCTAATCGCACAAGGCGCCAGGCCGACCGCCTCGGCATACTTCGGCCTAATCCACGTCAAATCTACCCTCTTGCACAGCAAGGGAACGACATTGCTCGAGGATCTATCCCTCCACATCAACGCGCCTAAGGTGGGTTCTAGTGGATCGAGACAATTTTGGGCCGCGGAATAAAAACCTCCGAAGAAATAGTGATTTCACATATATTTACGTTCGATGAAGAGTCGCAAGCGTAAATGCTCACTATCATTGTTGAGCATGGAAGCAACACAAGGAAACCCTTAAGTAACCGGAAGCGCAACGCGAGCATACCACAGTGACAGCAGGGAGGTGGAGTGACGGTGTTCGTGGTATGTCGGAAATTTTCCCCTGTAGAATCACTTTGAAATGTACAATGTGGATTGTAACAGTCAATCACGTTATCACGTTTTGAGTACTTCCATAAGGAATATGATCTACGGTGTGTTGAGTAACGTGAGCACACATTCCGTTGAAATACTGGTGATAAACACAAATACTGATGGCACGTTGCGCAGATGTACAAGATGCATGCACGTAACCACTGGGGTTCATCTCGTCACCAACACAAATAATCAGCGCTTTCATATACACACTGTTATGTAGAACCATGGAGCTACAAACGAAACTAGCTCCAAGGTAGAACACAAAATGGCGATCCTACATATTATACTCGAATTTTTGAGCAGGTTTCGACCATCTCTCTTGACAATGCATCTATTTCATGCCAATGATTGGGCGAGTTATTAACACCACCATGCATAGAAGGGACGCTGGTCGCGGGGAAAACAAATTTGGAGGGGACCATGAAAATTGTAATTTCGTTATTGTTGCACAAGAATTTGAGTCATCCACAGTCGTATCAAGGAGGTACTAGGCGAGCTCGCCTAGTACCTCCTTGGTCGTATATGTCCTCGATTCGTACAGGTCTTGGACACTGGTCGTTTCCAGCTGACCACCGGATGATGAATGGCCGAGCGAGGAGGGATATCGACCACCAAGTGTGTGGTCAGTTAACATTAGATCTTGAGTGGTCACCATGGACCATCGCCAGAAAGAGTGAGAGAAAGAAATAAAGTAAGAGAAAGATAGGAGAGAGAAAGAGGGGCATGATAAGGACAGCAGCAACGCTTGGACGCAAATCACGGCCATTAGAAAGACCAGCGGGAAAGGACGCCGAGTCGTAAAAGAAATCGCCAAGGAATAAAAACAGACAAGAAGGTTATTATTCCCAGGAGTGGCCGGCGGACCGATTCCCGGAGCCGATAGTCCGGACTTAGACGAAATGTCGCAGATTTGCGAGACAGTAATGATCACATTTATTTCCTCCCCGCGTAGCCTGAACACCAGGTTCGGGCCACAAATCAAAACTAATTGCCTTGTCAATTGAAACAAGCTACCAACCCTTCTTCAGCTTCTCATTATATGTCTACTTGAACGGAGCATGGAGCTACATTTCGTTTGTAGCTCCATGAACGGAGTCAACAACTTGCTCAATAAGTAGAGAGACATGAACGTGTGGCTGGGAAAGCGTACGAGAAGTTGGGATGAGTGAGAAGATAGCGGAACAAGAATGTTGTTGCAGTAGACGTTGATGACGACGAAAATGCTTACAAAGAGTACCAATATCATATAAATGATTATGATGATAAAGACAATCCAATAAAGATAACATAAAGATATGACGATAGAGACACAATAGTGTGCGTCATTCCAGTACTGACTAGTGCACTTGGCAAAACAAAACAAATATAACGAAACTATTTTTAGATCTTATTTTTTTCCGCTAAATCTTGTTTGACTGCACAACAAAAGCTCTGATTTGACTGGTATCAATCATTGTTGAGTTTCGGTGTTCATCTTGGTGTGCGTGTGTACGACAGAGAGAGGGAGAGAGAGAAGTGGAGAGAGAGAGAAAGAAAGAAAGAAAGATAGAAAGAAAGAAAGAATATTAAGAGGGAGACAGCGTGTTTGTTGTGTGTGAATGCATGTATGCATCAGCAGTTGTGCTCTTCTCATTCTGTTGCAGGATATGTAGATAAAAAGAATTCTGCGTTGTCATTGCTGTCATACAAGATAGCACTTCGGCGCAAGGTGACGCTATGCGTCTTTCTGCTGCCGGCATTTTCACGTATGGTGTAGCCAGCTCGCTCGCTCTACAATACACAATACACTAAAACCATGATCACATGTTTCAACTCATACTCCACATGCGACAACGTACACTCTGCGTGCGTATTCCAAACTCCGTGATTTGTTATCATTCTTGACAAAATGTTACGTGCTCCCAAAATTCTATTTCACGGTATCTGATTCAAAGAATATGTCGACGTAAAAGCTGTAAAATGTCTCTTTGCCAAGCTTCTTTGGTATGCATACATTTTCACAGAGAACAAAGTGAAACGAAGGACGAGGCTCTCGTTCGATTTTTTTTTTTTTTTTGGTTATCTTTTTAGCGGGTTCAGATAAACAATTGACTTGTGAAAGAAACGGGTTGCTGAGAAGCAAGGATCAACCAACAGCGTTGCGAGTCATCAGTGTCGATTCAATAGCCTGCAACCTAGTAAATTACAAGAATGGACTGTTCGGGCCTGTTTGAATCACACGAGGGTGACAAAAAGGGAACTCACGAAGGGAAACGGGGAGTATTTCCTCCAGGGATGTCAGCGCTGTCGCCACGTCATCGCACGGAGTGGCAAGGCTCTGTCCCCATTGCTGCACTCGCCAAAATACATACGTGCTAAAATGCGCGGCAATGACCGGAAGTAAATGGGACATGGCTCCAACGTATACTGGATCGCACGTTGCGGGCGCACGAGACAAGTAACTGCGAAATAAATACGACGAATTATTGGACTGATTTATTGAATATGGAAGGTGTGACCTTATTAAACAACATAATGAGGGGGCAAAGACATCATATGTCTGTATGGTAAGATACCAAACAATACGAAAATGTTTCATCCAAGAATAGGAGTACTTTAATGTTTTCTCATGACCGGGGAAATCTATGGACAAAGTAAGCTGCGACTAACGGTGAGGGAAAAGGGCAGTAACTGGTAAGGGGCCTCTCGTTACCTCCTTAAGATATCAAAGATCCACACTTGGACCTATTGCTTTTTGTTCGTTGTATCATGTTTGTACCTAGCTATCTCACTTCCAAGAACGCACAACTGCTAGGAGCGTTGTGCCTATGAAGAATTCATCAGTTTGACAGTTAGTCAGGTCATAAGTGTCTGGTGCGTAAGGCTGCCTCATTTACTGTACCTCGCACATACTCACAGCACATGGATCGCAAACGGGCGGGATGCAGCAAACAAAAGTGGGACACGACCCTGCACGTTCAACACGAAAGGAAAAAAGTGAATGACCCTCAGAAAGAATGAAAGAAAGAAAAAAAGAAGAAGATACGCTACAGTTCAATTTGCGGAGTGGATCTAGGCGGCGCCAAGTCCACCACACGACCGCACCTGGATGCGGTGGGAAGACCTTCGATGAAGTCTGCTGTTGGCAGTACATGCAGTCAAAGTCGTAAAGAACAACGGACAGACAGTGAACTTCTCTTTTTTTCCCCTCCTCTCTGAGACGTAATCACAGGAGCCTATAGCCTGTTGGCTAGCAACACTCACGTATGAGTGAACCACAGATAGAGTTGATCATCGTTTTAAAAACCCGGTGCCCGTCCCGAATTTGATTGACCCTTGGTCTTGCCCCTGAAGTTGAGTTATGTAATCAGAAATGATAAACATGACTTACCTTTGTCATTCCTACTCGTTTTTCTATTTCTGTTAATATTCGCTTTGTTGTCGAACAACTCATAATAGCATCACATCTTTCAGTACAGGAAAGAACAGAAAATTTAACGAGATCTTATACAAGATCTGTCTATGACAACTGGATTTAAAATTTCTTTATGCAGCTGTTATGTGTCAGTTATTCTGATGCTCTTTGACTTGCATGGATCCATTTGATCAATAACAAACTTTCTCAAGTGTCTGGCAATGACGTAATGCCCTGACAATGTTACAAGTTACGACGATATTCATCCAAGTAAAAGAATACTAGTTTATGTCGAGAATGAACTCTGTATCTATCAACTTAAACACACCTCGGTTTAAAGGCTGTTATAGAGTCTTAATGAGGGACATAATCAATTTACTTACGTAAAAAGTATGAACAAATATATTCACAACATGGTTTAGAATTGGAACTCTAAAGCGCTATGGGCAAAATTACATGCGATGTCAAATTTTGGACGCGAGCTATCATTAAGAAAAACACATTTCATTTCATTCTACATAACAATTATACTGGAACAAACTTTTTTAATGGATGGGGACGACTGATCTTGATATTCTCTTTCAATGTTTGTACTTTGTATGTATATTTGGGCCAAAGATGTTTTGGATACAGACACTGCGCACACAACACTAACGGGAGGGTGAAAGCTTGAAATGATTATTATTATAAAAGTGTAATTTTGGCGGTAGAAATTTCAACTTACATGAAAAGTCAGATTAGGGACAAGATGGATGACGATAATGGACACACTTATTTTTGTAAGCTTTGTTTTCAACGTTTGGTAAAAAAAAAGAAGAAAACATTTATGTTCAAATCTGCAGACTACCTTCCGACAACTTTTTCCTACTCAAACACATTCATTTGAGCGAGTTTTCTCTTTATTTGAATGACTCATGTTGTCCATGTTTTAGGCCAAAATATGGTCGTCGGCGAAGAATTACAAGAAGTGATAAACAACCAGGGAAATGATTTCGTTGCCTTTGCTTCGACGTCACTTTCATTCTTTATTTTGTATCTTGACGAAAATAACATTGAGCGTCTTTAATGTATCATGGCTCAGACTAAATCGTGTCCCGACTTCCTACATTCGTACCAAAGTGTTTACAAAAGTTAATCATGAAGTTTGTTGATCTGGAGGGCTACTGTTATGGATTTAGATTCATAATAAGGAAATGCTATCTATTGAGTTGCCGTTTCACATATCAGTACCATTTTGCCCAGCAAATATAGAGAAGGCACTGTATATCTTGTTTATTTATTTATTTATTTATCTATCTATTTGTTTTGTTTTATTTTATTTAATTTTACTTCATCATTCCATAATTTCTGCTTCCAGTGTGTCCGCACCAAATACTCGAATTCAATAAAGGTTTAACAATGTCATTATATGGTCATTTCTAAGTAAATCACGTGTATTTATATGTGTTTGTAGGTGCAGCTGTACATGTATTATACTTCTGTAATATTGTTTGTATTTGTATTAACTTAATCACATTTCACCTTCTTGTACAAATCGTTCATGCTGCTTTGCAATAATTTCGTATTATTTGAATATGGAAGCAAATACATGAAATGAAATGAAATGAAATGGTCACGTGTTGACGCCACGGGAACGTATTGGTAATGCAATAACACACATGACAGATGAAACTTTTACAATATTGCTTAACTTCATTGATTCCTAACTTTGGAATCAAAATGAGAATGTTTCGCATTAAATCATTTTGTGGGGAGCAACTACATCGAAATTGAACGACACGTCAACCATCTAAAAATCCACAATCTTCAATAAGTCTCCATTCTACTTCTTACTTGGCTATCATAGACATCAAAAAACGAAATGTTGACTTATTGCAAGTGAGGTTACAGGTCTCGGCTTATAGACTTTTTATTTGTTTACTGCATCGGAAAGGGATAAAAATATGACGTTGGCTTGATGAAGCGTTTTCTTGAAGCTCTTTTCCCTTTTCTTCCTTTTGTGCGCTCCCCGCAAGATGACCTGAGAAAGTACTTCGTCCACTTAAGGTTGCCCTCTTCGTCGAATAGAAGACCATATATCTTCTCAAGAAAAGGTCACGTGTTCAATTACGTCTTACAAAAACATTTTTTCTTTCTTCTCTTTTTGAACATGTACTTCTCGAAGTGCACTAAACTTGATTCTTTCTTTTGGTGTTGAAGCAAGAATAATATTCTTCGGATTCTACAGATATTTTTGCAAGCGATTGCTGCTTTCCACTTGTTTGCCTTTAACAATTTCGACGAATGGATGCCCACTTCTCCGTGTCATAGAATGAATCATTATGTAAAAGGATGTCTATTCTTTGTTTTTCATTATCGTCGATGCCATGTTTATATGGTAAATGACCCCAATATACATTACTGCCAAGAGAGAAGGGAGGGATATAGAAGATACATTACATATTAATAATGTGTGTATGTTTTATATATATATGTGTGTGTGTGTGTATGTATGTATGTATACACATATACATACATGTATACAACAAACAAACTTCAGATATCTGTAACAAAATTTTGACTAGTTTTTTACACGTTTTAATCAATGGGAAGAGTGTTAAAATTATTTTGATGATATTGAAGAGTTGGTAATTTCGTGTTTGAAAGGGTTGTCGCTGGAAACTCTTTAATTATGCCTGATCGCTCCGGTCGCCACCAATTACCTCTGATGACAGAACGAGCTCCGCTGATCCAATCTAAATCAATTCCGAGTCACTAATCAATTAAGTCAAGACCTAATTAATCATGATATGACGACGGATTTCTGATACGCGCCGAAACATCTCGTTACACCTTTTTAAGGATGTCCCAGATGTTCACGACCAGACAGATATCTATTTTTTCTTTGAATTACGTCACAGTTTGTGAGGAATGAAATCACGCGCTTATGAATAAAAGCACGCACACTAGCTTTGAAAACTTTTACTGCGTATTTCACACTTTAGGTACAGATAACAGGAAATGAACGGTTAACAATTCAATTAAACAGAACATGAAGACGTGTATTGAACCTTATGATTAGCGGTCACTACAATCGAAAATGGATGAGAGCCAATGTTTTGTAACGGTACCATGGCGACCCAAATAAACATACAATTTCTCTGACTCTTTGAGTAGTCAAAATTTAATTTTCGAAATGAATGAACAATCTCTTGACTACAATATTTGCCATATCGTGGAATTACATTCAATATATTTTTCATAACCTATGCGAACTATACGTTTCTGGATATATGAACTCCAGATGAACCGGGGATCAAGTAATTAATAACGGTTTTTCTTTTACAGAGGTATAGGATACTATATAATGGGGACAAGATACAGACGACTGATCATAAAATAAAGAAAAAGAGCGGTCAGTTTGCTTCGGTGTGTGTCTCAAAAGAGCAACAAGAAAATGTCCTAATCACGCACAAATTCAGCAATGGAAAGAACTCACGCTCGACGCTATGCTAGCCCTATAGGGACATGATGCATATCAAATAGGAGAACACGTATACACTATCAATACCATGTTGGGCAAACATGCTGCTTCCTGTGGGAGAAGGTCTGGACCTTTCATCAGCGGCATTTGATGCTTTCCGACGGCCGGAGCTGGCGGCCCGGGGAGTCAACGCGTCCCCGCTAATGCGTATATCCGAAGCTTGTTCATACAGTTACACTTTGGTGCACGGGGGAAATGTCCTAATTCTATTACAGGCACCTTGCAGTTAGCAGGTATTTCACTCATTTTGAGTACTTCGAAATGAATCCTAAATTTGTATCACTGAAGAAAGATCTGTTTATGGCTTAATGTGAGATGTTGGATTACTCGGTGGCCACAGCGTACATTCACGTCTACGGCCCTGACTTACGATGCCAGGGCTTCACTAGCTTTGTTGGTGCTCCTTTTTTCTTTTCTTTTTCCCCCTTTTTTGTGTTTGGTTTTCGTATAGCAAGGAGGGAGCCGCCACCGAAGGGAAACAATCATAAATATTATGTGTGTGCATGTATTTGTGTGTAAAACTGTTCTATCATATCATGTGTCCAGTGTAACTCTTCTTCATCTTAATTAAAACACATATCACGTAATCGTTAAGAATGTAATCAATGGCGAAGCATATGAATTAATTAATTCTATTATACCTCACAACATTAATGTACATAGGCCTATACACCATTAAGAGCTCACAATACTTTCACAATCATTGCTATATACGTTGATTGATGCATAACAGTGTGTAAACTGAAAACACAATAACGTAGAAACAAAAAGGAATTTGTGGGATTGCAGTCGTATCAACTGTCATGTTAATCGGACTGACAGATGAGAAGACATTGATATAGAGCGTTTGTGTTGAGTGTTTTAGAACTATACTTCAGACACGTGGTCGACTATGCACTCCGTCATCACCTTGTCTGTATACACATGTAGACATAAACAATACATGTACCACCAAACAATGCCAAACACTGGTGAACATTTACCCCGATCTCTGGATATCAACAGAATCATCTCTGTTATATCAGTGAGATATTACATCAGTTCTTCTCTACTTACACGGAATATAACTATTTCAACTTCTAGCCGTGCTGCAGATGTATTACTATTAATTTTACTAATTAATTTTTTCTTCATGTACATCTCTGAAGACATTGCCAGAACTTCGCTTCATTAATGATAGGAGGAAAATCAGTATAAATTGCCTCGTACGCATATTTCACATTCCTTATTCCACAAAACTTACATTTTCGTAGAGCTCATGTCATTTAATTTCCAAAGAGCCATCCAGGCGTAACAACTTTATTCGACGAATTTCATATAATTATAATGATAATGATCCGACAAAACTTCAAAAACACTCAACCTGATGTTCATGAAGCAAGTATTCCTCTTCGAATTGTGTGTGATAACAAGATGATTCCGGCTTCTTGCTTCAATAACGTTTTGCCGCATGTGAAATAATTGTGATTAAGATTAAGGCTGCAGTCAGTTCTCATTTTGATTTCAGTTTTCTCATCATAAGGAAATGCATAAAAGTTTTGCTTTTTGATGAAATGCATCTGTACGTGATTTTCTTAGTTTTGTGTATATAACACGGTTTATCTTTCAATTAGAAATGGTAAAAATGGGGGGGGGGGCTGGGAATGGAAGTGTGTGATAAGAATACCTCCACGAATATAGTAAATAGCAGTTTACGGCTCACACCGCACGTAGACGCAATTGATTTATGATATCACCAACCCTCCTCTCGCCTAAAAGATATAAAATTACCGGCTTCTTTACTCGCCAGGGGTCTTAATTACTCACCCCTGTGCGTCAAGCTGACAGCTACCAAAACAGTTATTTACGCACTTGCCATTTTTTATTTCCTTGCTGGTGGGCTATATTCAGAAGGCGATCAAATGAACTTACAGACATTTTCAGATCATTTGAAACCCCGAATGAGCATTGCGCTTCCCTTGCAGCATGAAGCAAAAGAAATAATTCGCATACTTTTACGTCCACCCCTGAAGTCAGTTTTTCCAAAACGACCAAAGTTTTATGTAATTCATGTGGTACTTTTTGTTTGTTTGCCCAGCACTTCTTGATGCAGAATACACACACACACACACACACACACACACACACACACAGACACACACACACAGAGAAAAAAAAATCGACAGACGTGTGATTGACAGGCAGTCGAATTTGATATATCTGCATCTCTCAAGAAACTACCATCCTAGACGGGGAAGGGGGGGGGGGGGGTACATGCCTTTAAGATTTCTATGTGAAGCATAAAGAAAAAAGGAAGCAAAACGGATCATGGTTACTTTTTTATATCCCCAACCTTTTTGAGAAATCCCTCCTCATTTTTTGTTGATCATTTTGTTTACGAAATACCACGACGGCGGTGGTGAAGTTTTCCAGGGCTGTCTGAAGGTATTTTAGCTATGGACCCCGTCTCTCCGAGAAACTATCGGTTGTCATAACGAATTCCACATATTGGCAAAACGACCCGATGACGGATGGGTTAATGCTAGCCTCTGCACGCGAAGAGGATCACGGGAGCGGCGCGACTAGGCAAGCAGATCGTCAACAAGTGACATTTCTTGACCAAAAATCGACTCTCACTATATGGCTTCTTCCTAGCTGTGTCTGCTCGTTCAGCACATGCTTCTTGATTGGTTGCTTTACTCTTCACAAACAAAATAACTAACGTAACAAAAACAACAGTTCAACCTTTTTACAAGCAGTGTACCGTCACCCCATAGCGGTGTGTTGTAACTCGATGGTCAGCCGCCACTCTTGCAATGATAACGGCGTGTAAACAGTGATGCAATCCTTTGTTGGTCATGAGTTTGTTCCCCTCCTTGCTAAGATGTTTGTTAACAAGAAATAAACAGACGAAGCCCCACACAAATTCAAGAATAAAAAAAATAACGTGAAAGTAAAACCTAGGGAAAAGATTATGATAAACTTACTCAATGATTATGAGTTTGAGATAAACGTCCATAAAGAAAGTGATCCTCGCTTTGTATTATGTAAACATTGTACAGCTGAAACACCACAAATAACACGTGTGTGTGTGCGTCTATGTGTGTGTGTGTGTGTGTGTGTGTGTGTGTGTGTGTGTGTGTGTGTGATCGCTTGGAATATACACCAACAGGAGAATGATAGCATACAGTGGCAGAAGAGATCACTATACTAAAATACGAGTCCAAAGTGACACTCAGGTACTATACCACTGTGACACAGGTCTGCAGTTGAAACATCGCACATGAATTTGTGTAAAGGGAAATGATTTAGTAACAGTTTTATTTTTCTTAACTCGAAAACTCGAAAATCGGATGTACAACTTTTGTACCATCTTTGGCACGTGTGTTATGGCACCAGAAGTCAACTATCGCTTAGTATATCCCTATCACATGTTCATCATAGTTACTTAGTTACAAAATCCGATTCCGAAGGTTAAATGTGGAAAAATGTAATTTTATATTATGATAAAGCGCGACCTGTATGGCGCTCGAAAGTCCACCCATATATGATTAATAGTCCCAGCAGTGCATTTTGATGATGAGTAGTAGACGTTGCATTATGTGAAAGTAGCGCGGTGGATTGGGAACACAATCTGGTGCCGAATTCTGAAGTTAAAGACAGGAGCAACTCCTTGTTTTATACTGTCACATATTAAATATAAAAGCTGGATAGCGACCGTAGAGTGGAGAGTATATTTTAATGATAGTCTCGTGAAATTATAACGTCGTCGCACTAGTGTCTGACGAAGATCTATCAGCGAGTCGCGTTGATATCAGCGTGCAAGAACGCAATGCAATTTATTTGACCTCTCGCAACGCACACATTTTTTTTTATTTCACTATACTATGTATTAGTGACCACGAAAGACACCTAACAATATTCAGTTAAACATCATATCATCATTAGCCGAGGCAATCCAAAAGATCTATTTAAGCAAGAAATCAAGCTTTTGTAAATTTTGATTCCTTTAATTCTAGGCAAGACTGAAACTGAGAGGCACAGATGTGGGAATCGATAGCCTCGATTGTGGCGATTAAAAGGGTAGGATTTATTCAGTGCTACCTCCAATAGAAAATGACCTGGACAACGGAAAACACACACAACAGAACAATAAAGACGACAAACAATCTGTCACTGTTGATCCACTGGAGGACCATCGTAGAGCTAAACATTCGCCTTCTGTGATGGGAAATGAAGAATTCATTCAAAACGAAGAAATGGTACACCAATCTGAATCATTGCTTGAACGTAAAACTGCACCAGAGAACGTCGAGAGAGAACTGATGAGGCAAAAATCTCTCTGTATCGATAAACCACTAGGGAGCTAACGGACGTCTATCAACGTACCGTCCAGTCTGGCCCGTCTTCACAAGCACAACAATTTTGGTCCGGACGAAGGAGAAAGAGAAGAAGCTAAAAGAAGAAGCTACAATAGGCAGTGTTGAGGCAGGGAGGTGGAAGGAGACTCTCCCACCTCCCTGGTTGAAGCCTGTGCCCACGCCGTAACCAAGGACGCGAAGTACATTCACCTCGTTCGAAGGATAACTTATATTCACTGTATGGTCTTAAAACGCAATCCTCCTGATAATGTTACAATTGCACGAACCAAACATGGCAGATTTGGCCCTGTCCTGAATTGACCAATATAAGAACCAGTGCAGAGTGAAAGGCTTGAAACACTTCCCTATGTACGCCTCATATCAAAGTTCCCTTTCATTTCTCGGTTTGACGGCTGTTTTTAATCATTCATACCATTTCCATCACAATGGGGATTGATATGTTGGTTGGCGACTACCAATGTATTCCCACGGGAAGGCCAAGCTTTGCTCATCTTGCATCTGCATGAGGTAAGATCAAAGTCGGCTGAGGAAGAAGTATGTTAATAACTGAGAAAAATGGGGAGGGTTTGCATTCGGCTGGGGAGGAGGCCATGGTACCGGAGCGCTACATAGATGGGTGTGGTTTCTCACACCTACGTCAGGCCCTGCAGGGGTCAAAGACGATGTTGTCGTGAAATTTGAGCAGGCAAGGTGTCGGACTCGCGTCTCGCTCGATGCCAATGGCTCGACTTTGACTGTTCGGGGTTATGAATCAAACATCCACGTAATGAAGATTTCAAGTGGATTGTCACAATGCGATGAATCTCACGGGAGATCCTACACGCGTTCAAAACACATTCTGGCTGGCGCTAGTCTTCGCAAACAGTCACTGAGACAGATTATTCAGACTACAAGCATAAAAGTGAGATGTTGAAAGAGTGTTTAACGCTGAAGAGGCATATTCTATAATAATAATCGAATCTAGCACTTGCCCTCTTCCCGTAAAGAAATTGGCATAATTATGTAAAATTATACAGTCGCCGGTGATATTTACATGTCTCGTAAAACGCAGGAGTGCCTATTCACATCTAAATGTAAACGAATGTCCCTCGTAAAAATCGACACTTTATATCTAACATAAGTACGTAGGTGTATTATGTTAGTGTCTGTGTGTATTATGACGTGACTGTGTCTTCATCCGGCGCCTAAACGACACCGGTGAAACCTCAAAAACGTCACGCCACATGCACATGTAATAACACATTCGTGGCACATTATCACATTTGCTTTCCCCAACCCCCTCCCTCCTAAAAACAAAACAAAACAAAACAAAAAACAAAGGAAAAAAGATACCCTAAAACAAAACAGAACAGTAAAAAACAACAGCTCGTCGTCCTATCACTTCTGCCCCGTGCTATGCACGTCCATTAGTACCCGTCTGACGCCTCCGCTACAGCACCCAGGGTAGCCCTTGGCCTGCGCTAATAGGATGATATTCTAGAGAGGAAGCTGTGAAGAGGAGCGAGCGCTGACAAAAGGGCGGGATATCAATCGCGGGAAAGACGCGAGGTCGCGCGCATCCATTTTTCATCTCGTTTTGCTCGCTTCCGCGCTTCGTCCAATGAAGATGTGGAATGAATTGACAGGTGTTAAGCGGGAGGTCTTACCGAAGCGTATGAAGGGGTTGGATGAGAGGAAAGGGGGGGGGGGGGGGGCAACTGGAATGGGTTGGATGATCTTGGAGCAGGAAGATCGGGTTGATGAAGAGTGTGCATATCGGATAGGGATTGGGGGGGGGGGGGTCGTGCAGATGCCAACATCATCCAATGAACGTGACTCTATGTATCAATAATACCTGATTAATGCGTGTTTAATGCTCCCTCATTATTCTGACGATCATTATCGACTATAGATGCATGAAAAAATATGGCGTCTTTTTTTAAACGGTTGATACTCGATATCATTTCCTGAGATAGAGGTTCCATACGCTTTTAATAGCAGACCGCAGTGAAGTTAAATACAGTTTAAAACATTGAAAACATAATACGCTCGTACTATCTTTGGTTGCACAAAATCTGATAGGGGAATCTATACCTATTTAAAACACTTCAAAATTGCTGAGAGGGCTGCTTATCTTTCGGCAAGGGAAGGCTTGGTTGAAAATGCCTTCAACCTTCGCTGGCAATTAACATGCACATGGATCAGAAGTGAGTACAGATTATGGAACGCTTCCAAATATGATGGGAACTAATGCAGATAATAGAAATGACATTGTGTAGGGATTAACCTGGTACCCCCTCCCCCTCGTCCCGTTACTTTGCAGAAATTAAAGGAGGAAAAAAAATTAAACATTGTCCTCACTCTGAAAGCTGCACATTCATGGGTGAGGGTTCATTTCGTTGTGCTGCTGAATTGCTATCATGGCGTCTAAATAAATGAGCACATTCAATTTGCCTTCGTTCGTTTTAATAATTCACGTTAATAGGGTCGTAAAGTTGTGAGTGGAATAGCGCGTTTGCACGTAACCGTCGCGGTGTAGGTGATCAAGCATGCAAGGAAATGGAGCTAGATAAATCAAACAAACCGGCACTGTATGAGTAATTTAAACTGGAGAGATTGTCTGCTTTTCCTTTATTTGTTACCGTTCGGACATAATCATCTGAAACTGGGTGTATCTGCAAAATGCTTTAAAGCGTGGTGCAGCTGTAGCAGCGATTTATTTAAGGATCTATAAACTATTTATTATTGACTTTATGCCTTACTAGAATCACAGGCACCAACGAATATCATGCAGAGAGTTCATTAAAAAAGAAAATTGTCCCAAAACGTGTGGATTCAATGAATGCACAGAGAACTGGGGAACACTTGTTGACATTTTGAAAGTAATCTGATATTCCACTCAAATATTTAATTTTTTAAAGTTTGAATTAATTTTGGTGTGCCATTTTCTCTTTATGTGAGGTTTACAACAAATCGTGATTTCACAGTATTAGAAGAGTTTGTTTTCCTCTGACATTGAAAGAGTACTAATTAACGTCCTTTAGAAAGCAACGGAAATAATATTCGCCCAATGTCTCACTAGTACGGAAAGGGGTTGTTACTTTCATTTGAAAAAAAGAAGAAGATTTGTTTAATTCCCGTACATCGTCTTAATACTGTTCTATTATTACTTTGAATTGTTATGAGGGGTTGTACATGGAATTGACCAAACCTTTATAAAACTAAGCTTTTGACTCGGATCCACCTATTTTCCTAAAATTCTTAATGAGCGCATCAATAATCTTTCTGCATTTACTGAATCCACATTTGTGTTTACGGAAACGTTCCCTTACATATTTAAGCGAGGGCACTTCAAGATATTCTTTCTGAAAAACAATTCAAAAGGTGAAAGAAGTGGCTGTGTTCCCTATTTTTCTCTCTTTCCCTCTCCGACTTTGTGAGTGTACACTATGTGGAAACATAAACATAAAGAGCTATCGCTTATGATACTCAAGTACTTTGACGAGATCTCTACGTGTCACAGTCTAGGAGCTGGCATAACATGCCATTTCACAGATACAGCGAAACGCGCCCGATAGTTTTGGGTTTGTTTGTTTTTGTTTTTTGTTTTCACCTACACGTAGGCGTATTATCCTGCCAATGAATTTTCAAAAAGACAACAGCTAAGTTATCGACTTCTTAGCAATTGAAGAATTCGGTCATTACCAGTGGCAAGTATCGCGAGTATCCTGTACGTATTTTGAATGTCGATAGCTGATCAAACATTTATGCATTCTCCCTCAAAGTATACCGTTATAGCCACCTAAAGATTAAAGCGGGCTGGTCCAATCTACAATAGCTAAAGCAAAATGAGAGCGACTTCCAGTCATGACAGTAGAATTACTGAAAGACACAGGTGACACAATTACTGGGCCATCATCAATGAATGCAGGAACACCCGCCAATTGTAATTAATCAGCAAACAAAGCAAACTGTGGGTTTAACTTCCATTGACTTCGCACGAACAGCACATGTATGCATGTAAAATTTAGTGAATTACATAATGCTTTAAAAATTCAAAAAAAATTCAAAAAAAAAAAGAACCACGTCCCTCACTATTCCAAAGTTAAATTTCTGCTTTTGGGTAAATTCTCAGTTCACACCCAGCTTTCTGCGATTAGCGAATTGAAAGCGATGTAACAGATACCCCGTCCACAGGTTCAATGTACTGGTCATGAAGCCCACTGGGATGACGAGAAACAAATCTATCGGCTGGAACGCGCCGGAGCTCTCTATCAAAATGAAATAAAAGTCTGGGTGAACGCCATTCACAAACGCACCGCATAAATCGGGTAAACACCTGGCTAAAATTCTTCGCGCCCTCCCGAACTGGACGGGGTGGGGGGAGGGGGGGGGGGGTGGAAGAGACGAACTAGGACAAAAGAACAAAACAAATGATAGTATGTTAGCTACCTCTACGAAGTCCTGCTTCAGCATCCGTCTGGCACCCATAAACCACATACTAAGCACTATATAGTATGTGGTTATGCCCTCCCTTCTCCAAAACGCTCCCCAGCCTCCAGCTCATTGTGTTTGAAAAACGGTACGACAGAAGAAATTACAAACATAACGTAAAAAAAAGCAAAACTCTCACGTGGGTAGTAGATATGTTGGGCGAGAAAGATTAGAAATCAACATAATATTTGAGCTGTTTTGTACGTTTTTGCCATCATACTGCGCATGCGCAATCGACTCAGCAGTCGAGTTGGTCATGATTTTCAATGGAACTGTGAATGAGGGTAATACTCGTACCATCTTAATATAGAGTAGGCACGTTACTAACACCTGCATGCAGACATTTGTCGTGGTTGTTTCGCTTTTATTCGTCTGTATGTGTCTCTCTGTGTATGTGTTTCTCATACGCCTGGATGTCTTTTTCTCTTTTGCAGCAGATGGAGAGTGAAAAACATTGCGGAGCAAGAATGGATTTAAAGATTTAGATACAGAGGAAAAATAAACAGATGAAGCCACTACATGCTATACGCGAGTGCCAATGTCAACAATTGCCTTGTTTTGTGACAACCCGAATGAATCATTTTACTTTCTTACTGTCGACAGGCATTTCCTGGCCGATGTCCGACACTATATAAAACAAACCAAAACAAATTTATCTCAAATCTGTTCCAGTTTTCCCACTTTTCCAAATCGAAACGTATTGTGTATAATAACTTTTCTCCTTCTAACTTATCTTGTTCTACAAAACTTTTAATCACATGTTCCGTTGGCGGTGTGTTATTTTTCCTTCCTTAACAAAGTAATTTCTTAGCTAAAATCATTGCATAATTAACTATATTGAGCTTTTTCTTTGTGTGGTAAATCAATACTAAAAGAATTTCTTCCCAACTCAACTGACATCAACATAATAATAATAATAATAATAATAATAATAATAATAATAATAATAATAATGCTTTATTTACCCAGGGTAGCCTCTTCAATGTTGCCACTGCTCTACCAGAAGGCCCTGCTATTATCATTAACCTTGCGTTGCCGGGTACCCATTTATACACATGGGTCGAGAGGGACACAGTGGGTAAAAACATCTTGTCCAAGGACGTAAGCACTGGGCGGGATTCGAACTCGTGTCCTCCGATCGGGAGTCGGGAGTCTTATCCACTATGCCACAGCGCCCCCACATAATCAATAAAGTACTGCACTTTTCCCAAACCTTCCAAATAAATTCACTTGAATAAAATAAATGTTTATAAATCTCTTCCTCTTTATGGCAAAATCGATCGACAAGAGCCATGCCAAAACAAGGTGAAAGGGATACTAAGTAGCATGATTCGTTGCTCCGCCGCGGCGGATTGTACAACACCATCGTATGACGTAGTGTCCATGTCCTGTTTTGAACGACATTCTGGTAGCACATAACAAACGTAATGCAAGACTGGCGGGGCAAAGCGTGAACGAAACGTCACATGGCAGACGAAACTACATCTCATAATGGTGACGTTAATGAAGACGGCTGTGATTACAACGGAAAAGATACGAGCAACGCCATACACAGATGACAGAGGAGCTTGAAGAGACGTAGACTGACAGAAACGGAGAGAAAAACAAAGGCCACGGATAGGAGTGACTACGCCCCAGGCAACGTTAGAATATATAATTATGCCGAAATGTCAGCACATTGATATTAGAACTAAAACATCAAAAGAAACAGAATCATCTTGAAATCAGAAACAAAGAGACATAAAATGCGGAGAGTCAGGCGGGAAGATGGCCCACAGAAGAATAAAACCTCGTGTCTGACGAAGTGTTGTATGAAGAGTCGAAATGCAAAGCGCATAGCAGAAGCGATCGGGCAAGAGTCAAGGACGGAGCTGCGCGCTTGATGACGATTCCATGCGTTTTGTTCGGGGAGCGAGCGAAAATAGCATAAGGGCGCGCTCTCCTGAATGGTCGCCGCAAGTAACCGAGCGACCACAGACGCAATACCCATTCGCAGCGATCAACAAATCCGAATTTGTTTTTGATAATCAACCGACAGCTCGTAGGAGCTGCCCCGTATGGGAAAATGGCATTTTCAGGCAGACATTGCACGATAGTTGTCCACCTTCCTATCACTATCAGCAATGGGAGTCTTCTCTGATTGATATTGCACAAGTCTTCCTTCTATTCTCACGGTTCATTAATATAGACCAACAGGGGCTAATCTGGTCCTTATAATACTTATCAAATCGTCTGTTCTTCTGGGATAATGAACGAGAAGTAAAAATATCAATGTGGAAACTAAACCTAGTTTTGCTATCAAATATATCGTAGCACCTATTGTAGGCTATAGTATAACGAAGGTGGTGTTGTTGATTAACCGGAAGTGTTCCTACGCACTGGTCGTTGAATTTGAGCCAATGTGATTGTCTCCAAATCAATGATACGTGCGATGAATGAGATGAGATATAACGGGAGGAAAGGGGTGGGTCGTTATCAAAGGCTTCCAAGTTGGTGTTTCCGATACGGTCGAGACGCAAGTTCGTCTCCAACGTCACAGTACCACTCCAATATCCAACGACCCGTGGCGGGATTATGATGTGTTGAGAGCTTGGCGTAACCCGAGTATGTCAGAACGAGAACACTTCTTTACCACCCCGTTATGCCCCTTTCACAACCGACGCGCGCGCGCACACGCACAAATATTTAGGACTCACACCTGTATAAAGAATGGAATATCAAGAACCTTATCACTTTTCGTATTGAAGATACTGACATAACGCGGGAAAATTTACGAGAAAAGGCAATATTACCTGCGGTTGACGCAATAAAAAAAAAATCTTCTACAAAATGCATTTCATTTTAAGGCTGGCCTCGTTTTCATTTCAGTAACAATGTAAATTAAGAGGGATTAGCGAATATCTGGACAATAAGTTTAAGGGGTGAACACGTAGCTTTTTTAAGGACCTGTCAGCTGAGCTTAAGGTTTGAAATATCAAAACCAATAAATACTTCGTGTCTTTCATATCTTTTCATTTTCTAACACGAGTGCGTCTGAAGAATCATTCGTAGAGGTGAGGCCGTGTACCAACATACGTACGGGTTTAACAAAAAAACCTTGTCTGGCAGACACAATGTACCAGGATAGTGACTTGATTGCCTAAAGAGAAGAAAGTTATGGAGTTTCTCATGTTCACCATGTTCTCATCGAAAAGTGGAATTGGTTGCAACCACATACGCACATTAGGAGCGGTAGTATTGCCATCATCACACAACTCTCCCATAGGTTCGTCTCCCAATACATTACAAGAATCATGTTTTTTTCTGGTAAATAATTTAGCAACTACAATTAACCCCTTCCTTCATAAATCATGACAGCTAGTTTATGACAAGACTGTGATGTAGAGGATATTGCTTTTTCCAAGTTTATATTAACAAAGAGAAAGGAAATTCGAGAATATTTAGACACGAGACAGTGGGATTATTGAGAGGTGACGTCATTAACATCTCCTCTTAATAGGCCTACATATTCAACTGATACTGAGAATTAGTATCGAGAAAACATGTGAAACTTTAGAATATCAAATCTCTTTATTTGAGGTACGATTTTTCTTCCATTCTCTTTAGACTTTTTTTTTTCACAATATTCACTAAAACTTCATCATATAATTAGTTTGTGCACTCCGGCACTGTTTAATGATGAGTCAGTTGGAAAAAATCCTAACTGCATGGTCCTATTATACGACATGCTACCAGTGCCTCGGGTAGGTTGTAAAAATGAAACTCCTCAACTAATTGCGCTTGAAAAAGACCGCTAAATGCTTCAAGATGTTGCGAATCTGTGTGAGTGGATTTTCCCATGCTCAACTATTCTCATAGACCGTGGTATCCGAATAAACCGATTTGGATACAATTTACAAGCATGGGGACATTCCTGTTCATATATTGACGGTGACGGCACTATTTGACAAAACGTCTGTATGCTTCAGTGTTTCTTCATACACTTGACCATAGTATCAGAGCTACCAGCCTCTGCAGATTAAAAAAACCCCCCAAAAACAAAATTAATAAATAAACAAACAAAAAACATACTGGCGCGGAGTACAAACATATTTTGAAGGCAAAACCTATATTTTGGCTTAGAATGGGAAAATTGCATAAGCTAAGATTGCTATTCGGGTTTGTTAATTGGTTTCCTTTTTGAAAGTACAATGTATAACCTAAACCTAAGCATAATAAACAAATGGCGTCACGGTGGATAACACGGTTCTATATTTCTGATGTTAATGGGTCCTTTCTTCAGCCACTGCATTGGTGTGGCTGTTTTGTGGGTCAGCATTACGATACAAATGCGACCCAAAGCCAAACCTTCTCAGGTTGCAACCCCGCGAAAAGTACATCGAAGTTATTCAGTGAAGAACGCAAGTGACAACGAAGAACGTCTGGACTTTGACGCATACAGTTTGGTAGATAGTTAGCGACCAGATTCAACATACAGACGCTTTATTTCCAGTTTTGCTTCGCTCGCGCCATGTGCAGCCATTATTTAAGGAGAAAATGATAATAGATGTATATACATTAGCAGTTTTGACCATACTAATTATCTATCCTGGATTGCCGCTCCTTAAGAATCTACATCACCTCTTTGACGATGTTGTCACGTATCTCTACTTGTTTTGTTGTCGAAGGTTCAGGATCAAAACAATGACGTCATCAATAATTTGATTGTCATCTATCTTAATCGATTGCCACATGGGTGTATATCATACTCACAGCTCAGACAGGGAGCAAAAGCTTTGTGAACTAAACAAGAGCAACATTGCAAAGAGACAGCACATCAACGTAAAAACCCCATCTCTCGTAGAATACATACAGGTATCTGTATTGTGGTATGAGGTACTTACTTTATTTTCTTTCTATTACGACGTGAAATCCTGGTATCAAATCCTGTATGATCCCTATCCATACGCGGGGAGATAACAGAAGCCACACAAACATCTGTTTATTTCTGGGAATAGGTAAATGAACCATGGGGGTGCTGTCCCGGAACCGCCACAATACTGTCGAATTCTGACAACTTGGAAAAGTTCATCAGCAGCAATGTTATCCTCACTGGCATTAATGTTCCCATTTTGTAATATCACAACATAATGTCTCTTTGATTTGTTACAACTGTGGGAGAAAAAGTTGAATATGACACAATTCTCTCTCATTAGTTCTCATATTCATCATGTCAAAATTTGCTCGACCCTATATGCGCTGGAGGGCTAGCGGCCAGGAGAGCCAGCGATGTGGGGCTTGATACTGCTTGTTCGTGTCGTGAATCGCACAAATGCGGTCGCTGGGGAGAAGGCGAAAATTGAAGCGGCGACGCCGTCATCTCGGTCGGCCAACCTCTCGTGCTCTCAGGGGGATGAAAAGACTATCAACACAATTTTCTCTCTCTCTTCATTTTTAAGAGAAACATCAGCCAGCTCTATCCTCAGCATACCAAATGTTCAATAATCGTGGAATAATAGTGAAATAATAGTGGAATTATACAAGAGCTTCATGTGATAATTATCGGAAAGTCGCGAAATTAACAAGAACTTATCCTTGTCACGTGTGTCAAGCTCATTGAAGACTGCGTCTTCGATAGCATGCGCCCCTATATTTAGATCACAAAGTTATTGTTGAAACAAAGAAAACTGCCGTAATAGCTTTGTCCGTCAAAAGTTTCCAATAATCAGGCCATACTCAGAGCCAGTCCATATCATTACCAGCGACTAACTCCCAGCTTGGCCTACAAATCAAGAGAGATGATTTTCCGTAATTCAGACGGAAAACCTACTTTCGTTACCCCGCAGAATTCCACGCCAACCTCGTCGCGAGAAAACAGGGCAGACCGCCCGGGGAAAGTACGAGGACCTTCCCGAATCGACTCGGTGGTATTAATCGTAATTTGCCCCGCTAACCCGGGCCCATCTCGTCTTACTACCCAACAAGATTGGCCCCGTATGGCTAGGCTACAGTAACAGGCTATACAATGAAAAGAGACCAACAAGTTGGTCAAAATAGCGACTCATCAGAATTACGCTCCAAATTTTCAAACAAACAGATGGAATCTATGTACTTACGCACTTCGTCAAATATGTTATTTCTCATATCTCAAAAATACATTACTTTTTTTCATGCAATGGCCTCTCAGCGTCTGGAAACAACTCTATCAAAACATCTAGACGAGGCAACGTTATGCGACTCTTTCAAGGTAAACTCAAAAGCACTGGATATTACTGACAATTGAAACGGGTGTATATGTGGCAAGAGGATTTCTTTCAAATCAACTATTTACATCACTCAATAGCGGGTCAGGGGTCAGCATTTGATGTCAGAGATTGTGACGTCACACAATGCTTGTCAGCTGAAGTTTAAGAGGACACGAATCACGTTGGAGTGCCATCATTTTGTTCACCACGACTCGCAAACATTGTAGGCCTCTATGTATTTTTCTTCATTATTTTGCCGTCAGTATAAACCTCGCAAGTATAAAACTCTACGCCCGAGCGCCATACAAGGATTTGCCAATGTCCAAGGATCTGTAAAGGTAAATAGTCGAGCACATGAAAACACTTGATTATTACGTAATAGTGAAAACGTAAGACTCTCTGTGTGTGATATCAATACGAAAGGGATTCGACAAAGACACTTCATACATGTACGTGGCACATGTGTACTAGCATCATTGATATGCAGAAATGACGTATCGCAATGCACACACGTATGCATAGGAAAAAAAAAGTGAGTGCAAAAAAGTATATATGTATGTATATATATATATATATATATATATATATATATATATATATATATATTGACAGCTTTCACACCATAAATGTACATTATGGAGTGTGTAGGCCCTATTTAGACGTTTATGAAATCCGTACTGCGAATTCGCTCTGGCGAAGTGAATTCCATCCTCTGTTTTAAGTATTAGACGCATCGTGTCAAAATTAATCGCTTCTAGGGGCTGGGTACTTTTTTACCGATTGTGTTTCTGAGCGATCTTTTTTTTATGGAATGTGAAGTGCAGTTGTCTTTTTCTCCCGCACATGGACAAGAATGAGTTAAGAGCTGGAGCTAGACCGATGGCTGGACACTTGTACAGTAACTCGTACATAGTTTTGTGCAAATATCTCATTCTTTAAATAGTAAAATTTCTTTCACGTTTAGTGATCAAACGAACTTTACTCCTGTTAACAGCATAATCAAGTAATTTGATGGAATATACTCATCTATTCATTTACTGTCACTTGTAGTAAAAGCACCAAAAATATTTCTGACTTGCTAAACTTAACAGATAAAGATGATTTTATCAATCCAGTTGATTTTGGGCGGAAATCCTTTTTAGAGTTCGGGGAATGCCAAGTACATCATCTGTAAATATGTAACTTTTGAAACTGTTACGCGAAGTCACAAACACGACACAATGGCATGCCCTGTTGTCGTATGCTTGAACCTTAAGCACAAGTAAAATATTCATATGATTGATATCATCATTGCATTTAGTTAACAACTCTTAGTGTAACTTCTGTGTAACCTCAGACAAAAATTTGGAATAGATGAATTTAGCGAATTATTCGTACCCCCTCCCCACCCGATGCCACTTTTCAATCACGAGTAGAATTTAATATTATGGAAACATGGGGAACACATCCACAGTGATTATATTGACAAATATGTTTCCATGTTCACTATAAGAAATCATTATCTGTAAAATACATATTTTGCGCCTGAATGTAGACTACATCACAGTGCGTTTTGCTATCGGGGTAAGAAAGCGAGTAATCTCAGTGGTCATCGCCATGCGACGTGTGAACCTCGGGGATTTACCCACGTAAATATTGATATTTGGATAGAAGGGGTTGGACGTTGGAGCAGCCGACCTAGGGCGGGCGGCAAACCAAGTGATGGCTTCATTAACACCACATGTGGCGAGTGAGATATAAACCTTTGCGCGCTATGTCGACGCTCGCGATTTTCCCTGGGGTGTTTCTGTAACTTTTGACCCTTGCTCAAGTTTGCCGGGAGATGGCGTCAATCTTTTTAGCAGAAACGAAACTCGGCGAGCACTGAACGTCCGTGCCTCATCAAAGCTCCCCACCAATTCCCAAGGGGAGAACAAATGTAAAAAGAAAAAAAAAGTAAGTCACATCTTGGTGGCATGATTAAAAGGGAATGAAACCCAGCTATATGCATGTGTATTGAGTAAATGCAGGAATAGAAGAATTCTAGTAGAACACATCAGTTAAGTTTGACGAAGATAGGACGATCCGCTGAAATGTTATGAATATTAGTTTCGGTGCATCCATCGCTGGACAGTTCGTGACGTCAAAAACGATATTTAAAAAAAAAAAGAGCAAGAGGATTCCACAAATATTGTGAACGAAAAGTACACATTCTTTTGACTTGCTACTGACATATATTACGAATAACACTATTTTCCCTGCTGAGTGTGAAAGAGACAAGTCAAGTGTTTTTTTATTTCATGATGCTATAGAAAAGGGAAAATATGTTGCATTTTCTTTGTTTCTTTGTATTGTTGTCAATACGCGACGTCGAAAATGCTGAGCTTTTTGTGAAGTTCTCCGTTTATTTCACATTTCAAATCGACTTTAAATAAAGGCTTCATTTCAGATTCCAAGAAAGAGATGATTAAGTGCAATGTATGCATTGAATTTGTTGTATATTTTTACTTGAAATGGGAATAAATAAACGAAACGAAACGAGAAACGAGAAAAATTATACGCCATGGCCGCACCAAAAATTTTGAAAATGCATAACGTTTGTACAGATTGGCCGATTTTCTTCAAACTTTTACTGTTGTGTTGTACTACTGCTGCTAAATTCACTCAATCCGTATATGTATGTATGTATGTATGTATATATATATATTATATATATATATTATATATATATACATACATACATATATATATATATCGTTAACGATCGCCCCGTCACTCTACAGGCATGCTAACCTGCACATCACTTGAATATGAGGCCATTCTGAAGCAAATAATTTTCACACAACGATAGATATATAATGTACTCTTAAATGAATCCCACAAGGATTGGAACAATCATCCCCCAGCATTCCCACTGATTCCCACTTATCAGTTATTAGCCATCCCCTAATTTTATAAACAAACGCATAGAAACACTCAGCCCATCTATAAGCGATTCTCACCATCCTAATCCTAATTAGATGTTTAAAGATACTAAATACTTTCTCGTTGTCTTCAATGAGCAGCCTATTTACGAACGAAAAAAGAACTTTATGCATAGCATCTGTGAATAACTATTTGGTTACACAAAACCTGCACAGAATGGTAGATTGTTCCGATAGTCGCTCTTGTCAGATTGATGCATCCTGCAATGCGATTCCATATCAAGTTGGCTTTAATGAAATAGAGTAAAATCAGACGGACAAAAGTGAGGTTTGATTAAAATTGAACCAAACATAGCTGGTACTTTGTTTGAAAGTCTCAAATGTTGTCACGAAACAGTGGTATTGCCAGCAGCCATACGCTCTAAAAATATGAAATGCAAAATCCAACAATTTTGAGTGCTAAATTCAACATTTAGCAAAGGTTGAAGGAGTGCCAACCTTTTACATAATAATTAACATTTCAGAAATTGTTGCAAATCAAATGTTAAAAACACTTCAGAAAGTGTTAAATGTAATATTTGGAAAAAAGTTGAAATACATTTGCAATATGTTAAAATGCTATTCAAAAAGTGTAATCTACAGTTTGAGGATGGAGGAATCATATTCTACAATAAATACTAATTTAACATTTTAGAAAATACTACAAATCAAATCTTGTTAAGTTTAACACTTTGAAAAGTGTTAAATTTAACATTTGAAAAAAATTTGCATTTTTTGTAATATGTTTACATTCCAAAAACCTAATCTACATTTAGCCAAGTGTTGCTTTGGTGCGTTTTTTATTGACTGTTTATTTACTATTTCGGAAAATGTTACAAGTTTAACTCTCTGAAAGTATTAAATGTTAACATTTGGAGAATGATGAAATGCAATTTGCAATATGTTAAAATACTGTTACATCAGTGTAATTTAGCTACTGTATATTACATGTTGTCTTACCACTTTTGAAAATTTAACGTACAGCAAATGTTACATTATACAATAATCGCAAAATAATTAGTTAACGTGCAATTTGATGAAATAACATTCAAATTCATAGTATGCATAAGCACATAGGAGATAAGGACGCTTTCACCTAAAAAGCTTCTTTACTAAATTTCCTAACTTGGCAGCAATTAAAAAAAAAGAACACGTCGTATCGTTCTCATTAGTTTATTGTAGTATTGGTAATAATCTCGCATTGATGACTTGGAAGGAAAAGCGGATAAAGTTGATTTATTCATCGACTATGAAACCTAATTTTGGTAAAAATATTGTGGGGTATAAAGTATTAGGAAGGTTGTGAGATGACGTCATATCCCCCACTAATTTTCATTTTGACTGCGACCAATATCACTATTCCTTGAAATTATGTTACAAAATTCCTTGACGTCATTTAAAGTCCCATCTCGAAAAAAACCTGTGCGATTCCGTTCGTCCAATTTTACTTCATCTTTTTTAGAAAAACTTGCCTTTATGGGGTGGCCACCCCATGAAGGCAAGTTTTTCTGAAATAAATAATTGCTCTTTTTGCGGATAGTCGGTGTTCTTTAAGAACAACAACAAGAAAAAACAAACAAACAAACATTGTGTTCTCATCGCTTTTCATCTTTTATGTCAGGGTCAGACTGCGATTGGAGTCTCTGGTTAATGGAAAAGCAAAAAAAAAAGCAAAACAAAACACTGAAAACATTTCGCTCTAATGGAGATGAGACGAGGTGTTGTTACATTCAGGGTGTGCTTCGCGGTCATGAGTCAGTACAAAGACAACACACACATATATATGTGTGTGTATGTATATATATATATATATATATATATATATATATATATAATGAAAGGTGAAGAGAAATAGAGAGAAAGAGAAAGAAAGAGTTAGATAAAAGATGAGTACGGGTACACAGGATACGACACGATGAGAATTCGTCGCTTGTCCGCCCGACTACCGGAGTAGGGATGGAGCAACGGGGAGACAGTCCTCGATAGGATGGTGGCTCGACGAGTGATAAATAATGTTCGCACGCTGATCACGACCAAAATGAATACCTCGAAACACTATGATCTGCACGCAACGTGACACGGCAATCGCTCGTCTTCCGTTTTCCCACAAGAAAAAAGACGACAAAACCGTCTATCAGAAAAAAAAAACAACCCGAAAACAACTGATTTTGAAGAAAACCAAATGCGCATCAAATTTGTACGTCAAGATGCTATTTGTGTGTATGTATGTTGTTGTTATTCTTTAATCTTTTTTTTAATCTTCTCACCAATAAGCTGGGAAATCAAGTTTAAATCCCGGACGACTTTAAAGATTGCAGTTAATTCAAGATTTTGCAATGGGACAGCACAAGAATTATTTAATTCCACTATACACACTTTCAGAATTCAATCAATAACACGTTTACGAAAAAGTCTTGCATCAAAAACTTTAACATGAATGAAAAACGTCCCTAGATTCGTGACATTACATCCTAAATGGAAACAATCAGGAAAAACGTGTATCCTGTCAACATTCTTTGAGTTCGTCCACTTTTCTAGAATGATAAATGACTCAGGCGAGGACTTGGATGAAGAAGGAAAATACTACATAGAATCGAAAGCAAACAAAACTATTCTCGTGATGTCAAGACGATGATCGGATCAAGGGGAGGAGCTTATTTGGAAGTCTCCCCCTGGTTCTCCCGGTTCTCCCACCCCCGCTTCTCTCCGGAGCTGTCGGCGAACGCATCGGAGAACCAGCCGTTGACATCACAATGCGGCCACGGCTCGATGCAACTTGAAATGTAAGATAAACGTGGGGTAATGGGTGTTCTTTTCGCCAGTCAGTCTATCAAGGCAAGGCAGGGGTAATGGAGATCGCAAGAAAAAGGAGGCGGGTCCCAGTAAGCAAAGGAGAGGGCTGCCCGAGGCAAGAAGTGTCAATCTACCTCTCCACTCCTTCTAAGAATATACTAAATGCACGAGATATGGCTCTGGACAAATAGACATTTCCAATGTGTCCGCCAATGTGTCCGCGTACTCTCTCCAGTCTCAGTTCCAAGAGAACGTAGTCCTGCATAAGTTCACTCTCACAATATGGATTAATGTGTTTCCTTATTCTGCACACTCAATATACCCTTTAGGCCTACTTAATTCTAGGATGTAAGGGAACAATGATAATACTAGTCTCGCAATTCTCTCCCTGACAAAACAAAAGAAGAAAAGAAACAAAAGAAACAAATCATGACTATACTACTTCGCAGACTGAAAATATCTTTCCATTGCTCTAGCTATGAATTGATGAACTCCCTCTCTGCGTGAAGTTTTGTCTGAATTCGACATCAGTGTTCCCGGAGATATAATAGCCTGGCTCTCTCCTGTCGAAGATTGAGACGAGGAATGGGTATATCACGTCAACGGGTGTGTGCGGAGTCAGACCGCCGGAGCCGTCGGGCAAGGAGACAGCAGTTGGTTCGATGTTCTCCATCATCAGCATCGGGGTCACTACCAAAGGTCAACGGTAAAGGAAAAATATAGACTCGCGTCGCTGTGCCCAACTCTTCCTCGCCCACCTTTTTTTTCCTCTTTCCCTTCCTACGTCTTCCTAACTTTCTTATTTTTTTCTTCCATCGTAACATCATCCCTTTCCTGTTTGTCGCGGGCAGTTAAGTGGATTTTAATAGTTTCTACTTTCGCAAACCTCTTCTAGTTAAGATTTCTATAATGAGATAAGCTCCAAAGTTCTATTGAGAGTTTTATTTCCGAAGTATCGGTGTTGCTGAATTTTAAATGTGACAATCTGAACAAAGGCGGGGTTGGGGGTGGGTGAGAGGGGGTTCAGGTGAAGAAGAAAAAACATACAAATGTAGCAAGCTTTCATTCAAGAATTTCATTCAAGAACGTTACAGTATTTCACGTTGAAAGAGCAAGTTATATTGTTCGGCATAATGCTCGTCAAGGAAATGCCAGCGGGTCATCACGAATTCGTTTATGTGTTTTGTTTTGCTTTGGGGATGTTTTATTTCCTTTCCTTGCGAATAACGACAGGCTTATCTTGGTAACTACCAATCGTCCTTCAGGTAGAGTCCTATCCGATATCTCCTCTCCCGATGATGATGATGACGATGTCGCAACAGCCGCCTCGGCTCGTCACCTCTCCGACTCGCGAAATGAATGGGACGACGAAATACTGTGGCATGATTCATCGTAATCGTTGTGCAACATACGGCCCTATCCTGCATCTTCTGTTCGTCATTCATTATTCGTTATTGGATAGACAAGCAAAAATTGGCGCACAGTCTTCACCTCTTTCAAAACAAACAAAAAAAAAGGGGGAAAGGGCGCTGTTGTCAGTGGTATGAACAGGCGCGGATGAAAGAGATTGAACAGCTTTAAGCGATCGAAAGAGAAGCAAGTTCAACAAAAGGCTAACTTTTTAATGGCTGACCTAAAATATTGCTATACAGACATCCATCGCATTACATCATGCAAGGGACTACAAAAAAGAGTAAATCAATATGTATTTTGTTGCGACTTCAGCATTCCACTTTTGACCAAAAATCCCGGTACACAGGTCGATAAGCGTTGATATTCCATTGACATCTTGTGCTACCGTTTTCGCATGGGCAGGGTGTTGGGTGATTTCTGGGGTTGTAGGTTTATATCAGCAGATTGTTCTTTTTCCCCTAGTTACATTCGATACTTTTTGTGGCGCAACTACTCGCAGTTGTTAGCGTGATTAAAAAAGAAAACACACAATGTTGTCTCCTTCTCGGAATCTCCTATTTATGTTTTTAAAGGACAGTGAAAATCTCCCATTTCTGTTTTTAAAGGATAGTGAAAAGTGTGTGCATTTGGGTAAGAACAGGAGCTGAGTTTAACTCAACAATACAAAACAAATACACTGGAAACAGTGGCTACAAAATAAAAAAGGAGCAAGATTCAAATTGAAAACGCAAAGCATATAATGTCTGTGGCTCCATCATTAAAGTCAGTATCATAAAACCAAACACACAGAACTATGCCTTTGTTCCAAGATTCAGGTCACGACCGCGAACTCCTTGGACCTCTTAACAAAACAAAAATGCAAAAGGCACGTGTACTTTCGCTGTATGTGCATGACTCGCGTGTACGTGTGGCGGCACCATGTCTGCCCGTGGGCGGCGTCCTTATTCCCTGGGCTCTCTACACCTGTCGTTCGGACACCTGCGTCTGGTACACGGCGCACACACACCTGTGCCGCGCGTAGTGGAGTAATTCGTGTCATCATCGTTACATCGGGGGCAATTGACTGGTGAGAAGTTGTGAAAACTTGTGACAACTTCCCACGTCCGCCGCGCACTCGTGAGTGTATGTAATGCCAGCGTCATGCCTCCCCGGTCCTTCTGGCGTGCAGAGATCAAGCGTCAGCTACGATAATTGGAGAATCTCTCGAACATGAAGTGATACCGATTGTTTCAAATGAGTCCCCTACTTTCTATCTCTTCCATCACGACATCTGTTTGAGAAAGCCTGGGTCAGTGACCAATTATTCTCTTTTATAGTTATACTAAATGAAAAGATAGTGCCAAGAATGGCAAAATTGAAAGAGTACGAAGTGCGACGGGTGGAAGAGCTTCGTCGATCATTGACTGTAACACCAGTACTATACTCACATCATCATCCAGTGGCAGAGTTTACCTCCCAAATGTCCATCATCGTGGATGAATGTAATTAGAATCATTTCAGAACATATCAACTAAATCTCATGATCTGTTGAAAACAATTACACCTCTAACGTCGGACAATCTGCTCCGGGCAACGTGTCTGAATTGCGGCCTAAAAGGAATGACACATTTGTAAGTTGCTTTTAACGTTGCTGTAGTCCACACTGACATTCCCCTGACCCAAAAGTGATGTCATAGATCAGAAGAAAAAAAAAATCCGAAAAGTTGTGCACAACTGTTCATAAAGCACACTGCAGAAGATGCATAACTATGACAGTTCTTGTACACTGAATAATCCCAAGCAGCTACAAGAACACAAAGGACAATTCCCATCGTAACAGTGTTGCCTGTTAGTGCCTTGGTAGACTGAGATAATAAGATGTCAACTCGTGCGTTGTCATGGCTACGTACGTTCCACCGCCACCAACGTCCCCATACATTAAAGGTAATATGGAGGCGCCGCGAGGCCGATTCTTTCTTTTCTCTATAGCTCTTTCTCTTTTCACATGGCAACGTTTATTTGAATCCGCGAAGATCTCCGGCGAGATCTGCAAACTTCGTGTGAACTCTGAAATGATCCTTCCGGAGCTGTAATTTTGATGATTTGGATAGAAACATAACCTACAGTTCCGTTCTTACAAAAGACTTTGCGTTTCTGATTTTTTTCTTTAAATCATAAATGTTCATTTCCTAACATCAGATATGAGAATATGAGATACAAACTAAAGGCAAATGGAAATTACTCAGTGCAAATGTTTTTAAACATCTAGACAAAGTCAGAACGGTTCTCACCTTGTTTGCCATACTGGTATGTTTTGGTGATCAATGCTATTTACTTTCATACATAATTCAACTGTTGGACTCACATACTTTACGACCAAACAATACTAATATACCTTCTTAGCAAATACACTGCATGCAAGTACTTTCAAGATGCATACATTCCATCAGCTGGACGTAGCTATCGAGCTCGTGACTGAAGGTATTACACTGGCATCAATCCACGAATGCTAGAAAATACTGATAGACGCATCGTTTAGATTTGTCCGCCGTGCTTTTGTCACGATCATCGTGACTTAATTACTCTGCGTCATTTTCCTCTTTTTTTATCTCTTGCGTTGTTGTCTGCTCTCTCTCTCCGTTCTATCTCTTGCTCTTCTGATTATTATTCACAATTCCCCTGGATTCAAATTAAGGTTTAAGCGTCCTTGGCATTCTCGAGTATCCACTTCCAAGCGCACACTATGCAACATCCTATGCAATGACATCGAATGACACATAATGGGAAGGTGCTTTCTGTGACGTCTATCACTTAAAATTGTCCAGGACAGAGACCCAATCGAATGCCACACTCATAGTCTGTTTGGACTGGACTGCATTTCCCTCGCGTTTTGATACAGAGCCGAGGCGTGATGACATCGTCAGGCTTTGTTCCTTTTGCGCTTCTTTATTTGAGATAAACAATGGTCTGCTTGACAAGACTATGCCCCTTACGACACCAGCCTTTACCCTTGTTTCAAGCATTCTCATTAGCGACAGTCTCGGGAGATCACACTGGAAGGTATACCCTCCAAAATGCCCTCGTTTCTTTTCTTCCTTAGCGCTGTTGTTTTTGCCGTGGATTACGTACTCATTAGTTTCTTACCTATTATGATTTTTATTACACCAGTGCGCCATGGCCCCCCCCCCCCAAAAAAAAAAGAAAAAGAAAAAGAAAAAATGCGGACATTATCAGTTGTGTTGTTGGAGATCATTCGACATACGCGACCTGACTACGAGAAAGCAACGAAGAACATCATCACTACTCGTACATTTACCAGGACCAATTCACGAGGACAGCAACACTTCATCAAACTCCACTGCGAAACTCCTTGAAATTCTCCGGTATACAAAAAAAAAAAAAAAAAAAAAAAAAAAAAAAAAAAATTGGCATCACACAATTCGTCATAACGGTCGTTCATACAAAATGAACATTCATTGGTCGCGAATATCATATTATTCTCACATGCGAGAGTTTCGAAAGAATCCGACGAAAGTTTTTTTTTGGTTTTTTTTTTTGTGAGTGTGTGTCTGCGTGTGTACGCGTGTGTTTGAATCGGTGTTTTGTTTCGGAAAATGCCCCGTTTGTTTTGAGCAAACCATCTATTATGTCCACGTTTTGCAGGCATTTCGCGAGAATATAATGTTTAAAAAAACAAAAAGCGGATTTTGTTTCTTTGGTTAAAAAAGTTACAATGTAAGTTTGACATAATTTTGCACAATGTTCGTGTCACTGCATTTTGTATTTGTATGGTGTAAGATTGACATTATTTTTTACAATGTTGCGTATAATGCAGTTTGTCTTTGTGATATGAAATTGAACGAAATTCGAATAAAGAATTAAAAAAAAAGTTTTGTTGGTATTTTTTGCCAATATGGCTCACCTCTCACATTTCAAAATTCTGATTTCGGCACAAGCAAGTATCGGGGTACATAATTGGTTACTTTCAATTACGTTCTATACCTGCTTTTAAGGAATGATGACTTGTTAAAATCGAAAACGCTCCTTGTTCGAAAGGCTAGGTAAACTTGCTGAAACTTGCTTTGGCGTCTTGTCCAAGGGGAAAAGGCGAAGAAGGCGAAAAACGACTAGGAACAACTCATCAAGGCGCCTTGTTTAGGACGAGAACACGAGGACAGATCATACCTCGCCTAGGCGACTTGGCGTCTTGCCGAGTTCTCGTACCTACTCGCCCTTTCGCCAAGAAGAAGACGTCTGGGTCTGTGTGACTTTTAACAAGGAGGTATCAACCTTCTCACCGCACGCTAGATGCCGTACTTAAGGATTTTCGCTCGCCACAAAAAGGAGTACGGGGTGGGGAGATATTTGCACTACTTTCTATACTGAAAACGCCGAAGGTTTGGAGGAGGAGGGTGCAAGCCAGCACGAACTGCTTCACTACCCGCGTTAACGGGAGCGAAAATCCAGGTTTTATATGCTTTGCTTTTCTGCCGATACATGAATGAAAATTGGCAGCTAAAAACGAAAAAAAAAAGGTTTTGTTTTGTTTTTTCTTCTTTTTACATGACAGACTTCTGAAAATTCAGCGACACACCCAAAACAAAATTCCGAGTATTCTTTTTTTCCTCATGATTTTCTTTTTTTTTCTTCTTCCCGGCGACTTTATTCACCGGGATTTCACAAATTATGTGAGTGACCATACATACATACATACATACATTCATACATACATACATTCATACATACATAATATGGTAACTAACCTCTCACTTGGTTCCGGTTTTTGTTCACATGACTCTCTTGAATCGTTTGCATGACAGCAAAATGGTTAGGTAACTGATGATTTTCGATTATACTTATTATAAAGAGTTTAATATGAAGAAAAAAAATCTAGAAATGAAACTAGAGAAATCCGACTGTGGAGTGCAGTCGGCTGGGATGCCTTCACTCATCACGGGAATACTGTATCTGCCATAATGTGGGCCGTCATGCACAATGGCTATGAATACAAGGAAGTGTTTCTTCCATTCCCTAAATAAAATCAAAAGGCTTTATCAGTGGACATACCTAGTATCATGGCCAGAAATGGCATTTTAGACACATTGAGAGACCTTACATCTTGACCATTTTTATATCTTGCAAAAGATGATATGATCATTGGATATTCCTAGCTGAAGCTAAGGCGGGAAAGTGACATTTCTAAACAAAGTTCAGAGACCTTTGACCTATCACCTCTATCAAGGGCATGCCAACATTTTTCTATATATAATAGTTCCGTATCCTTCCTACCAAAATAGATTTGCAACTGAAAATGCCATTTTTAGCTTACATTCAATGACCTTTGATCTTTGAGCGATTTTGCCCCATTATAGTCTGCGCATCTTCACCTCACTGCCTGGACTATCTTCGTACTACCATACAGTACTGACGCGTGTGAGAAAGTTTACCGATTGTCGTCGCTGATGGCGTAGTATGAAGCGAACCCCGAAGACAGTCCATTTCTCCAACGGCATTTTTCCTATCCACTCCGTCTACACCCTTCCGCTTTGGTCGATTGGTTTTGGTTCGTGATCAAGACTTAACGATGATGTTACACTAATATCGGCAAAATATCGACTCAGTTCGGCTTGGGGCATGTTATTCTTCTTGAAGGCAAAAAGGCAATTTAAGCTTTTTCTGCATTTTAAGAATAACACCTTATATCGGAATTGAAGATATGGGTTGTTGCAAATATGTTGGAATTTTCACATTTCATATCATTCATTCTCAATGTGCCAAAATCGTCTGGACGGTTTTTGTTTTGATTTGTTTTGTATTTCGTGGGCATATCGCGCGATCACCGATCTCGGCGTACATCGTGAGGGTTGTGAACGATAAAAACGTCTAAAATCTGGGGAATCCTGGACCAGCCACCAAGAACGTCCATTGAAACGAGAACTAGGACCGCGGACTGACAACCGGAAATCAAGAAGACTCCAAGGCGGAGGAATGAAAACTAGTTTATGTTTTTGTTTTTGCTTTTTTAGGAATCCGGTTTTGCCTACAAGTATATGTGGACCTTGATAAATCAAGGAGGTACTAGGCAATCGCCTACTACCTCCTTGGATAAAGCCATGAGAAGGATAGACGAGGCAATAAAAATTGCTTCCCTGGTCAAACCCACGGTCAGTCGCCAGGGGTGCGAACAGATGGATTGTCACAGGGGGATTCCCCCTTCTCTTGTCAGCCCGGTGCTGTCCCGAAAATCGACACGGACTGAGGAATTGTGGGTGGCCCAGTACGTCATGAAAATACGTATATTACAGTCTCGACCGGCGTCCACCATGGTCCACCGCAAAGAAATATCGAGACAACGGAAAATAAACAACAAACCAACGCTACATAATTATATGGGCTTCAGATATCCTGAACACGTCAATTTCCATTGCAATCAACGAACTTGAAACACTGAAAATTCTCCATAACATAACTAAACGTAACATATTGCGCATAACATACAAACAAAAATGAATATCCGAGTAATATAATGTGCAAATCTACACAGACGGATTAATGAGTCGGAAATTGAGAGAATGGCAGTTCCTATTTCCATTCCTTTTCGCTAGGATTATTCCACTACAGAAGTTCTCAAGCAGGATTCTTTTAGAATCTCATTTTTGCAAGCACATCTCGATTGCCTTTCTCATCAATGATTTTAAAGATATCTTCCGTCTTTTGATGAATGCAGCGGGACGTTGTGAGATGTAAGCTTTTTTCATATTTGTCCAGTCTTACTTGCTAAGTCTCAATTCTAGGCATTAGATTAATCAACAATGCTATCTACTGTATCCAAAGCCTTGTACCCCTGACACAATTTAGAGCCTGGAAACCAGGCCAATTCTGATCTAATGTAATGTGCTATAATACCGGTTGGACTATTGCACCGTCATCAGTCACATTATTGTCCGGCAAAGGACGTGCAGCGAGAAAAATAATATCCACTTCTGGTTTAAGGAAAAGACTATCGTTGAACCCCAGGTTCGTGCGCCATGGTCACCGTAGGGACAACCCGACGCCACGCAACCCCATTCCTAGAGTAATCCCGTTTGATTTATTGCCCACTGACGGAGACGAAAAACGGAAATATTTCACTTTCTCATGGTCAAGCGCTATCTTTTCCCTTCTTTCATTCCTTAACCACTATCCTGGGCGACTTAGGCTCTGTCGAGCCATAACCAAGACTTATGTATTCTGTTTTCGTTGGCAACTGTACAAAGATAGCTGGGATATACTTCATATCAGGGAGGTGAGACGAAAACCTCGTCTCACCTCCTTCCTTGTTCCAGGGAGGTGAGACGGGCTTGTTCATATCAACATGTAGAAGTTCACTTCGGTGCTTGCTCTTCACAAAGACACCGATATCAATACTACTGCTTCTGTTTCATTCTCAAAGTTACCTAGGATCATTCAGAGCTACAATCATTTGTATAATAACGTGATGAAAATAATCCCACGGCGTTACAGTTTTTTTTTTCTTCATCACACTGAAAAATATTAATATAAAAGTAATATTGCTCGAATCGTGATATAAGTCCTGTTGGAATATACGATTACGCATTTAGCATATCAGAGGAAAACCGCAGAGCGAAAGTAAAGTTTATACCCCAACATACACACAAACACGCACACACACACACACACACACACACACACACACACTAATTGAAAATCAGAGATGAACGGATGGCCGAATCGGATGTGATTCTTTGTCGCATCCCATGAACTCACTTTCTCGATACGTTGCTAGGACCGAGATGTGGAGGAATGGATGCTTTTAAAGCGAGCGACGTGCGGTCAGCAGGAGTTTGACAAATGCGCCATGCTTACTGTGCATGATTCTACAAAGGGAAATCTAAGGACAGAAGAGGGCAATATATATGGAAGCAAAGAAAAGAAAGTCGATTTACACAGAAAAAAAGAAAGAAGAGGTCTTTGACACTACCTTTGGAAGCAAGATAGATTCTCTTTTCTACACACCAAATAACAAACATGCACTCCTGTACTAGGAAAAATCACGGCATTAAGTCGCGATGGTATATTATAAATGAGGAATGCAGTCTGCACTGTATAATCACGAACTTTTCTTTGTAGCATAGCTTTGGGAACGTATACGACATGTATTATGACATATATTTCATGCGCGCTGCAACTCCAGTCTGCGATCGACTCTTGGTAGTTTCGCCACATTACCGTTGTACACCCGCTCAACATCACACCATTGCGTATCCTTCTCATATCAGTTTATGATAAGGGCATTGTCCGCAATAGAAATAATGCCCTAATCCCCGATATGATATTATGTCCTATCATAACATTTTTTTTTCCCTGCGTCAACGATAATACCACAGTCGCTCTGCGACAATAGAGGCGACTTGGGCAAAATGGCACCCATTTATCACGTTCCTTTTGTACGTCAGCAATTACGATGATTGCGCGAGCACAACACAAACAACGAGCAGGGTCACCAGCCACATCTGGCGGGCTCGGCTTGTAGCGGCCGGTTGCTACATCGCGCTACTTCTCCACCATTATCATATGAATTTGGTACGCTCGTCCAATTGGTTTGAACCTTGGGTTTGAACTACTAGTAGCTGAGACAGACAAGAAGAGAGATGAAGAGAGGAACGGACCAAGAGCGGTCACGTGTTACTCAATATTTCACAGGGTTACAGAGCACACGAAATTACACTTCTGAACATTCTGCCCCTTTTTACACCAGGGAGTCATCTCTAAAATTCCTTCATAGGTACCAATTACACTTGTGAGATGACTTGTCAGTTAAAAAAAAAAATGCCACAGTTATACAAAAGTAACATTACAGCAACACAACAATACTGATGTCATGATATGTCAGGTTTTTTTTTATTTTTAATTTAAGATATTTGGTAGGCTTTGGCGTTAAAATTAGACTCGATTTCTTTCAACGCTATTTTGTTTTTCTTCGTGCTGATGGTGATGATCTTCGATTATTGTAGAGCTAATCGTAGCCACAAACGCAGCAGTAAAGAACCGTGAATTAGAAACCATTCAGATTGGGATGAATATGGCTTGTAGTTACAGTAATGATACTATTAAACGATAATACATGAGATTAACAAATAGCTGTATGTTCTCTGTTTAATTTTGCATTATCAGATTGCATGATTAATTCCACATTGAAAAGAAAAAAGTATAGCTCGGGAAAAAAAGCAGTATAATGACAACGGCACTGTCAGATTGTCAAACTTGTGACTATAAACAAAATAATGATAATAGAATTTAGGCCATCATTGTGTTCACAGGAGAGCAGCTATCTGCGTTATTTTACAAGATATCAATTTTGACCAATAGGTAAAAAAGGATGTTGTCATTGTTTGTGGCAGTTTTGTATAGAGTATTTTACAGGATCGCATTACAATAATGAAACTGACAAAAAACATACGAAACAATATTACTGGAACATGAACACTGGCAGATTACTAAGAAAGTCGGATGATATTATTCACATTTATGCGCGCTTGTCGATACGGCACTTATTGTAACACATTTCGAATAGATTTGGAGAATCGGGCTTTGCTACATCACAGGCGGAAAAAAAAAGAAATTGGGCAAAATCCACTGGCCAACCTAAGACGGTGAAATTCCCGTTTGAAGTGGAAAGCTAATGATGAGTCCGAGGACCTGTGGTCAGATAGATTTCTGTGTTGTCTTCCAAAATCAGATGCTCTCTTTGACAAGATTGGCTCAGCAAATATCACTGACCCTTATTTAGGTTGCGCACCCCAGTTTTTTTTTTTCTTGAAAGCATTGTGTCTTATATTTGCGGTGGTTTGCTTAATCTTGGGAAAGAAAGAGAGAGTGAGAGAGAGAGAGAGAGAGAGAGAGAGAGAGAGAAAGTGAGATAAAAAAGACAAAAGGTTAGAATGCACACGCACATGCAAGTATGCCAAGCAAAGTAAAACTCTACATGCATATTATGGTATGCAGGCAAGGGTTCCGAGTTTCTTTTCTGGTTCCTAATCCCACTCGTTCTAATCAAGATTGATAATGCAAATTATCTGAGAAGAATCTGTCTCAGTCGCTGCCCTGAAGAGAGAGAGAGAGGGTTCTTTCGCTACTCAGAAGATTTCCATCCTTTTTCTGGCGGTAATATGTTAGATTGGAGCTAAACTCGCCAGTCACTCTCTATTACGCCGCTATGCATCCCGGCGCGTACGGCCAATTTGGCTGAAATAATGATAATGGGCGCCCCTATGCTCGCTACAAAATAATATATTCAATAACCTCCAAGATAAACATCGACAGTTCCTTCTTAGCGCTGCGACCTACCTCGCTGTTCCCCCTACCCCACATCCAAGCAACGACTGAGAGAGAGAAAAGAAACATTCAAAAGTATCAAGGGGGTTTATTTGATCAATTGAATGGCGAAAGAATTTAGTGCGACACAAATCGTTTCACTGTAGTGGGTCAATCGAGTGAAGAATACGCGGGAAAAAGATGATACCGCGAAGAAGCATCCGCTTCATAAAGTAACCAGGGACGAATTAGTTTCATCTCGTTTTAGGAGAGATACTAAGTTAATAACTGACGCTGGTGGACACAAATACTTTCCAAAATTGGCCTAAACTTGGAGAGGTATTTTGGGTCCCCCTCGAGGCGCTTGTCAACGCTGTTGGGGCGCATACCGAGCTCGGCTCATGACTAGTGTTTGGGCGCACAAAAGAGCGACTCCTCAACCGGGAATGTTTTCCTGTATGTCATGGCTAATTTAGTTATCGCGCCATCATCTTGGCGTTATATTTCAATCTCTCCTAATCTACAAGTAGATGACTAGTATGACAAGAATGATATCAATTTTCTGATGTCTCTCTTCAGCTTTTTCCTCCTCCTCTTTGAAGCTCACACATCGAAGAGCGTGAGATCTGTTGGTAAAAGTTATGATTGATAGCCGTAGGAGTCAGACGCTCTCTACACAGTTAAAGTGCAATTCCATACAATGTTCTTATAGTTTGCTTCGATAAAGTAAAACCAAACAAATAAAATGGTATGGATTTCATAAAAATCGGACAAAAATTTGACAAAAAAAAAAGAGTTATGACATTCAGGAGTTTCATTATGTCTTCACAAAACAGGACCATAAAGTAGCAACCACACAAACAAATCAGATCAGGGGGATGATGTCATACAATCCAGTCATGGCCTCATAAGTCTCTATTAACCTACAATCAAAAAAACTACGCGTATCTCTGGCAGTAACGTTTTGATGTACTGCCATCAAAAGGAAGGAGATATGAGTTGAATTATAATCATCACACAAAACACTACTTGAGACTTGATAGCATCCTCACGTCAGCTAATAACTGCATGATTATTACTATTACTTGCACTACCATGTGAAACTTCCACTAATTCCTCTTTTGTAAATTCCAATTTTGATAGACCCAACACTGTGCGTCTGATTTGACTCTATTCATTAAAGTGAAATTGAACATAACGAGGAACTGCACTTTGAGTTTGGTAGGAGATCTAGATCTTCCGTTTGAAATCTAAGATGAAAAAGATGTTATTTCAGCAGTCCATGCAAGCTAATTTTGACATTACGTTTTCCGTCACCTTGGATTATCTCATAGCATTTGATGTGTTACAATCAACTGGTTCACATATTTCTGCTAGTGCCCCCATGTTAAAGGGACTATTGGCCTGATTTTTCCAGGGCGGGGATGGATGGTAGAGATTATCAAATTTTGAAATCACCTGCTCAGTGTAATCTAAAAATTGCACATTCTCATCCCCCGAAGAAAAAATATCTAACGAAATAAAACCTCTACACACACACACACACACACACACACACACACACACACACACACACACAAATGAGCGAAAAGGACTGCAGTTATAAATCAGACAACCTGAGATACGTTGACTAACATTTCGACTACAATTTTCTTAAAGGCCTAGTACATTTTTTAAAAGAAATTTGAACACGAGGGAGACAGCTTTATATATCTTTGATTAGAGAACAATAATCCCATATCCTATACCTCGATCTACTACCAATATCAACACGAGTAATCATGAAAGTGTGATATTTGTTATTTCGTCACTAATATTAGTTTACCAGTATTTTTTCTAGGTTTAGGTTTACTGTTCCTGTAATATTCTTTTTCACTTTGAATATTACGTCACCTTTAATGCAATTGAACAACAAACGGAAATATTTGCAAATCTTCTATCAAAAAAAAACAAAAACAAAAACCTCCAAACAAACACCAGCAGCGTCTCCCGTTGATTTCCCATAGACACTTGCCCTAGTATACTCGGGACTCGTCCTCAACGGGTTAGCTAAGAGCAATTTTCTGGAAGATCACGGGATATCATGGTAACATGACTACGTCACAGAAATAATCGAAGAATCCGGGAGAACTACCGGTTACTCAGTGCTACATGGTTCTGACAGTGGACCGGCAGGCCACCCGCGACCTGTCCAGACCTATTAACTCGACCATTCATTACACGCTGATGAGCCTAAATTGGTGTGATAAGGCGATGCACGCATACCAATCTGCGGACCCGTTGCATTTATACGCCCATAGGCTCTGCGTTCGTTCAACTCGTGTCCGCAGCACCTCTCGCGTGGCGCCTCTATACCAAGGAAGTGGCGCCACACGCCAAAAAGCCGTATATCACCTGTACGCACACACTGCACAGAGGCAAGTCACTCCACAGATATCATGTGACTATTGCATATAATTACACACCGTCAAATCGACGCGCCTTGTAATCATGATGACACCAAATGCTTGTAGAAAAGCGTTGTCCTAATATTCATTTTACAAATTTTCGAGTAGAGGATTTTTTTTTTATTGAAAAAAAGTCATAAAATAAAGAGACGCCAACCGGAACTTTACTTCCATAAAAATAGATAAACTTAATTTACCAGCTCCAGCATTACGCAACTCGTGATCATGATTAAAATGGGTTATCTGGGTATCACAACGTACTCGTCAGTATACACGAGTCACCGTTTGGACGAGGTCATACAGGGCATTTCATTCAAACCACGTAGACGATGGTATAGGCCGACTTTGCATATATTATATAGGGAGCTTAATATACGCCTTACTTGATGGTTATACTTGGCGGTTTATCATGATCTGCGCGAGAGCACAAAACTTTCTCGCACGCAGAGGATGATGATGATGCTATTTAATATAGTTGACGCCCCAGCCTTCGACTACCTTTCGCAGTTGGCTTCACACAGAAGCTGCAAAAGTAATCATTTTCACGGATGGTTACGACGGTGAGAGAATGGGATGCGAAATTCTTCATTGAATTCCCCTAGCCCGCTGACTTTTTCCACTCGAGACTTTGGGCTGACTCAAACCATTACTTCGACTCCAGTTGAGATCAAATTTGGTGCGGTGCACATCAGCCCCAGCTCATGGTTGATAGTCGGTATATTGCATGCATCTACACAGTTACATATGGCGGCTCATCATGCATAAAGCTTTCACGCGCATTTCGCAGCTATACGCATGCAACTTAAAGAGTGTGGGTGTGCGTTTTGAGTGAGTGAGTGAGTGTGTGTGTGTGTGTGTGTGTGTGTGTGTGTATGTGTGTTCGAAACGCTTCAGGAATCTATTTCTCCCGCGTTGTTCTGCATAGTGGCGGCGCTTCAATTTCCTTCGTGTCGCTTCGGAGAGTCTACCAACAAAATCAAGCGACGGATTGTCAAGGAGAAAAGTGATCGCAGTGGTCTGACGAGAATTCGAAGCAGCTACTTGCACAAAGGACCCAGAAGGCATCTTCGATACAACGACCGATATATATAAACTCCTCTCGCGGCATCAATTACACGCAGAAAATGAACCGCTGCTGGTCTTCACTTGTCAAAGACCGAAATTAATTTCGCCGTATCATTTACACGGCAATAAAAACTTGACTACGTGTATTTCTTCTTCATGGTCAATAGATGATACATCTCTCACGGAAGCGGCGCTGCTCCAGAAAATAATAATCTCCAACTGTCACTGCGAATTAAGAACACAAAGGGAGATACGTGGCGTGCGCCTGATTATTCCGATTAGACGTATTTCACCTTTCCCTCTCACTCCCATAGTTTGAATGCACTAAAATAAAGGCCTTTCACCTTCAATCGCATATATCGTTGCATTACTAACAGCTGCAATACAGCAACTTTCTAAACTTTGCTTCTGCATCCCTACGAAAGTTATGGCATTTTGAATGTCATCGTGCTTTATACATCAACATGTTTCTTATCAAATCGTCTTCAACTAACCAATTCTCGGCAATTCCTTTCAATCTTCTTCCTTCCCAAAAATAAAATTATCGACATAAACACACATTCGCATTCAGGGAACAAAATATTCAACTGTATAGGTTTTCTAAGTGCATCGAGATTATGCCGGATTTATTCTTCTACAGATAGATTAATTGTGTTTTTGTCCATTAAAACGATATTTTTGATTTCCTTACGTCTAACTTTTTATTCGGAGAGGGCTCAGATGAAATCCACCCCATACAAGGCGACATTGAATAGGAAGGGCAATTAACATGATGTACGATCTAGTCCAGGCACATAATTGACCACACAAGTGAAGTCTATAAAAGAAGGTCATTGTGTCGACTTCGCAAGAATGAAATACTGTGCAGTTGGCAAGTTATAAAAGGGCGGCAGAAATTGATTTTAACGATACTCGCTAAATACAAAGATCACTCATTACCCAAGAACGAGGATTAATGTTTTGACTAATTGTCGTATGTTATTCGAAATGACCGCCCAGTTCTCTGGGCAATCATGTGGATGATTTTGTTTTCCACTCATGACAAATGCGACCAATTATACTTGTCAGGATTATGGTGAGTTACGAGCGAGAGAAATTGGGACATTTTACTGGGCGGCCCACTGCACAGAGCCCTCAACTCCACTACCAGGACATCGTTTGGTTCCACGCAAGTTGCGCCACTCCCCGGAGACCGTTCACCCAGAAAAGGAAAACAGTCTCTTGCTCTCACAACTGTCTGCCTGTAGGCGAACCCGAATTCTTGCAGATCTTTCTCAATCGGTGCGGATTTGTGGTTTCGAGATGCATACAGTATCATATGTTTGACTTGGCGGTGGCCATCTTGACAAAGACTTATCATTTCTTAATGTTTCTGCCAAATCAACACAGATATTAGGCAAAATCAACGTAACAAAGACATTATCAAGCAAGAAACCAACACCAAGTCCACCATTAGAATGCATACTTGTAAAAGAGTTGCACCAGATGTGTAATAACTGCCAATCCCGAAGAATTGAACTTCTCTTTGTATCATAATTCATATACTCGACTGTTTTGACCAATATAACTAACACAAATATTAACTTATGCTTCTATACTTTTTTTTCTTGATATCCGATTTACTAATCAATAAGTCATGCGGCAACCATGCTATTCTTTTCCTAAATGCCTATGATCATTTCACATTCACGTCATCATGCTTCCGCCAAGATGGAGACGCAGATTCCTGCAAGCTTTCTTTTTTCTCTCGGCGATATGGAGTGGATGAGGGCGAGAGATTGATGTGTGCTGCTCCTCAACCTGACAACAAAATTGCAGCGATTCCATTTTGTGAAAAAAAAAAGGGCCAGCCATTATTCTTTAACGACGAATTGTTTCCTAGTGTCAAGACGGGAATGATTGTTTCTCTGTATCATTTTACCCAATCCTCCATTCCCTTTCTCTCTCCCTCTTTGGTCGCTTTCGTGCCCAGTCTAGTTTTCCCTTTGTGTCATTGGCGTAGTTCTCTCTCCCTCTCTCTCCCCCAGCTCGACTTTTGTTCGGTGAAACAGCTATAATAGCTTGGCGTTCATTACCAATGCCCGCGGAATCGCTAAAGCATTTCACCAACTCTATCTCTTTATCAAATGGCGCTCGCTAAGGACGCCAATGGAATGAATTTCTCAGCAATCTATCACAAAAAACCCTTAGACACTGCATGCCACGCAACCAAACACACACACACACACACACACACACACACACATTTTCACATTAACTCTCCATCCCCACTTCTCTCTTTCTCCTTTGCTTTTACGCAATTTATGAAAAGAAAAACAAAACCCACTCTCATGTGGCTTAAACACGGTCGGTCGAAACGCCGTAGACGCTGATTTTCAGTATTTCGCGGGATTAACCGGCTTCGACTGCTTGTCCGAAGCGAGCGGGCCTCAATATTGAAATAAAGTACGTGCGATTTAGCAGGAAACATGACTGGGGACAATCATGGTTAAAGGCACATTCCAGATTGTCCCTTCCCCTTACAAGTGATACACTTAGCATAGGTCACATACCCTAACCATGGGAGATTCGGGAGTCCCTGAAAGCGTGAGAATAAAAACAAAAGGAAATAGCAAACGTCCAATTTTCTGCAAGTCATGTTTAAAAGGCGTGGAGAAGCATCTCGCAGAACCAAACAACAGATCGTGTACCGAATGTTTCCTTCCAATGCGTTTTTGCGAAAATACGTCAAAAAACAAACAAACAAACAAACAAACAAACAAACAAAACACTAGAAAAACGGTCCATTACACCAAGTGTTTCTTTGGTAGGGAGAGGGCAGACATAATGGAAAGTGTTTAATTGCACTTGCTCGCTACCATAAAAAAGCAAACAACAGAGCTCATGTTTTCGGATTTCACTTGGAAGTCGAGAAGTTCGACAAGAAGGATGCATCTTTAAGCTCGATGGCCAGTTATGTGGAATATAGGGTAAGGAGGAGTGGAGGGATTTGTGCAATGTGGTAATGGCACACTCAAAATACCCATAAATCATCTCTCTTCCTCCTGGCATTGGATGTAGCCCAGCCATGGCGGATTTAAAATTCATTCTCCGCCATTAAAGGAGACGGTATTCTCTTAAATTAATGGTGGTATCGTTTAGGCGCCGCCTCTCAGTGATGGTGGTAGATTTTGCATCGCATTAAACATCGCCTCCTCCTCGTGATTTGAACAAGTCCCAGTCAGATTCAAGGAGTATTGCCGGGGTGAAACTCATTGTCTCAGTGAGTTGGATTTAATTTTCCCTTCATGAATCATTAATACGCTTTCGTCTGAGAGAAAGAGAAAAGATGGATGCAGAGAGAAGGGGGCTTAGAGTATTAATAACGTTCAACTCAGAGGAGTGTGAGCTCCTGTGTGTGTCACTTGTATGTGAAAAACAAAATAGGATAATAATGTGGAACGTCAACTTCTATTAGGTCATAGTCTTTGAAGCTTGTGATCCACCAACTCTGGAAGGCTCCAAGGATGTAGCTCCATGTTCAAAGTGTGATATGACCCGTGATACACAAGAAAGCCGGTCCCGAGGCCGGCTTTTTCGTAACCGGCATGACGGCGGATATCAGTCGTTCGCGAACCGTTTCCGCTGCGGGCCGGCTCGAGGAATGAGATCTCTGCTAACACACAAGACAGTCTCATGTCGCCTCTTTCAGCTCTGCCGTGGGAAAAAAAAAATTGTGGTTTTTCTTTTGTTATGCAATATTCCAAGTTCGTTTGAATTACCCCTTTTTGAACATTCAGATAAAATTATGATACACAACGTCTACGGAGTACTTCAAGACAGAATAAAACAAGATAAAGAATAGAAATGTGAGACTAAGGAGGGCAGCAGCACAACGGATCAGCTTACATTCAGAATACACGCCATTCCCTTTTATTTCTCTCTGTACAGAAGTATGAAACAGGAGAGTATGACAATAAAACAAAAACAAAGAACGTTCCATGAATGATAGAACATGGCACAAGTTCCAAAACTGGGTGAGCGTTTTGCGCAAGTCAACCAACTAATAATCACATGTCCCTACAGAGGATAATGTGACCAGTTAATGCCAACTAAACTCTGAAATCGTGCCTCTGTGGACATTATTGCTCGAGCCAGCCCGAAGATCATGTACAAACGGTTAGCGATATGCGATAGTTGGCCTGATACTGGCGACGAAAAGCTGGCCTCTGAACCGGCTTTCAGGTGTAACACGGTGTTTGGATCCACCGGCAAGGGGGACGACGCATCGCCAACAAGCGGCAGGACAGTGTGCGGCCAGAGACACAGTCATGTCTGGTGGATACAGTTTGATACTTGGGGCGCCTGTGTTGTGACCACGCCCCTAGTTGGCCGTCACACAGTGAATACCAACTATAGAGAGTAAACCAAGAAGGTATCTTGGGTAAACCAACCGATGCAGATATGTTTGTTCGTTTGATGTGCTACATTCTTTAAGGATGTTGCCATGCATTTCATGTCATAAATCTACAGAATTAGATTGCTGCAGAAATCGTCGAACGCTCACACTCTTCTACGTAACATAAGCTTTCATTTTCATTTGTTGACATAATTTAAACAAAATCAAATCAAGCAAACAAAATAGCAGATATTTCGTCAATATTGGACTTACGCCAAGAAAGTCCGGGAATATTAGATTTACACTTGTTTTCACATGATACTAGTCACACACACAGAGCATTGCGGATTTTAGATGGGGTGATGGTGTCATAGTCCCCAGTCGACATTCACAAAATCACTTCCTACCTACTTCCTTTCTCGATCGAAATCGCAAAAAAAGAGAGAAAAAACAAATCACATTCAAGGAATTGTTTGTCTTGTTGCAAGAAACCAGTAATGACGACTTTCAGGGGAAAATTGTTGTGTGATTCTAAATACTTGACTTTTTATATATAAATATAATCCATATTAAAAAAAAAATGTGTTTTCAGTTTAACGCATCTACAAACACAGGGAATCTTAGTAATTATAGTCCTGTTTTGTCAAGTGTTGCAACTGAAATACTCAAAGTCGCTGCGATAATCAACTCAATAACATCGCCACAGAAATTGTAATCGTCGTAGTATGTAAGCTGAAACTTGTGTGTGACTTGCTTCGTGAATGAGATCTGTATAGTGAAAGCAAACTGTATGCCACTCACTGTTTCTGCGTGTCGACGGCTCTGTAAACACTGTAAAATCATTTTTCGCTTCTTGAACATGTGTGATTACAATGTCACTATATAGCACACACACACACACACACACACATAAACAAATAAAGAATCTTGTACACGAGGTTGTTTCTTTTTTTTAGGGGGGGGGGGGGGGAGGGGGGAATATCACGTTGAAGGGAGGAATTCCATGCCATGATAAACAATGGGAAGAAATCGGCACCGGCATTTGTGGTAAAAAGCAGGGTCTAGGCGATTCCGATTGAGAGTCGTTTGGCCACGGCTGGTCGCATCTCATCACATCAACCTGGAGACACGGCAGCGAGATGAAAATCCCGCATTAGTATTCGGCGGCATTAATAATAAAAGTGAGCACAGATCATCGTTGGCAGCGTTTCGCGCAGGATATCTAAAAAGAATGATCTAAAACACAACAACAAAACAATATAACTTCCTTTGCGACAGAATTCAGTTAAATCTGATTGTGTATAAATGGTAGTTGTCTTCCATGTCGTTAATAATCCAGCAGGTCTCACTGCCTGGCTTCAACAAAGTTTGACGATTTCTGACAAGCTGTATCCATCACCTGCTGTTCATTAAGAGAAGTGTGTGCCACAAATAAGATGAAAACCCTCATGTAAAATGCGACTAAACAGGCGCAGTTTGATCCGAATAAAAGCAAAAGAGGTGACACCAGTCCTAGACTTCTAAATAATTGAAAATGGGTGAAAATTCATCCGATTAAGATGTTCATTTCACATTGCATGGCTCTTGTTTAGACCTAGCCTGACATGCATTGTGTCAATGCATGAAATATTTACGCCGCGTATGAGCTCTACGCATGCTCACATCCCTTATCGCATTTGGATGAGGATGTTCTTCAGCACGCTTGTTCACATCCCTACGTGTGTCCTATCCTGTTGCCTAGGAGATGAACCGTCTATATAGCATCTGCTTCTTGTCAATCATGCCTTCGTTGTTGTCGTAATGTTTTAAAAATTAGGAGGCATAATTGCGTATAGTGCATTAGATTTTGGACTCTCAGACAGAAGATTCTCGATTCGAGTCCAATAGGGTGCGAACATCCTTGGGCAAGAATGCTTCATCCACGGCATTCCTCTTAGACCACAATATTGAACTAATTACGTGATAATGGTGAGGGAATAACTGATAGGGCCTTTTAGATGAACTCGAACTCGGGACCTCCGTTCGATAGTCATGAGTCTTATCCACTAAACCACATTGCAGTGCTTTAAGGTATGAGGAATAACTGCACTACACATTTAATTCTTTCTTTTTATCAAACTGCTATGGGAAGCTGATTTTTCTTCTGTACAGGGTATTGTTTTGTTGTTGTTGTTGTTGTTGCTTTGATATGAATTTATACTAAGAATAACATTCATCTCATGAGCACGGCTTAAAAAAAAAATTACAAAAAAAAAAGATGAACATTAGTCTGAAGTAAAATGCTCATTCTTCAATGCATGGTGTCGTCTCAGCCAGCGAGGCGAAACAACCGAACGAGACGGTGGCACGTGGCCACGCAGAACCCGTGGCATGGTCGCTTCCCGAATCCACTCCATTTCCCGCACTCAGCCATGCAGATGCGCATTGTCTTACTCGTCACTCACAGCGGCATCACTTTATCTATAACATTACCATTAGTTATGATACACCAGGCTGTAGGGAATAATAAAAAAAAGCAGAAATTTGAAAAGGTATTCAGAAGGTTAATCCATTTCATCTGCTTCCAGGAAGAAAGAAAGAGAGAGAGAGAGAGAGGGGGGGGGTGGGGGTAGAGACTGTGTGTGTGTGTGTGTGTGTGTGTGTGTGTGTCTTTATGTGTGGTTAACTATCATAAGACTACACAGAATATCAATTCTTTCATATAATAAATATTGCACTATTGTACGTCATCTAATAGGCAACAACTCTGGTCTACTGAATATCTGACAACAGAGATGAGCCAAGCCTGACAGGAAGCTCGGGAAGCTCCATACATTAGAATGGTCCCCCAATGAAACTGTTCCGAAAGACAATGCAATCACTACAGAGATATGATAAATACTGAAATACTGGTCAATAACAGGAATCTATTGATCAATATTCAACTGATACACAAACGGAGAATAGTTAGTGTACCCTCGCCTGGCTACTCGGGCTTTGGGTTTTTTTTTTTTTTGTATGTGTGTGGATTTACTTGCTACTTACGAGTATTTCAAGTATATGCATAAACAATACTGTACGTATTAAGACGATCCACATCTCCACAATGCAGAGTGTCCTTTTTAAACTTCAATCTACATACGGTTCATTATATTCTCTCCGTCTGACCGCTACAAAATAAAAGCATGCTCCTCTACTTAACTTATTCCACTTTTACATCCCACTTACTGCTCATTCGCCGAAATTTTGCTATATACCACAGTTTGGCTTTCTGCGCTGAAAAATGATAATCAAATCCGATTAGGAGGGGATCAAATCTTTACAAACTAAATCACATTTCCATCTAAATTCTGTTATTTTTAACAAATTTAAGATATATTAAATGGATGAACTCATTCTCAGGCACTGTCTTATCCATTCGTTCAGTAGTAATCCTTGCTTTTTTGACATTGCGAGACGAACGAAGATGTTGTGCACGCAACACTGTGAAAGAAGGGGAAGAAATCATCCAACTGATTACATTTCACTTCGCTGCGAGAGTTTCCACGCTCCAGGAAAATTACATTAGCTAATGCGAAAAATCCCCAGCACAGCTCCAAGCAAAAAAAGGAGACAATAAATAGGAAATTAATTGAATCTTAAAGGCGTTTTATTCGCGTTGATGATACTGAGCGCGTATTATTGAGCGGAGTTGGATTAGCACGTAGTGATTCTATTAGGTAAACTGCCGCAACGCGATCGGGTTGGGCGGTCTTTTTTGGGTTTCTTATCCTTCAAAATCTCCTCACAGAGCGGGAGATTTTTTTCCCCTTCGAAAATACCATACTCTCATCACTTCATGCTTTCTAGGTAAGACTGCCATAAGGGAGGATGCATTGAATGACGCTACAGAAAGGGAACAGCAACAACAACAAAGACACGGCAGAAACGTGTGACAGAACACTAAGATATCGGAGCTGCATGACACAACACCTACAAATGGCAAATTATCAAATTATATCCGAGAATAACCATCTTTTCTTCCGCAGAGGAGGGCATGGGAGATTTTCTTTTCAGCGTCGTTTAACGCTGTTGTCCATGCACGGTTGACTGGCACACAGTATCCAGAGGCGCGCCCCACCGAAAAACCTCGGGGAAATCATCGCGCGATTCCGATGCTATTAAACGTCATAAAATACGTCGCACACAGGCACTTTAATCAGCGTAAACGAACGAATAATCGGCGAATAATGCAATAACGAACATCCAATTGCGTTATAACACAATTAGCGGGAGCTCTCGAAAGCGGGGTGCAACTGAAATTAGGACGTAATTCGGCGAAGTAATCGCAGCGCCCGGCCGCGCTGCGGTTTTCTCGCAAGCCCCTTCCTCCAGCAAGCAATCCCCTCTGCACAGACCGAGACGCTCCGACTACGATCAACGCCTGAGGTCGTGGCGGATGCTAGGCTCAACGAGACACTCCAATCATTTATTTGACTTTTCCCTCTACGTATCTCAATCAATATCACGATATTTTGCTACACTACTCAACAAATGTTATACAATTTCCTCTTATTCTGCTGCGATAAACGATCTAGTGAATTCTATTTTCTCAAGGAGGGTATCGGGATCACAACACCCATAATGAAACGTACATAAAGAACGACACAACGGTTTAAAGCGATACCGCAGTCATAATCCCCGCATGATTTTGGCGAGTAATGCATTCTCATTCTTGCCGTGGGGTTGATATTTATTTCATGGGATTTTAAACTCATTAATTTCATTCTTGGTAAATCTCTTCAGAAAGAATGACGATCGATGTTTCCGAAAAAATAGTTTGACACATAAAGGACTTCAATGCTGAACAGAAATACTTCTATCTTTGGAAGATCATTGAAAACCCTTCATACGCCGCACAGTGGCGCAAAATTGCTCGAGGAAACAGAATTATATCATAATTGTTTTCGTTTGGTTACCAAAGTGCGACTCAAACACAATTTTATTGCAGTCATAGGAAATCGGTTTTCTAATTCAATCAAAATTTAAGAATGTGTCAGTGATGATTATTGCACATTTTAAGTATTGTGCTTTTGAAAGACTTAAATCTGAGTGCAACACCTCCTTCGATCATAGGTACCTTGTATATGATGATAATACAATTATACATATTCGTATTGACTCTATCACTTATACGTGTACAAAGCGAATCTTGTACCAGTTGCTGCTACGTCAAGCAAGCCTGAGAAAATTGAAAAATCTTACCGGCAAGAATGAGCGAGTTATAATACACTCGAAAACCAAAGCAATTTTTAAACATGCTACAGCTGAGAGTCTAGAGTTTTATAAAATATCTTTATCCAACTGAAAGTAATTATTGTATTTCTCGTTAAGTTCGTATATCAGGGGCATATGATTTCACAACACAATCACAACAGATTACTCCTATACGCAGAGGGGAGATTTCTAGACACTGTACACTCGATTCAAGACTGCTGCTATGAATGAACCCTTCAAGACCAGTTTACTACGAGCCACAACGAAAGTGACTGCACCTGCGCCCCTGTTAAATCAAAATTCTACATGCTCTACATCACTATTGTACAATATGCAATATACAATGTATATTAGTTAATTGAATTGTAAATGACGTCAAAGAACCATTACGAATGTGGTCTATTTCATATGTCAGCGTTTCTAATCACATTAACGTCTAATAACACTGATACCGCGGAGATCGTTAATCTAACCTGACGGATGAAATAATATAGGAAACAACGCTTTACTTTTCCAGATGTATTGCCCCCTCATCATGTTCATTAGTCATAATCATAATGTAGCAATCCACTTTTAAATGGTTAGCTTTTGTTGGTAATAACATGACATTGTATAGATATAACTGGTGCAAGAAATGTTAGATCTATTGCGATCCAGTCCAGTCAATTAGAAATGAGGATGATCGTTTCCAATCATTTGAGTGTTCAATAGTTATCTTCGAAGTAAATTAAGATGATTAGTTTCTTACATGGTACAACATGACTCAAGGTGTCGTGAAAATTTGACAAGATAAACATAATAAGTTACAAATGAAAGCGCGAACAAGAATATCCTAGGCCCGAACTATAGAGGGGGCTTACGTTTCTTTTCAGCAAAGGGCATAAAACAGTCCTTGCCAGCCAGTAAACCAGTCTGTGTCAATGAAAACTTCTGATTAAATCAATAGGTAATGAGTATGACATTATTGGCATAAAGGTACATTCTTATTACAGCCAAGCCCTTAACACTGTTTGAATGTTTGTTTTAAGTCTGTATTATCATTCTCACAAACACTCCATCCATCTTTCTATGTCGCCATCCCAATGACTGTCTTCCTGTTAATTCTCGACCTATTTACACGTCAATATTCGCTTCTCTTTATACTTTCGATATTTAACGCCCCCGTTTTTTACTCGCTTCACGAGATATTTCACCGCTTGACAAATCGTGTCCCAGGAAGTTTTTGCGACAGAAGCCGATCCTGGAAAAGCCTCGCTGTCGACAGCGACGATCACTACGACAGCAGGGATAACGAGACTTCGCTGCATTTTTGATGGGAATTATGTAAATATCTCTAACGAAGACGGAGAAAAATGAAGCGCCGCCCACACCACTCTCCAAGTCTCCTCTATCGTATGTCCTCTCAATTCTATTTATGCCCTATTTATCTGGTCATTTTTGACCTATTTATCTACATATCAATCAAGCTTTGTAAGTCTATCTTGTCAGTGAAATAGAAAAAACGTCGCTGTAGCCACACACTCAAGTTGGTGATGGAGGTATAAAATTAAAGCCGCTTGCTGATTCGGACTCATCAGCTCCTTGTCTCTTTCTGTAAAACACACGCATAAAAATACACAAAGTCTCTCTATACGCACGATCTCAATAAACATTCATTTCATTTCATTTTCTTTATTTGTCCAAATTATGTATAAAAAAACATGGCATGGAAAATTGGTTTTGTCACACATCCATAAACACATATTGACAACAGATAAACACCAAATTACATTACATAATTTTTTGTAATATTACATGAATATTCACAGAAGTTTACAGGGAACTAAACATAAAAAACACGCAAAACATCAAGTAGAAAAACACAGATGAAAACTACAGGAGGGTGTATCTCGTTTTTCCACTCCGCATTTCGTACAGCCCTAGCATAATTTTTGGAGCAAAGAAAGAAAAAAAAACCCAGCAGGAAAGCAAATGTAAAACCCGCTTTTTTCCATATCACAATTGGACGAAAAAAACAAAAACAAAAACAAAAAACAAAAACAAAACAAACGACATCATCACGCGTGAATACAGCCAAGTTGATAATTTTTGTTTTCCTACAAACTGTCTTCTGTTAACTGAATTCCACATAACTAAGTGTGTGTTGACCCTTTTCAGCCTACAAAGTCCTCAGCATGGGATCATGATTTCGAAATATGCTTTCGATTAGAGGCCTATAATAAACTACTCGTAGTCCGTACGATTAATATTATTGTTAAAGGAACTGTTTTAGTAACTAGGAATACTATTCAGCCTGTTAAATTTACATCTTTCCCTTTTTTTTCTTTTATGAATATGATCAAACCACGAGGAGTGTAGAGAGTAGTTTGTTTTTCAAACCAGTGCTTTTGAGCCCTTATTGCTATCGTTTACGTTTCGTGTTAATTGCTACAAGTTACAGCGAACTTTTTTTATGGACTTCTACACAGCAACATTTGACAGCGACTGCTCCAAGTATAGAGCTAAGCTTCTACAGATTCAACAACCTCCCAATGAGGGGGTTTCGAAGGTTTACAGCCGCAAGCATTCGAACTGGCTGTGATTAATATTCGGCGCCAGTTTTCCCGTGGAGGCGGGATAGGGTGCTTGTTAACCACACACACGGCAGCGTGTACATGTGGGACTAACTGCAAAACCCGAGCTGCAAACCCTCGTCCGGTGCTTGACTGGATTTAATGAAACGCATTCAACATTCAAGAGTAAAAAATGATAACTTTGTTGCATTGTATGATTTTATGGATATTTTTTACAGGCATACTTCGCTCCCGTTATGGTTTAGAGCGTATTTTTTGAAAGGTGTTTCTCTGTGTTCTTTAATAATATTCTTTCGTAAGATTGTTCGAAAATGTCTCCAGTCGCAATGCGGAGAGAAGAGTCTTCGACTTTCCGTAGATAATCCGCTTGCCTTCCTTCAAGTACATGTGTTGGTCTTTCCACAGATAACGTCTGGGCCATTTTAAATCGCATGCGTCGACAGTTGGATTTACGGGTTTTATTCATCAAATCGGTGATTACCATCGGATAGGAGACACATACTACGTGTGTGTTTTTTCATAAAATGGTAAATTCTCACTATGTGAAAAGCAATCAAAGTACATCGTGGAAATAGCCACAGGAAAACACAGTGTCCATCTACATTTATTACAATAAGTTATGATTATGGACGTTTCTGATAAATTGGCAGAGAAAGGTCTATTCTCAAAGGTCGTGTCAAACAGTAATAAACATCATGCTTGCGAGTAGCACACATGGTCGCTATAATCTAATTTGAGCCTAAGAGACCAGCAAGTAACAGGAATATTAAAGAAAAAAAAATTGAGGAAAAATAAAGTCCCCGCTCAAATGCTACGATTTTGCTTGAGGTCACGACCCGTTTAATAAGTAAATAACAGAAAGAGAAGTGTAGACGAGTTGTTCAACTTTCACCTGGTGTCACCACACATTACAAGCAGCTAGGTCACTTCGTCTATTATCTGCCGTACTATGATAAAAATTAATGTCCATTGCACTGCAGTGACAGAGCAAGGTTTTAGTGCCTTTTCGATCATAGAGTATATATCATTATGAAAAAAAGAATTTTTAAAATCATTATTTTGATGCCTCCCCCCCCCCCCCCCCTCATACATGTCGTGCTTGGCCTAATGCTCGTCAGTGATTCGATCATTTCTGTAGATTATGGCCCTTAAAAAGAATATAAGATTACAACGGACATTGCTAAACACACCCACACTCACATACACACACGCAGTAGTGCAAATGAGGAATTCTTCATATAGGCCTATGTCGAGTAATAAGGGCATAAATAATGCAAGATAAACAAGTTATCGAAAATTTAGTTTTTGCTTTATTCGGCAGAAATCGTCTGTTTAGGTGACGTCCTATTTCCCTATACGAGTGTACACTCCACATGAACTAATGCGATTTTGTGCTTTATAGTTCAACAAGATGGCTGTTTCAAGACATTACAGGAATCGTATCCTTGTTGAAAGCAAACTTTCACAAAATGACGCTTCCATTTTCATAAATACTTGATCTTTAAACTGATTGCATCTCGATTAAAAAAAAAAATCACGATGAACGATATTGATAATCAAATGTTTAAGAGGTGAAGAGAGAGAGAAAAAAAATACAGACAGACAGACATCCTATACAGATGACAGATACATAACATCATTACATGACAATGTGGCAGAGATGGGTATTATAATTTGATAGAATAGCCAAATAGATTAATAGATGGCTATGGAAACAAACAACGGTAAGAGAGACAAATGGACAGGGATGGAGATAGATAGAAAGATGAATGAATAGACAGATAGATAGCCAGGCAGACAGATGAGAGAGTAGGTATCAAGCACTCTATGGTGTTGATATTGTATGCACACGCTTCGCCGCGTAGTATAAGGGCATCGGCTACCCCGGGTTCACCATGTCAATGAGAGAAACACGTGGCTTAATTAAAACCCAAACGCGTCTAATTACTGGCAACACGCACGCCGTAATGTCAAACACGCTACTGCACACCACTAAATCCACTAAGGAAAAACACCTGTCTCTTAGGGGCTAAAATTGGAATAATCATGTGGGTCATTGGTACAAAAAATTACAAAAAAGGGGGGAAATGTCATATTTCCTTTCTGAAGCATCGTGACTGAACTTAACTCCGGCTAGGCAGCGTTTAGCTTTGACCTTAAGGTTGCCAAATCGAATTTAGAGTGCAATGCCATCTCGACGGGACGTACAATCACCGGTTACAATTTCCTCGTAACATCTTTAACTTATTATCATCCTAACATTATTACATGAAGTATCTTCGACGTCGATCGAAGGAAAAATTTGTCACAATTTTCAAAGCTGCAAAGTTACGGGTATTGGCTGAACACACAAACTCTCTCACACACACACACACACACACACACACACACACACACACACACACTCATCATCATCATCCACAAGGCTCAATTAATCTGATAAAGCTATCCATATAATACATACATCCATGACACCGAACCAATTCCTACATGTTTGGTGGTAACAAGAAAGAGGCATTGCAATAATAATAATAGTAATAGTAATAATAATAATAATAAAAAAATAATAATAATGATAATAATAATAATGATAATGATAATAATAATAGTAATAATAATAATAATAATAATGATGACAATGATAATGATAATAATAGTAGTAATAATAATAATAAGAAGAAGAAGAAGAAGAATAGTCATCAACATCATCATCATTATCCATACTTCTGAAAATGATATCGTGCATGGATTTAGATATGGTACCCCTTGAGTTGTAAATATTATGTGTGCTTTCGGTTCCTATTATTCTCGTTATATTCATCTTTTAATCCTTTTTGACGTCGATCTTGGTGCCTATGATTAATAGCACACAGACGATACACACGCTGGTTTAGTTGAATTGCCGTCTGTCGAAGAAAGGTGAACAAACGCCAGATCACTCCCTTCAGAGGCCAACCCCAACACGTTCTTCTAGACCAAGATAGAGGAGAACTAACCCTCTTCCATCCCCAAACCCAAACGACTCTTGACCTTTGACACTAGCGTCGAGAGAAAATGATCTTGACACTCTATCTCGACCTTCGCCAAGCCACTTTTGTCTCTTTACAATCTTCCGATGCTCTGCGATAAAAGTTGAATAGCTAATAACGAGTTTGGGGTGAGTTATGCTTGATGCTTTTTGGCGGTGGGTCTGGCGTTTCTCATACTCATTTCCATAACACGATGTCCTCCAAGATAGTTTCTATGGGCATCGCATACCTTCATCTCTTCTCTTTTTTTCTTCTGTTTTCTGAATTTCGAACATGACAAGAAAAAAAAAAACCACCAAATAGTCACGTTCAAAAATGTCCACGTTTCTGTTTCTGATGTGTGCTCATACTGAGTGAACTGACACTTTCTTCAACATGTCTCTTTGTCCTTACGGTGATTTTGTCCGACTTGTGATATACACACCTTTCAAAATATGTAAGCGAAATATTGTCCCTCTTGAATACTTACCAATCAATTATGAACGTGTATTTTCGTTTTGTGAAGGTACGTTCACTTTTTCATATCACTGCTCCTCTGTTTATGATTAAAAAAAAAGAAAAAAGAAAAACAGACGCGTAGCAACTGGAAGGATCAGTGAGATCGGTCCCTGGACCCAACTCCTTCGTCCTTGGGCTGCTCTGCCCCTACCCCAAAAGAAACGTTCCGCGGCCCCTGTTTAAATTACTTGAACACTGCCAAGCTTTCCAGTGTAATGTTGCCAATCAGTTATTTATACGAATTATAATTTCAGATGTGATCTGAGGAAGACACTAAGACGCAAGCATAGACATTATAGTGATAAAAATGTTTGCAAGAAATTTAGGTGATATTCTATTGCCTGTCATATGATAAGTGCATGCCATAAAAACTTTATTTTGATGTAGGCCTAATATATCACTTGAAACTTTGCAAAAAAGAAAGCCTCCCCCTGCTTCGACGTTCCATTCCGTCAATGCGGTCCTCTGCAATCGACAATCGGCTAACGACTCCTTTCGTATACTCGTATATTCATTCAAGAATCGTCACGCTTCAGGCTGAAAAATACATGACTTCACTCAAGAAAAGACAACAATTGATATACTAATAACTATTATAAAGCTGGCATTTACAAAAACCGCAAAATTAAGTTTAATATAGTACCCACAAGCTCTTCCTTGCTCTTCACGTCAAATATCAACCACTGCTGTAGCATCTTCATCAGGCCAACCATCTTTCAAAAACGTGGCGCCGATAGGAATATTTTGTCGCTTGCTCATGAACGCTGTCTCTCCGTAATGACCAAAACATGTGGCTTTGCCATCACTGTCGCAATCAATTTTTTTTTTCTTTTTGTAGCCTTAGCCCATCATTTGTTTCTTCGCTATTTTTTTCCTTTCCTAATTCTAATATTTATTACCACATCCGTGACCTTTTCCCTTACAGAAGAGTTTTCCCTGATAAAATGCAGCATCAGATTCGTGCGCCCGCGTAATCGCCAGGCGAATTGAATGTCGCGTCGTTTCTTCGCGGCAACTTCGATTCGGGAGCACCGCAATTAATTGATGTTGATGTTTCAAAGTTGTCAAAGCAGAAAAACAAAAATTACGATACTGCCATCACTGTCCTCATTATGAAGATAACTTTTAAGACATGTGTGATTCATTGTAGTTGTTGGGGTTTTTTTTTTTCATCTATCTCTGGTAGCTTCCTTGTAGGTGAACAGTTGGTGATTTTGTGGGGATACCTGATTTCCTCCTTTCGGCAGTACGTCCACAGCTTCCGTGGAAGACCAAGATGAGATGGCTTGAGACGACATCCATACTCTTTGCCAAATAACAGAAACCCACTTCCCCCTCCCACATTATCATGTTCCATTCCCGAAACCCTCATTGCAGAAACAAGCTCAGTTGATTGAAATATACAAATCCCCAACACAGGGACAGAAACTCATCTCGAATGTCCACCGTAGTATGTACGTTTTTTGTTCTGTTTTATTTTCTGTTTGTTTGTTGTTGTTGTTTTGACTGTGAAGTAATTCATGTAAGCCGTACCTGTTGCTAAGCTTCTCTTATATAAAAAAAATAAAAGAAAAACATGCTTAGGAAATCTGAATAACTTGATTCTGGTAAGCATATACTTTGTATTATATGCATATCGTTCAATTCACACCTACATTGTAATAGTGGCGTCTGAACGTTTGAAATCCCATTATGCTGTGTACACATGATACACAGCAAGTCGACAGATCCCAAACTTTAAAGCCATATTTCTTCTGTAGTAAGATATCTGGAGTATGGATATTTTTTACTACTTAAGTTGGATAAGAATAGCTAATCCAGATGAGCTATATATCATTTGAAAGCAGAGAACAGCTTTTGGAAATATCTGAGCTAAACTAAAAAGTCTTTAAAGGCAACTTTTTGTTGATTTTATAATGCATGGCCAGGTATCACAGTCCATCATACTGCTATGTTTCACCATCAGAAAATGTGTATAAATGTTTGCCAGACATGAAAATGGGATGCAGAAATTTGGTAATTTCATGCCAGCAATCACCAGAGTATGTTGTTTTATGGTGCAGTTTACATCTGAGCAGTCCCAGTAATGTCAAATGATCCACTTTCACTCACGCAGGTGAATAGATACTTGAGTGGCTACTTCTCATTCTCCTCTCCATGCACTAATACCTGTATACACAAATATACAGTATATATATATATATCTCTCATATATATATATATATATATATATATATATATAAATCATATATATATATATATATATATATATATATATATATATATATATATATATATACACACACACACACACATACATCCTGAAACCCTTCCGATCTTCTTTTTCATCTCTTACAGTCTCTGTGCAACTCCTTCCCAATATGTCTCCCTGCAAAGAAACAGAACTCACTCGTTGTGAGCACAAGGGGGCCATTTGACTTGCAAATGAAATTGAGTGCCGTTTGTATCCCCAGGGCTCTAGCAGCGACACCTAACTACCCATCCTCCTGTACCCGCACCCTGTAAACTAACACCTTCTTTTTGCAGATGATCACTTCCATGACAGTGGTGGCGTGACGGAGGGAAGGAAATCCACTCAGAATCGCAGAGTGTGTCTATCCTTCATTAGAGGCAAAAAAAAAAAAGAAGGGTTTAACAATTCTTCTCATTTTTCCCCCACAGTTTCCTCCCCTTTTCCCTCCCACCCTCCAGGACACCCAAACCGATCAATCTCTTTCATCAAATGCCCTCAGTCGATTTCACCAGGGAATACATAACCCCCAAGGACTTGGGAGGAGAGAGGAGAATGATCTCTGGTGTAAATGTGGAAGTGTTTGCAGGAGTATGTATATAGGCCTACATAAGCATTAATGCTTCATTAGTGCATATGGCCATACACAAACATTCACATGCTTTTGTTGGATATTATCTTGAACTTTTTATATCGTCATCTCAGTCATTCACTCACCTGTCATTTACTCATCCATCCATTCATCCATCTATCCATCCATCCATCTATCCATCCATCCCTCCATCCATCCATCCCTCCATTTACTCATCCATCCACCCTCCATCCATCCATCCATCCATCCCTCCATTTACTCATCCATCCATTCATCCATCCATCCCTCCATTTACTCATCCATCCATTCATCCATCCATCCATCCATCCATCCATCCATCCATCCATCCATCCATCCATCTCTTCTTCTACAAAGACTTACCTACATTCAAACTTGAATGGACTTCTTTTCTGTGCATATGTTACTTGTAAATGTTTCAATCATGTTTACTATCCATATTTATCTTGGTAGCAGTAAAAAAAAATCACAACACAGATAGATTAGTCAAACAACAAATGAAAGAGATTACTGTCAAACACTAAGAAGTTAAAAGAACAGAAGCAGAGTACAGGAACAGAAAGTCATGCCCAAAAGATACCTTGGAGAGCATACACAATAAGGGTGTGTCCTATTTCTGCCCCCCCCCCTCCCCAACAAAGAGTAAAATCTCCCACTGATACAGCATGATAAGTATGCCACTTACAAAACTGCCACTTGAATGATGGCTCTTCTTGAGTTCATTTCCCTCAATAACGCCTTTCCTTCTTCCAATGGTAAACCCCCCCCCCAAAAAAAAACTAATAAAAAACAAGATAAAATCACTCTTACCCCTCCATGCCACCCCTTTCAATCCTTGAATTGGGGGCAAATGTGGTTGAGTGCACAGCATCACACCTCCCCTTTGTGTCAGTGACTGGTAGGCAAGCACTGCAGGGTGTGTGATCACAGTCATGATGGATAGATCATTGCGAGATGGATAGAAGCACTTGGGAGTGAGTGTGTGTGTGTGTTGGGGGGGGGGGGGGGGCAAGGTACTGGTTGCAGCATTAATGGAGCTGCTTTGATACATGGCACAGTAAAGAGTGTAGAATGAATACCACTGTGGTGAGTAGTCCATCCATAGACCTTGCTTGGAAAGAAAACTGTGGGAAAGCTCTTCCTCTGCCCAATTTGTTTTCAGGGAAATTTGCAGATCACATCTTAGCTGGCATTAAGCTAAGTTTATATCATTAAGTAGTTTATCAATATTTCACAATGAGGGGTTTAACTTTCTCATATTATTGTAATCAATATTATATGATTTACAGTACAAATACAAATATTATATGATTTATTTGTGTGCTTATTTCACTTTAGGGTCTTAAAACTTGATAGATCATTCAAGCACTGAGATAGCTGTGATAACTTTATGCATTTATGAAGAATTGAGACACTCTGTTAAAACCTTACTCAAACAAAATGCAAAAAGGATAATAATATATCATCTTTAACTGCTTTTTTAAATATTTCTTGATTGACTTTAACCTTCTTTTTGTTTATCTGTCAGTACCATGCATGCTGAATTAAGTTCTTTCATATTTAGGCTGTCCCCCTCACCCCCTCCCCCATCTCTCTCTCTATCTTCTCCCTCTCCAAATCCCAAACCTCTGTTAGTGATACCTATACCCAAAGGTTCCTTAGGATCAATGGATTGTGGGAAACATGGTTACATGTATTAAATTCCTAACATTCCGTTTTTAAAGATGAAGTTGAGACACTGTTTCTCAAAGTGAACACCAACTCCATGTTAAATTTGACTGTCATGGTTAGAGATCCAGCGTATGGAATGGTAAAAGTTTCTGTAAAATCTGACCGAAAAGTCCCCTATTTTCACTATTAAAAATATTCACAACATTTTTGTTTCGTCTTTTTTTTTTTTTTGACATGAACTCTTTTACAAGAAATTGTATGCTTCACGTCATATTATACAAGCAGATTTTTAAGAAAAAACAGCTGGATGATGCTATATATCCAAAACAAACCTAAACTATGCCAAGCTACAAGGATGTATTATTATGTGTAACTGTTGTGTAACAAAGATCAACATAAAAGGACATAGACAATAAGAAGAAAAGAAAGAAAACAATGCTGGCTTTCTGTAGATGGTTCATACATCATTCCGTCCTCTTCCACTTCCATCTTGAATGAGATCCCTCCAAAGGCCTGATGTAAGCCTGATGATACTCCAGGCCTTCAGCCTACACACTAGAGTGTGCAGCTCCCTCTATCACAGCAACACTTTTTTATTCCTTTCCCATTAATCCTACGTGAGCAAAACACATCATTACCTACAGTGTATGTTGTCAGGGTCAGAAAAAAAAAAATCATTTTAATGTTTCCTTCTAGGAGAGCATCTTTAAAGCCTGACATAGTCATTCTGTGTTCACCAAATGCTCCTTGAACATGGTCACCTAACATGAACACAGTGTGACAATTGAGTGATACATATCAACACAAACCTCCCTCTCCTTTGTTTTATCTTTCTACCCCCAGTATTTCATGCCCATATGCTCAACCAAGGAAGTGGAAAGGAATCCCCAGTCCAACTCATGCTGACCTGTCTCTAGGGAAAAAAAAAAACAAACAAAATTTCTGCATATTTGAATTTATAATGAATAACTAAATCATCATGTTGATTCAAATATATCAATCGCTCTCATAGCATTGTAAGTTTTATGTCTTTGATACTATCACCATCACCTTACTCTTTTTTTTCCCCTCAATATCCTGCACAATCACAGACAGGAATATAAAAACAAGTTGAGAATGTCTATCCTCCACTTAAAGAAATGAAACTGAGAAAGATTTTAACAATATTCTATGGTTTCCTTTACAAAGAATAAATGCATCAATCAGAATGTTTAATTGTTCAATGTTCACATGTCATGATATTTTGTGTATTGATATTTACAGAGAAGCTGCAGAACGATATCAACCTGCTTTCTTTGTGCTCCGTGCTCTTTCATGGTCTATATGTTTTGCTACATCACACTTCACTGCAGTAAACTGCTACATCTGCCATCTGCTGTGTGTTCAAATGATCAGTATGGACCAAAATGACCAGTAAATGATCAATTCCACAGGACATGGTAAACTCAGAACTCAAGGAGAAAGACAGTGTCCGAGGTGTTCTATCACCCAGAAGACCAATGGCGTGGGATGACAGCGCCCTCATTGTTGGGTGTGGTGGTATGAGGGTCTCTCCAAACCAAACCTCACTGGATGCTTCTTTAGGTCTCATTCATTAACAAGCATATTCAACAGGAGTGTGTGCTGGACCTTGAACTGGACTAGTCCATCAGGGTGATAAGGGTTCCCATGCTCTCTTCTTCTATCCAGATCATTTACATGCTTCCTTTTCAATGCCAGGCTAAAACAAATTACAGTCCGTCCATACAAATGCAGGTAAAGTGAGGAAGTATTTTTATTAAGAAAAAAAGTAACATGAACAGCGGCGCTCTCTTTGCCTTTTGGAGGGGGTAGTAGAGTATATTTGTATAGCATCTGATATAGAGAGCAAGACATATAACAACTATGATTATTAACTTAAATATGAGATGCATTTATGTAGTAATGCAACAGATATCTACTGCTACTGTGATTATTCAAATCCATGTGTGAAACCTGCCATGTTAAAAAAGCAGAACAAAACAAAACAAAAATGTTCTCCAAAAATGTTCTCAGGATTTACAGTGAATTTTCTCTGCTCCTTCTGAAATAAGAAAGACAACATAACACTAATACCTACAATGTGTACTCCCAAGAAGATATCTATCAACCCCAAAATTCCTTTGACATCTCTCTCATAAGAATGAATCTGATCCCATACATTATGAATATCTGGATTTGATCTCATTTTGTAACTATCCACGCAATTCAGACTGCTGCAGACGATCTGTCCTGATTACTTCATATATCTGGGTCACTGTAACACGCTGCGGGAAGATAAAAGGTGGTTTCCATGTGGCTCAGGTACATTCAAGCTTCTTCACTACAGATTGGAGAATGTTCTTGGCAGCTCTTATATCATTCAGAGAGGTGAATATTACTACTGCCACAAATTGATTACATCCTCAACATTCAGAGCTTTACATATTTGATGAAGGCTCACTGACAGCCAGCATACTACCCTTTATCAAAGCACAATTCATTAATATCAGGTAGATGGAATGGTTTCACCAGTGCTGGAAATAAGAAGGTTATGGAATTTGAAAATTTCACATGCTTTCACCACAAGTGACACTAGTTGCGATCACATACTAAATCAGACAACATGATTGTGACATAAGCTTAAACTCACCCACTGATTTCCTCTAAGAAAATGTAGAAATAATGTACTTGGTTTAAAATTTAGCAACTACACCCACTTAACCCATTAACAGTCATAAATACATTGTTATCATAGTACTATATAACTGCATTGTTATCATAATACTATACTAAATACAATAGCATGCATCTAACAGTCATTACTAGCAGGTTTGATGAAATAATGATCTTGTACTTTAGAGCAGTAGTTGTGAAGAGCCCATTCATCCATCCTTTGAGGTGGCCTATCTGACCTTTATTGCCACTGTCTAGAGAAATTACATCACATGCATCTAAGAATGACTACATGCAATATGACCTGGTTGCACTTACAATTGTACTTCTGGTTCTGCAGGAGGTGATCTGTGAAACAAACACACTTTATGGCTGTCACCCTACCCCCATGATGAGGTACCATTTGAATAACTTTGTATCCCCTGTCCCCTCTGAATGATTTTTGTGACATTTCCTGAAAAATTTGCCCATGCATTTTAAAAAAGATAAATGTCAATTTAAATCCTGGACCCTATATACACTAGTTTACCATCCTTGGTACCCTCCAAGCCGACCACTAACACTGTCACGAACAATTTCTTGACCTGTACATCTACACGTATCTAAATGTAATGCAAACTTTGAAGTTTACGTACTTGCGAGCTTTTTGTTTGTTTGTTTTTGTTTTGTTTTGTTTTGTTTTGTTCTCATCCTGCGGTCTCACATGTACATGGGCCATCTGCATCGGCGCATGAGTTACCGACTATACTCTAGATAGTCAACATAACAAGTAGATACTGGCTTGGAGGGGGGCAGGGATCCACTTGAATGCTTCATTTTCTTGACTGCTAGTTCAATTATGAATATTTCTGTAAAAATGTCTCAGAAAAAACAAATGAAACTTTATGTTCAATGATATTCCCTGTTCCATTCTTGTGGAGATTGAGCATACCGGTATAGATATCACATTCACCCCGTCTACATCAATATTGCCATTCAATTTGATGTTAAACAGGGATGCAAATATTTTAGACGACTCTTCATCGGGGATGACAACTATCTCAGTATATAACCAACTACAGATGGAAGGTTTCTTACTAATTCTGAAAGCAACACTCAGCAAAATAACAGGAGAGATAGATAGGCAGATAAAGATAGACAGATAAATAGATAGATGGACAAATAAAGATAGAGAAAGAGAGAAAGAGGAGAGATGTCATACTAACAGTTAAAATGAATATATGATGGGAAAATATGAGATGCTAATCTGTGCTGTGCTGTCATCTAAAACATTTTAGAATGCTCTTTAGTGTCCCTGAGAAGAAAGAAAGGTTGTAGACATATATGGGGAGATCCTCAAAGAACTCTATGGTATTGGGAGAATTTGCACCACATCAGGTACTTTAGCTGTAGCTACATACGCAACGCGTATTTGTGTCTGGTCAGAGACGACAGAACACGAAGAACAAAAGTCTTATTTCTTTGCCTGTAGCTACTTATGTATGTGCACATCCTGATTATTTGTACACTCTTCAACACATACACACACACACACACACACATGCAGATAGAAATGTATGTATACACGCAAAGACATACCCCCACACACAAAATACAAACCTACACACAACTTCATAGTTACGTTAACACACACATGTACAATGTAGCAGCAGGGTACTTTTCATTTGGTTTGTTTGTTTGTTGTTTTCTTGTACATGGATGCATCTTTCAGACTTATAATACTCCTGTATGCTGCTCCTGCGCCTGGATCCCATACGGTGGATCACAGATGCAATCCCAATCGATTTTGACAACGATCTCTTTGGCAGACCGGGGTAAAATTGAAAAAAAGTGGTTCAGCAAAATGTCAAAGGATCGTCAGGACATGGGCTCGCAATCTATTCCGGCTTGCGACCCCCGCGCGCTGAATTCCTCCTGCGCCTTGATTTGAACACCATTCGGGTTCCAGCTCGATTGCGAAATAATGGCCGAGATGAAATAACAGATCAAGAAATATCCAAGAAGAGGCATAGTCAGGTAGAATGTAATAAAAAAAAGAAGGGGGAGGGGCAGAGGACTGACTTCATGAGTCAATAGGGATAATGCTGTAGATGTGTATTCAATTCACGTGTGTGTGCATATATGCCTTTGAGTGTGTGCATATTGTTTTGTCGAAAAGAAAAACCCTTGAAGCGAAGAGTTTTCATTAGGTATTCAAATTAGAACATTGGGAAATAACTATCATGTGTATTGATAAACTACCAGTTGACATACATTCTGATGTCAAAAGAAGAAGGAAAAAGAGGAGAGTGTATCATTACTATACCTTGTACAGCTTTCTGTAGTATGTCTAACACATAAACAACTTTGTTGTCAAAAAAAAAAAAGAAAGAACATGAAGGCAAGGCAAAATCAATACTGAGGAAGATATGCTACTCTTGGTATAGGAATTCTGTATTTCCTGACAAACAGGTTTGTGCGCAGTCAGAAACCAATGTTTTATTTCCTTCCTGCGTTCTCATTTTCCCCCTAAACCTCTTACCTTCGACAAGACACAAATGAAATGACTGATGCTCTGTCTTAATGTCATTTCTTTGCAGATGGCTGATATCCACACGACGGGATAAGCTTATTGGATCGGCTGTTTTATCCCGCCACCAATTACAGCTAAATCTGCCATCTTGTTTGCCTGTCTTCTGCCCATAACCGCGAAGTTGATCTCCATCTTTTTCCCGCCCTACAAAATGCCTGTCAGGAGACATTTCGCCATGGAAATTACGGCACAGAATTTGCCAAGATGGAAAACTGACGTCCTCACATAAATTACAAATTTCCCTTATTTCTTCTTCTTCTTCATCTTCCCCCCAGCAAAATGCATTTGTTGCCATGTCAGAAATAGATTGTAAATTGACCTGTACATTACAGAAGGGGATACCGGCCTCATCTCTGTGCAGCAGCAAAAGCAAATTAAAGCTAGTATGATAGCAGCAGGACTGACATAACATAGGCATAGAAACGTAACATTATCTGCATCCATGCCGTGACCTTCCCCACCCCCCCCCCATGAATAAAAACTAAAACAGAATAGAATAGAATAGAATATAATAAACGAACAAGAAATCCTATTTTACCCAACTTTGTATGTGTGTTGTTCAACATTATAAAGATTTATATGGAAGGCTGGGGGTGTCAATATCAATGTGTTGATGTGTTGAAAATTATTCTCTAGAGTACTTACTACACCCTTTTCATCTCATTTCAAATCTTAGAGATATCAATGTAAAATGTTGGTGTTTTTTTTCAACTCTATCCTGTCATTGAAATCACTAACAGCAAAGAAAAATAAAATTGCTACTTGATTTTTTTTTTAACGAAAGCACAGATATAAAACAAAAGTCTGCATGCAGGCAATAACCTTTTAAGTGTGAAGCTGCCCATTTAAAAATGCACTACAGAGCTACTTCTAAACAATCCAACCTAGCGGAGACTGTGAGAGCACAGGATCATCATTTCCAAACATACGTTGAAGAGACATGACCCTTTAACTGAAATGAGATGCCAAAATTTTACGGGAATGTCTGCATGCATGCCATGTTGTCATCATGTCGCTAACTGATAATTCATTACGTATCCTCACAAGAGTGCTTAATGCTGCTTTCCTCATCTCCCTTTCACAAGGTGCAGCCAAGCAATTCAGACTGCATTTTTTTTTTCAAAACTGAAAATAAACAGATCAATCCATGAAAAGTGCACTCAGGATTATATTAGCAACAATGCCATGATGATACAAAATGTCTACACATAAAGCACATGGATATAATCCTTTGTATGCATACATGATTAACATAAATAATATATGTCCTTGTATCTTATGCTGTATTCGTGAGTCAATTTCAAAATGATAATATCCGCTAATCAGCCCTAATGACGTGAGCGTAGAAGCATGCAGGTATAACGAGGGATGCCGCTATCATTAGATTAACATTTTACTGCTGCTCACGTGGAATAAACACATAGGACTATGGTGCAAATGGCAGGGCTTAGCTAGTTATAGTAATGACCTCGGCAAATGCATGCAACACATGCCTGAACCGTTTGGCAGCTCAGGCAGCTAACGAGCCCACGTTGGTTGGCGCACACGAGATTCAATTGGCACTAATTACTAATACTGCTGCCAGTGTCGGGCTGGGCCATCCTTACAAAGATTCTTGGGATATTCTGGTGACATACAATGTAGCCTGCAGAAAAGATGTTAGCTTTTCACGTGAAATACGACTCCTAGGAAACATGTGTGAGACAGAAGCACACACGAGTGTGTACTCTTCATGTGTGTGTGGGTGTGTCTGTGTGTATGTGTGACCTTGTAATTAGGCCACTCTTGTAACAAATCTGTCAGATAGAAAAGGCAAACACACAGAACACACTTGAGGGATAGTGAAGATAAATGAAACTCTAGGTATGGGTGGATGTCTTCGAGAATCCAAGAAAGATGAAATAGACCAACTTTACAACTGAAGCCTGTGTAGTGCCAATGATGGGCAAAACATCACGAGGTGAAAGAAGAGGTACGCTTTTTCAAATAATATAAAATATATATATATATATATGAAGGGTCTTCTGATTACTGAATCGTTTCCAGTACTTCATGGTGGACATACACCTCCACTACGGATTCTCATCTTCTCTACCCTCTTGTGTATTCATCTATCTGTACTTGTGTCTGTGTGTATGTGTAGGGGGTATTAAAAGGTTTGTCGTAATAGTGGATGTACCCTTTCTCTCTTACAGACCAACAGACAGCTAAAGATGTAAGACATGATGGTTATGATGAAGGAGTTGGAAAGCATGATGGTGGTGGTCGTGGTTGTATTGCTTGTGGTGACAATAATTGCAATGAATAAGAAATGATGATGATTAGATAAATGATGGCAATGATAATGATGAAACAAAGTCAATACTGACATAACCTCATGAGCCTTTGAGTGTGTGTCTGTTTTTGTTTTTTGTTTTTTTGTTACCTAGTAACCAAAAATAAGACAACTGACAATATACATACATAATAATTAATAGTATTTAAGTGAAATACAACGTTACAACATGGTTGATTGGCTATTCTTGGGGAGGATATGTGAATCTCGTAAGTTCTTGTACACAAAATTGATAAAAACACTATTCCTAAAGACTGAAAAGAATATATTTCATTGATTCTGTAATTACACTGTAGCTAGACACTTGCTATAGCATTGTCTTTGGCCCACTGTGGCTAATTCAGAATGCACATGCATTTTAATGTGAAATGAATGTATGAAACAAAAGCAGTATGAATGAGTGTGGAAAAGCATCAGTAGTATATTATCTAGTTGAAGCCAGGGAGCATAACTGTCGAAGTGTCTACTACAGACTTATATTCACTAAGGTATTGGGTGAGGTCGGAGACCTTTCCTTTGAACTAAGCAGGCCTTGTTTTGGTCTCAACATCTATCAAAATGCTTGTTAGAAGTTAAATACATTACTAGACTTCGGACTTTCGACAGGAGATATTTAAGATATGAAACGTTTGTCTATGGAACTTATATCCTTATATCAATGTTCTTCGAAGTCTCCTTATACTACTATTTACTACGCTTAAAAGTCACATTTCTTAGGTTTCAATGCTGTCACTTTTTTTCTCTTTACTTTGCTTGAACATCTGTGACTCTACCAGAGCACTGTAGTGATGGGTCACATGCTATTCATGTCGGTGATGCATGTAAAGTTATGTACATGATTATCAACCAAGGACATCTTCTTGTCCTTTATCTCACTATAATAAAACACAATTACAACAGAAAATCAAACCATATCTAAAAAGCACACCCACAATACTTCACTGGGATACATAAAGACAGACATGTACACATACAAAGCATGAATTGAAACAGTATCAGTTCTGATGGATACTCAGTATTAACTCTTCATAATAATCATAGCTAAGGTCTTACAGCTCTCAACACAATCAGCTCTCTTGCCAAAGTCCCAGTGACCAGGTAAAAGTTCACTCACATTGTAATGGTTGCTGGGATGCATGGGGACAAAGAGGTCAAAGGTCGGGCAATAGCATCTTTCTCCCCAGCTAGTGTGCACACACACACACACACACACACACACACACACATACAATACACATACACAAAGAAACTCCTGTCTTTTTTTTTTCCTACCATAGAATGCATTCACTTCCAAGTCCTTTCCCCTCTCTGCCACCAAGCCCCAGAAAAAGAGAGAAAGTAAAGTGAGTATCCAATGTTCATTTAACGATGCCTATGAGGAGGGGCAATTGGCTGATTAAACGCCAACTCACTTGATGGATGAGCACATATTTGAGCTTTATGACAATTCCCAAGGTTCCTCTCCTCCAGCCATAGACCTCACCACTTCTGTTTCTTGTTATTTTTTCTCCTCTCACACTTCTCCAATATGCAGGCCATCAAACTAATTCCCCCAAAAAAGTCTCTGAAGATAAAAAGAAGGGACGTGGAGACTGAACCCCACAATCTGATCCTATGAACCAATTTATTGTCACCAGCTGCACACAGCAAATTTGTGAATGAGGTAATATCATAAGAAGAAAAAAAAATGCTGTTGACAGCACAATGTACACATTGTATGTTCCTCATTAAAATCAAAGTAAACACATTGTCTGATGGTGATTAACTATTCATACTTTTCTTTCATCAACTTTGCTCTTACTGCTACAATGTGTATATCACATGAAAATCCATGTATTTTTTTCTGTAGATTATTTTCTGTATAGCAAACTGAAATATACGTTTCACGATGCCTTTCTCCGATTCATATCCTTCTATTTCAGCTGCAGATAACTGAAACAAGAGCAAAGCTAAATGCCATCATGTAGAATACTCAGCTATTGCGTCCTCATCGTCAAAAGTGAAGTGGCAAGTCTGAGCTTCTGCTCACTTCTGATGAACCAAGAAATTAATACACCAAAAAACAGACAAACTGACAAACAAACATGCAAGCAGACATACAATGTAGTGAAGTAAACACCAAATGCTGAAACAAAGTTTGAGACAATATTGAGAGAGATTTGCAACACCTACCTTGGGGTCAGCTTCCTTGAAAGTGTTATCTTCCTCATCGACCTCAAAGTACATCTCGGCTGACGTAATAGACAAGGTTCCCTTGACAACCACGCAGGGGGCGATCATGTGAGCAGTTGTGGTGTAGACCACAGGACCTAGGACATGAGGATACAAAAGCAAGGCCAATTTAGAAAGAGGGGGGAAAACAAACATTAAAATATTGGTAAAGTGTCCATCCTACCTTTGCTCCAACTTTACTCAAAACTTACCAGAAACACACAGGGACCTGAAGCATGCACAGTTATTAAGTGTGAAGAATTTCTTTCATTATCAGACAAATGCTGATTATTGTTGCATTAATTACAAAACTACAACTCTGTAATATTCAGAAATAAGTATTTATGCATGTTTCTACTTTGAACGCCATTATTGCAACTGAAATATGCACTGCCCAGCTCACAATGAAAAAAATCTCAAATGTCGGTTATACACCTCTGCTTATAAGTCTCTTGTTTAACTATCGTAAATCATGGTAGAAACAAAATACGAATAGCCTCTTGATGTAAAAATGTCAAACGCTTGTTTAAAAAAAAAAAAAAAATCATATGCAATAATAATTTCACCAAGAACTGTATGTGCAAAACATCAGGTCAAAAAAACAAACAAACACAAAAAAGAACTGTGATCACAACTTCTCCTGGCCTGTTCAGGCTACAGACAATGATTACCTTAAGCACACCTTTCTGTTAGCACAAATTATTACCATCAATAGTTTCACAGACAGTGACTAACCTCATCTAGTCAAAACATATATCAAATATTTTCCACATGACATCACCTGTGTCAGACTGGATCTGAACTGACTTTATCAAGCACGTCAAAAATCTGCAAAGATGACAATCTGCATAATATGACATTTGGACCTGAAATCTTTTGACTGTGATGTGCAGGATTTAAAATGCAAATTAACTTCCTGGGTCACAAGTAGGACTACCTATGGTCTAATTTCAACCTGTCTGTGAAAGCATCTACGGAGATTGGCATTAGAGAAAGGTAGATGAATACAGATGGAGAAATACAAAGAGGAAAGATAAAGAATGAGAGAGATGGGAGCATTAGAGTAAGAGCAAAACAACTTTATGCCACTGAATCACACTGTTTGCATAACAGAATTAGAGTAGTCACTCCTACGAGAAAGGTGCCTATTTCTCTCCACAAAGTCTCTGATATCTTGCGGACGACAGTGACAGGATTTATGCCCGGCAAAATCAAGAACTAGCTTATCCCTTCTCTGGAAGTCAGAAGTGTTTAAATCCACACCGTGACAATGACGGAAGAGGTGCTCTGTGAGACGAGAGGAGAGTATCCCCTCAGAGGTGGAGAATCTTAATCCAAGATTTACTGCCATGAATTGAAGAACAAGTTCTAGTGGTGATCAGTTTCAAGAGAAGTCTCCTGATGTATTCTACTAAGAGTTATTCTCCTCAAGTACTTGTAGATTTTTTCCTCTTTTGTTCATAATTTACTGCCAAGGCAATGCAATGAGGAAGAAAGCAGAGTATTTAGAATTTGCTGATTTTCAATATATTCTCTTTGTTTCTCCTCCTGACAAAACGCTGTTTCTCTGTCATCTCATCTGGAGTACTACTTGAATCTCCTCCAAGGTTGTCCTGCCCTGTTTTGAGTTCCATACGAAAGAAATATAACATTTTGCTATGACATTGCACCAGTTTCTCATTCTACAGCAAACATATGATGATAAACCTCACTGTCATATTCACACCTTTCTATTCTCAAACATAGTGGTTAATCTTTTTCACTTGTACATTACACAACATGTGAAACTCCTAACTTGTTCTTCATAGAGCTTTCTGGTTTGAAGCCAATGGCAAACTCATAAAAATTCTCAAATGGCCTTTGTTTTGCATGTGCACACGTCACATCCATAATCTGGCAAATTGCTTGCTGTTGTAAACCATTGTAAAACGACAGTTAGGAAAAGCATTATGTCAAATTCCTCTAGAATTTCCACGATAATTTGCTTGTAGATAATACGAGACCAGCATCAATTATTTGGAGCTGAATACAGTTATCTTATGTTAAGATGGACAAAATGAAGCTGATTCTTCAAAATTAGTGCTATACATGCATTGGTATTAGATGTTGCACAGTTTGTGTCTGATGTCTGCATTTATAAATTAGGTGTGCTTTTGTACTACATCTAAATCAACACAGCACCATTTCGCCCACATGCTGCCCCTTAAACCTAGAATGTATTTGATGCAGCCCTTATCTCTGGAGGAAAATGGACTGATGTTGACGGTTTGAAGCATCAAGGTTTGAATGTTCAACATTTGACTTATATGTGGTGTGAAAAATGTCATTTTTCAGTCAATTTGAGCAAATTCTTACTACGCTGTATGTCCTAAAAATGTGATTTAGTAAATTTAGAAATGAATTTCACTAAACATTTCTTCCCATGCAGAGGTTTATAACAATTTGCTGTAATAAGAAAATAAAGTCAGACCTGCTCCAGCAACCACCTTTCTATAATGACCACCTGCCCATATACTGTAAAACAAGGAATGTTCGCGTTCATTCTAATTTCGCAAATTTTGTGAGAGCCGAGTTTCGCGAAATTAAAATGCACACTAAATATCTTGTCTACACTATATGCATTGAATGTTAGAGCTAACAAATAAAGCCATCGGCTCCCATTTGCTAAAATTTCATGCCGTGAAAATATCATGTTTTACAGTAGTAACCACATGGGATCCCCTGGACAGAAAGTGTGTAGATAAGAACCTGTATGGTATACCTACCTAATGCAACCATTATTTCCACTAGATGACTTAAAACTGTATACAGCAACCGCCCAGTGGCTTGCTGTGATAGAGCTTCTAGCTTACAACAGATTTGCTGGCCATTGCATCTACCAAATGCCCCTGAAACTTTTTAGAGAAAAGACAACTGGTAACTGTTTGGAGGGGGGGGGGGGGGGCAATTAGCTAACACTATTGACTTTATATATACAAGTATATGGGCTGCGACGTGAGAAAAGGGCCCTTAGCGCTGTCATGCACAAACACCATAAAACCGGCACAAAAGTTTGACAACCAATATGCGAAAAAAAAAACCCAAACAGCTAGCTAGCTGCGCGCGCATGAATAAATGCATCAAAAAGTGGCAGGATTTGGGCAAAACATACGGTTTTAAATGTCATAATTGGGGCATTGAGAAGAGGAATTTCAAAAAATGGTTTCCATATCTAAATACATCAGAGTTCATTCTACAATGTGGCAGTGAAAACTCATTTTCGGCATTTTATGCCTTAAGGGGGCTTTTCTCATGTTGTGGCCTGGATTATGTATATATACCTCGTATGCATACATACACATGATTTAATATGCTGTACTATATAGTTGTATGTAGTAATATCATGGTGTACATGTTATTATATAGGACACTGAAAATAGCTTCCCTGTTGGCTCCTACTGAATGTGTCTATAATGACCACATTTTGTGTTTCCCATGAGCAGTCGTTGTACACAGGTTTGACTTTCTTTGCTTTGGAAGGAAAGGTCATACCATAGCACTAACTCTTTCAATACAACATACCGATGAGTCATAATTAAAACTCCACATAACTTGTATATCTATATACTCGAGCCAAGGTCTCTTCCACTAATGTAGTTGATGTATATCAAACATATGTATTTTGTATACTGAAAGTACCCTCATCAAAGATGATGTTTAATCTATGATATGTGAGCACAACTTGGGAGTGACACAGAAACTGAAAAAGCGCCCCTGCAATATTTCACACCATATGTCTGACATACAACAGAATGTAATAACTGAAGAGGTTAAAAAACTTTGAAAGGAGGGTAATGAAGTCAAGTTATACAGCCAAGTCAATATGGTATATCAAGGACTAGTTCACACCTAGACATGCTCATTTATATAATAAATACACTGCATGCTGGATGGCCTAGTCAGAAGAAAAGCAAACTGAAGATGGCTGAATGAGCAACCAAAGACCTTTAGTTGTCAGACAGCTAGTACCAGGAGCTATTTGTATCCTATGATTACAACCCAAGCACATTCCATGCACAACTTTAAGATCAGTGGTAAGTGTTGAGTAAAATTCTCTTTCATTGGTGTCCTTTGCTGTTTACATGTTACTGTGTGTTTCAGTTGTAGAATTTTAACAACATTTTTAAATACATCTGTACTAAAATCATGATTGATTCTCAAAGGAGCAACACATTTTCAAGGGATGGTATAATTTTGGTAGCGGTCAGATTCAGATTTTAACTTTTTGGGAGATAATTAGAAACCAATTATAAAACATGAAAGGTAAATGAAATTCTAAAAGAAATTCAAAATTTCTTTGATGAAAATTGAGTATATGAATATAAGAACGACCCAAGTCCATGGAAGACCACTTCGAGTAAACTAAAAAAAACTTCATATCTTTTTTATTTGTCCAATAATATTCTATTTAACTGTGATGGGAAGGCAACATTGTATATACAAATTAGAACATATATTATTATGACAATTAATATTTACATTAATTGTGGAGAGGCCATTTTGTGTGGTGGACTTGGGTCGTTCTTTGATTCATATACATGATATTCTGCTATAGAGATGAGAGAAGGATGAGAGAGGGCGCTATTATATGAATGTAAGAATGACCCAAGTCCTTCATTCTTACATTAATATAAGATTTAACTCATGCATTTCAGGCACTTCCAGGGGTAATTAGGATTTATCATTTATACACAAGATGAGTCCATGCATAAGCTACTATTTCCATGTCAAACTGAATTTGGCCAAAAATTGGACTTGGGTCGTTCTTATATTCAGGTCTTCAATTGGTTTTGAAATGGCTGAGAAATAAAAAAAACAAAACAAAGTAAAACAAAGTGGTCCTAATAAAAGGTGAGTCCCATCTTTTACTAGGACCTCCTTGTTCTTTATATCTCAGCCAATTCAAAACCAATTTTCAATGAATAAACTTTGAATTCCTCTTAGAATTGTATGCTCTTTCATATTTCATAAGCCACAATTATACCATCCCTTTAAAAGTAAATTTTCTTTGCGTATACTTTTCCTTTCCTTTTCTTTCCTTTCATTTTCTTTTCTTTTCCTTCTCTCTGCACATACAGCTTGTATATTCTTTCATACTTTAAACAATTAATACACTAACATTTCTTCAATGTGGGTGTATAGTGTGCACCCCTCCAAGTTCTCTTTGTTTGTTTGTTTTTTGCTTTGTTTCTTTAACTGTGCTGTGTTGTGTAGATGAAGGAAGAATCTAGTCATCATTGGTAGAAGTGACTATCTTTAAAGGGGTTTCTGTGCACTGTTGATATATGTGCAAAATGTCTTTGTCAAGGTTTGTGAAACTGAAATGAATTATATCTTGTTATATATTCCAGTCAAAGTTCATTATGGTGCAGAAGAGCAAATACCAGTTTTTTTACCTGTATTTTTGGTACTGATGCATGAACACTTCAAAATAAGTCTAAAATAAAGTCTAAAGAAAGCATTGGGCTTCATGTACCATATCCTGTAATATGGGAATAACTAACATGTAACTGAAGTCTTATTCCACTAAGGGCATTTTTCCTATAAGGTCAAATAACTTTCATTTGCTGCCAATAAAAAACAACAACAATAACAAAACAGTAATAAAGGATTACCTGCAGGAATGCAATGTACACTAGTATCAGTTCATAGGGCAAAACCAATTGGTTTTCTCCAGCAAAATCCATCTTCTGATTATTCATTGCTGCAGAAATGTCAGGATAATTAAACAGAGCGACCTATTCTCTTTTGATATTCTTTTTTTCTGTCTCTGGTTCTCTGTCCTACTCAAGGACAGCTCTTCCCTCAAGTACTATCACCATGATTGCCATATCCTAGAGGCAAGAACTGTATTAGTTAGTGAACTGTCAGATTGAGCAAAGCTAATGGTCCTACACAACTTTGTCCCCATGGCCTAATCACTGCTTCCCCCTTCCCAGCAAAATGGTGGCAGTGTCTTCAAAGACAAACTACACTTGCCCTGTCCTGTCACAGCAAATATAACCAATCAAATTAAAACCTGGGACAAGGGAAAACACAGCATTCTTCAGAGTCAATTCAATTACTCTGGCGACAAACGGGTAATCTTTGTCAGATCAAAGTGCCAGAACGCTATTTCCATGTGAACTTTTCTCTTTCCTACACTTCATTTCCACCCATCCTAGGAAAATTATATGCATGAAAATAACTTGCTAGATGCAATTTTTGAAGGCCATGTTAGTTAAGTAGCAACAACAACAACAACAACAACATATGTGAAGGACATAAAGCTGTAACTGACACTCATAGACAAGATGGTTCATCTGTCAAAGTTGTGTCACACCAATGTCTTTTTCCCCCCCTCTGTGTTTGGTCTTTTTGTCTCCGTTATCTTATCAACAAGATTTACTTATTGCACTTACTAAGTATCACTGCATCTGTCTTTTAAATATCGATACTATTAAAAAGGCTTTTCCTAATTTTATGACAGTGATTTTCAATTTTTTTTTAAACCTATCACATCATCATATGCCACTGCCGTAAACTGAAACACATCACCAATTGTGTTGCGTGAATGGAATGTTTCTTCCTTAGAACACTTTTCTGTAGTATGATGATTTGTATTGCAACCAATGGTGATTAGATTTGTGACTTGAAACAGTGCTAGCACGCAGTATGAAAAGATATTGACATTTGTAACAAAACAATTAGTCTAAATGATACATTTTGACCAGGAATCATGGAATGTGACATATGCTGAAAACTTCAGCCTCTTTTTCAGATATCAGAGTCTATCCTGACACATCCAATGAAAAATAAGACATACAAACAAACACAAAACACAATCCTAGAGTGAGCATTTCTGCCCACAAACAACAAACACCGCCCTCATAACCTCTTCACCACACATGTGGAAGTAGAGTGGTTTGTACCATACTGCATTTGAATACTCAAGGCATGCTATAATGACATGCCAGCTAAATTATCAAAAAGTACACATGATACAGAGCAAGGCTTAGGAACAGCTGCACAAAAATGACAAATAGCTATGAACTTAAAAGTGCTGAAAATACTATAGGGGAAGCGTAAACACTTACAATTTATAAAGCTATTTAAGAGCCTTTATATGTGATGTGAAAATCTGTCACAAGAAATTACAGTCAACATAAAGAGAGACAGTCTTACAAAAGATATGCATCTCATGCAAATTAAAACAATAGAATAAAAATAATCATCATTAATCAAGACAGTTTCAAAAGGCATTTATGGCAAAAGTTCTGAAATCAAATACATCAGATGGCCAATTTAAACTGTATCATATCACATACCAGTAGTAATTAAATCAACAACTTGCATTCAGAGTTTTCTAATGCTTCACAGTGATGTTGATGATTTCATGAAAGATAGAGCTCAATATGTCATTTTTTTTTAAAATAAATACTGTTCTTTTTACAGGTTGAAAAAAAAACCTGTCTTGTTCCAAATGTGTTTAAAAAAATAATAAATCATACTTTGAATTCTCTGGTCAAAGCCAACGCTACAATACAGTAATTTCTGATGAATTCCTCTTTTTGGTTCAAACTGCCAGAATGAAAAGTGAGAATACTGACAAGCAATCTTTGGCCACCTGTCCGAGCCTGTAAAATGAGTACTGTAAGTCTATTAGCTGTATGAAAATCATTCCCTCTTACTGACTGTGCACCTGATGTACATCCTTACAACAATGGGCCATGCAGATAATATACTATAAGAAGTAGATGCATTGGAGAGGAAAGTCTCATGTCAGACTGAGGTATTCATTAAATAGGTCATGGTATACAATCAGAAGGGGGTGGGGGTTGAGGGTAGGAGAACGCGAAACAAAGAGATGGCATTTCGCAGCCTTAAAGGGAATAATGTTTTGATTCTAGTTTAATAATGACTCATATGGACCCTATACAGATTGCTGGTACTGAAGTTTAATTCATTTATCCACTCACATCATCAGTGTGTGTATCCATCTATATCTGTTTGATCTACAGCAACCATGGTCATTCATAACTAAGGTCTGGGGCCCCATTACAAAAACCTTTGCAATCATTTGCTAGTAATAGGAGATATTAACAATCCTCAAATACTCATTCGTCATCAGCCGAATTGGAATGATACGTGGTTGCATTGATTGTGCAATCTATTCATGAGTTTTGTGTCATGAGAAGTCAAGGCCTTACATAGATTTGATAACTTTAATTTGGGCCAGAAGCAATTTGACTGCAGCACATAATCAACTGGGATGCATCCACCTTCTCAACCAATCACAATACATGACCTTTCATTTACATTTCATTACTGCTAAATCACTGCTAAAAATAATGTTATTAAACTTTTCTCCAAAAACTAATTGGAAGATTAAAAAGCACTGACACCTTGTCTTATTACTCTGCCATGGACATTTTCTTTTTGCTGGTGTTGCTTTGTTTGTTTGTTTGTCAAAAGTGTTTTTTACCATCTGTTTTTTCATGTGTGTGTGTGTGTGTGTGTGTGTTTTTCAAGATCCTGCTGACCCTATGACCTTGGTGAAGGACTGCCCTCTCTGACTGCTCCCAGGTTGTGTATTTGACTGTGACTAGCATCACTGTTTTGAGAAAGAAAGTTCAACTTTAGAATTCCAGAACGGTCTGATTTGTGTCTGATTGTCATCAAACGTTTACAATTCTGCTCGTCTGACCAGATTACTTTTATCAGTCAAGCTCAGTTTGGAGGGAATGTATAGATGGATGCCTCAATATCCACACAGGAACAAATCTATCTGAATTAAATCCTATTTTCAGTGAAACAATTATTCTCAATTTTCAGAAATATGCAAAATCAAACACAGAACTGTAGAGGCTTGCTGTACATTTGCAAACAATCCATTCATTGAATACATGGACATACTGTTTTGGATAATTTGTTACAAATTATCAAAAGTACAAAGATAATCTTGTGAGGTAAGTCTATGGTGAAATGCTTTTGTGGCTGCAAACAAGGAATTGGGCTACTACAATCAAATATGAAACTGAAAAAAAAAAAAGAGAGAGAGAAGGGGATGAAGTAGCATGATTAATTGTTGACACATTGATATGTACATGTAAAATCAAATCAACCAACACAGTGACTGTATGAATATATGGCAGGCACCTATAGCTCATCTGCTCTATGATATCAGACATACATGCACATCACTGCAAAGAAACAAATAAATTTCTGATATGTGCAAAGACTGAAATCAGAAGTGAGAGATGATAGCACTGGACCAGTGATGACGGGTGAGGAAGACACGCACACTTAAAAAATATCTGGATGGAGACATTTCACCTTCTGCAAGTTTGAGACTCATTTGGGGATTAAACTCATGCAGCATGCCCAACAATACTTGACGACCTGCCATGGAGGATGATGATGATGATGATGGTGGTGGTGGTGGTGATGATGTTGGTGATGATGATGTTGATAGTGAAAAAAAGAGGTGCAAGACAAAACAAACACAACAATCAAATGCTAATTGCAGCCGGACCAAAAAAAAAAAATGTTAAAAAAAAAAGGTGAATACATCTACTCTATTATTGTCACAAGATGCTACTTGACAAAGATTCTAAAATATCAACCTGCACATTGGGGATTCCCCTTTGGGGTAGAGATCAGAAATGACAACATCATGTATGAACTTTAGGGTCCTACACCAACACAAGAATTGATGCTACACCCAGTGTCATTGATGTGTTGGCTATCTATTGCTATAAAGCATTTTTCACTCTTAGAGCTCTTGGATGCATGTAACACATTGTTGATTTATGTGTGGAAGATGAGGTAATAAAAGGCTGGCAAAGCTCTTGCTAAGTCAAGAGACGAGATGGTGAACAGTGGCATAAAGATTGTTAAGAAGCTGTACGACAAGGAAGCCAGACAAACATTTAGGCAAATATCAAGGGAGATACTCTAGGACAGAGAAACAGAGAGAGACTGGTAGCTGCAAAATGTTCCAGAAGAATTCAACACATTTTTTAGAATGAAATGAATGATAACGATAGGCACAAAACAAGGCAAACATTCAGAGATACAAGTCTGTCACATGAGCAGTTCAATTATAGTAGATGTGGGGAAGGCAGATTGATAGATTGTAAAGATTCTGTTTTACATGTACTGCACAAGAAATGACAGCTGACTCAGGAAACCAAGTCTGGTTATCATTGAACATTCTTTGATCAGTACATTATACACTTTCTTCTGATGTGCACTTATACTACAGGAGATGATGGCAAAATCAGCAGAGTATAACTGATAGCTATAGCATTAGCAGCATATCCTGAAAATTAACATAATGCAGAGTTCAGCACACATCTGTGTAAGTCCTCTTCCTCTACGTTTGTTTTGTCAAACCCATCGCACCTAGCAATCATATTCCTTCTCTAAATCTTGAACACATTTAGTAAACAGCAGGGCAGAACCTCTACCTATATTTTTGGATTATTGAGCAAATCAGCAAAGATGATTAATAGAGGACATTCCCAACAAATCATACAAAATTAGAATGAACACAGTGAATGCACATATGTGCCACAAAATATAAAAAAGGAAAAAAAGAATGTTAAGTATTCCACATGCAGTAACATGAAAGTAAATATCATGAAAAAAGATGGATACAAGGAACCTCAAACTGCCAACAAAAACATTAAAGAGGCAAATTGAAATGAAAGATGATAACTTAGAAGGAAAGAGTATGAGAAAGATTTAAAGATATTTGCAATACTCAAAAAGCAGATGAAGAGAGGAAATAGCATGATGGATATCAGCTATGAAAACATGTTAGGAAGAGAGAGAAGAAGGAAGGAGACAGACAGAAAGTATGAAGGGCCATATCTCATTGGCGGAGACATAACTGGGACTGTTGTGACTGATCACTTGCAGTTACTCAAGTGACTCAAGAGACCGAAAAAATAACTTTTCCAGATAAGGTGACAACTAATTTTTTTTTTTTTTAAAGCAGGATTGCCACTGGAACCATCTTCCTCATCTTCTATAGCATCAATTGCTGCCTCAACATCCACAAACTCCTCTGAAGTTGCCACAATTGCTTCATCCTCCTTCTTCTTGTCCTTGCAGCCCCCACTACCCTTGAGTGGTGTGGTGTAGGGACAGTACTACTCTGGAGTTGGAGCTGTCCTCTGGCTACACAAGATGGTGGGGCCTCTTCCAAGGCAGTACAAGGAGCAGCAGCAGCAGCAGGAACAAGTACCAATCAGTGATGAAAACCTTGATAGAAATGTATGTGACTTGGACCAGGAATGCTCAGTCGTGTGGTCTTTTAAGTGGGTCAAGCAGCATTGCGGAGAAGTCACTGCATCCTCACTGTAATGTTTCTTCTGCCTCCAGCACATCATGGAGACGTTGCAGAGATGTCACCGAGACATCAAGGAGACAGCAGGGAGACATGGCTGAGATGTCTCCACAGTCCCAGATAAAATTATCCCAACTGACAGAGATGTTGCAGAGATATTGCGGAGACATCTTGGAGACCTGCTGGAAACGGGAAAAAGTCTCTGATTTTCCTATGACTCCGCAGAGACATGCTAGTCTCCAGGAGACGCTGGAGATACATTGCACAGACGTCTCCACAACCAGTAAAGACTCAAGTCGCCACCTAGCCTCCAAGCCAGTGAGACACCGACTAAAGTAAATACAACAGCAACTGCGCAAAACAGTTTCATATTCTATCTATAAAGTAGTAAAGGAGAAATGGCAAAGTGAAGATGACAAAAGCAAGAGGTAGAAACACATGACAGAGAGGAAGAGGGTGGGAGAGAGAGAGAGAGAGAGATAAAGAAAAATGATTGTACAGAGGGAAGTGACGTAAGTAGTGGACAAACCTTCCAGTTCATTTTCCAGCTCTGCATCCTCCTGGAGACTGGTATCATCCTCATCCAACTCGGATGTTGGTACAGTGCGTTGCTTGGCAGCAATCTGTGCGTGGAGGGCCTGTTTGGCCTTCTCTACCACATCCTCTGGCTCACCTGGAAGAGGATGTGAGAAGAGTAAGATGTAGCACTCACTGATACATGAATACTGTGTCTCACTATCAATCCATAGTGTATCCATCGTTCAAGGTGTGTACTTGCACAAAATGGGGGTTTTAGCCTTCCACTATGCATCACTTTGACACTAGATCCTGAAAATCAAGTCAATTTTGCTGCAGCATAAACACCAACTTACGAAGCCATTGATCTTGCTTTCTTTGTTGACAGTGCTGATAAAAAGGCAGTGCTGCTGACTTAGCAAACTTAGCAATGAACACATTCTTTTTGATATTCTTTTTCAGATCAATCCCTCTTTCCTTCTCCAACTGTCTGTCACACACACAACATGGCTACATTCACACACACACTCACTACACACAGTGATGCAGTCAGAGGGAAAGTATGGGATACACGTGGGAAAGGTGCCTCTCCATACTGAAGCACATGTACGAGTTAGCAGCTGATGACACTTGATGTGACCACCAGCACAATGCCACCCTCCTGTCAAGTCTCAAAAACTATGATCTCCTGCCCTACAGCAAAATGTTTAGACTGCGCAAAATATTTCCAAAATTGGTTTGAAGAACAACCATTCTGTTAAAGAAATTGAATCCCTGTGTATTACATCCTATGGATTTGGTTATCATATTTAGACATCAATGAGGGAAAACAGAAGTGTTTTAGCAAAAATCTGTCTGAAAAGTGGTGAAAAATAAATATCAAAAGTTTGTTCCATTGGATACCATTGCACCTTGACATGTAAAAAAGTAGCAAGAGTTATTTTTTCTTCTTCATTTCCAAGCTATGTGGTGATTACTTGGTGATGTGTCAACACAAACTTTATATCTTTATTATAAATCATTACCGAGCAATATGAATTCATGCTTTCAAGTTTAAGAATAAAAGAAAGATTACCCACACACATCTGGGAGACAAAACTTGATTTTTTTTTTTCTCAGAGGAAGACAAGCATGCATCACTGTCTATTCAAACTGTAACGTCACTGTATGTCTCTGGGTCTGATGATTTTTGACAGAAGTCGCACAAGATCCTTTCACAGGAGAAGCAAAGATGAGAAAGTATAGATTCCTAAAATGATTGAATTTATTTTTTTCCCCCATTTTCTTTTACTTCTGAATATCTTCATAGGTATATATCTAAATTTGGTATAAATTTTCAACAGTAAAAGCTTCCCGAAGCAGTTTTGTTTAAATCATTTTCAGTGGTTCAATGCCATGTTTCTCCCTTTTGCTTGCTGCTTGTCTTTAATTTCAAACACAGCATGCTGTAGATGGGGCTGAAGTGACATGGTCACTTGAAGAGTGAGGAGTCATCAGGTGAACAAACACAGCAGCATTACACTGGCCAAGTTTCCCACATCTATTGCCCTCAAGCTCTTCAAGTGTTACTTGTTATACTTTACTTTTAACTGAATTACAACTGTTTTGACATAACAAGTTAATATCCTTTTGCACAAAATTTACACAAAAGAGATTGTGCAACTTATATGAATTCTCAGTAATTCAAACCCCCGTTACTGCCAATATTATGAGGTGTACCTCATGAATGGTAGGGCAAAATTGCGGCTTTGTTCTTGAATAAAGTGGAAATTTTGATGGCACTATTTCTGTTTTTCTCTAAAGGCCTTCGTCTACTTCTAACTGGCTCACCAGAAACACATCTCTTACAAAATGTATGTATGGTTTATCACATCTTAAGATTTGAAAAGAGCAGAATTTATTTCATATGAGAATTTGAATATACAGAATGCTGATTTCCACCTGAAAATATCAGACCCAGCACACAAATAACCATTGTTCTAAAATTGTGCTGACACTGATCATCCCCCTCCCCCTCCCCCTCCCCCCGCGGGGAAAAAAAGTACCATGTTCTATTGCAGCCTTTAGGGCAGCCTCTGAGTGCGAGGATCCATATGGATTTCGAACCAGACGACGATGACGACGTGTATTGTCCTCCCACATGTCAAGGCGGAAGAACTCTTGAGGCCTGATGAAAGAACAGAAGAGAGATGAAAACTCAAATGACTATAAAATGACTTCAGAATTATGCACCACACCAATCTGGCTATCTTTACATTTTCATATACAAGTACATCAGATACAGCTAGGTACATTTAGAATTGTCGAAGGCATAACACGACATTGTCAGTTGGTATCGACTTGCTATTCTAAAATGCCATATAGAATGTAAGTGAATGATTTCATATTACCAGTCTCCCCACAAACACAAATTATCTTCATCCCATTTTACATAACTGAAAAAGAAACGATGCCAAGGGGGAAGTGTTGCATCTTGCCTCAAAATTCAAATCATGTTGTCCAACACAGATCAAAATAGGCAACTCAGAGCTAGTTCCAGATTAACACAGCCACATAGCTTGGAAGTCATTTTGACACACATTTTGTAGTACTATGTAGGATCAATGAACATGTGTCAATCTAGCACGTCAACTCTTGGATCTTGGATACATTGGGCAAATAAAACTGTACCTTACAAAGTCTATTATGTCATCAATGGTGCACTCAATTCCCATCAGCAGATTACATTTCTGTAACAGTTTGTTCTATATAAGCTCTAAGCTCTGCAAAATGCAGCTGCAAGGCTTGTGACTCTAGTTTCTCAGGCAGTTACACCAGATTCCTGTCAAATAGTGCATCAGGATAAAACTACTATTCCTCACATGTAAGGCAAAGAACAATTTAAATCCCACTTGAGAATAGAGTTCTGCCCACCACCACTGTCTTTGGCACATCTACGCAGTCAGTTCTCACACAGATGTGAGAAGTTTTAGTGGTGGTGGTGGGGAGGGGTGGGACTGTAGGGAATAGTCTCACCGTTCAGACTTGTTTCCCCAAGCGCCATGCTTGTTGGTAAGGATGTTGAGTGTCTTCTGGATGAGCTGACTGGCCAGGATGTGGTCCCGTCGCTTGGCCGCTGTGATCAGGTGGTCACACATCTTCTCTTCCTCCCGGCAGTCCATGGATGTCTGGGCGCACAGTGACTGACAAAATATACACGCACACATCACAGAGACATGAAAGGAAGTCAAATTGATTAACTGACAAGTAAATTGGCTATAGCAGCCAGAGCTCTATGGGTTGTAATAATGGATTGGTGCAAAACAAAATGATGAAAATAACGGTTCTGGTCAATGACTGATCAACTACAACCACTGACGTAATAAACAACACCACTGACAGATATATCGCCACAAGGATGAAATTTGAGAAGTAAAGGATATGAATTTTTCTTTTGTAATTTAGATCACACAAAGAAATCTAGTGAAGATTTGTGTGTATGTCAACGGGAGTCTAGCGAGAATATGATATCATCACCTCCTATTGGCTTCCTGATTGCTAGTACTATCAGTCATTTGAATATGAATGTGAAGAGCTTTAAACTTCCATATTTGAGGGAGGTCCAATTTTGATGAAACCTCTGCCATGCTGTTTGATGGATAATACTACATTTGGGCCACCGTGGACCGATGATGATATTAAAGTACGCTAAATTCTGGAGTCAAACATCAAACACACAGCAGGCAAGACAAAGTTAAAAGGCCCTACTGGCTCAATCCCTTGGACCTCATGGGGCCCATTTGAACCTGTTGAACAACTTCACATTTTCTACTCATCAGAATTATTCCTCCTAAAATGAGTTAAAATCAGATCATGCATGTTGAAGAAGAGAAATATGAAAAAGAGTTAACACATAATATATGACAGACAGCAGGCAGCAGACAAACAGTGATTACAATAGCTTACTGAGTACTTCACTTCATGGGTCAAGTAAGCTGATAAGATTGTATCAAACTTAATTCATGGTCATTTTTTTTCAACCTGACAATCCATACCCTCATCTGCAGTAAACCTGTGAAAGTCTTTATACTTACATTCTGTGGGTGTCGTTTGCATATTCAGAGTCATTTTATTAGGTTAAACAGATGACTAGTAGGAATGGACACTATACAACTAAACAGAAAAATGAAAATGCCAAAAAGTTTTTTATTCACGCCAGGTACTTTCAAACCTTACTGTGCTTTGTTTATTGGCATGCACATCCTGAAAACAAGTGAACAGAAATTACATAATCTTATTCATAAGGCAGCAAAGTTAGAAAACAAAAAAAAACTATCTGTATGTTACTAAACAGCTTAGTCATAATCAAGTCATAATCCTGAGCGGGGGCTTATGTCGATGGCTGTAGCAGTCAATGCCTCACCTCAAACTCGGCGTGTTTCTGAACGTCCTCCGCCCTGTGCCTACTGAGGATGAACTCCGCCTCATTGGCCACACGCAGGAGGTGTTCACGGGTCAGCCCCGAGTAGAGCCTGCCCTCATTGACCAGCTCGATGAAGGCCAGGCCAGCATGCTTCTGGATGGAGTTCTGCCACTCTTGGGAACACAGCATCATCACCAGCTCAATCACTGAGTTAGATGATTTCATCGTTATCAGACCTAATAAGAGAGAGAACCATCATTTAACAAACATGTAAAAAACTCAAAGTATTCTCCGTATGAAAATAAACCTTCACACCTTATTTGTTTTTCCTGTCATCATTAATCCACATTACTACCAGCACTTTGCATCTTTGGGCATTTGAAAACACTGATACACATTTGATTATGTGTACACGTACTATTGTGTATCATACAAATCTCACACAAAGACGGGACTTTAACACCCTCATACTTTTAATGGGTGGCATGATTTAAGCTGAATTGAAGTGAGATGTACAGCAGTAAACTGATTCCATGAACAATTGCAGCTGAATTAACATTCTTGACCTTGTACTTTTCACGCTTTGAAAATACTACAACTTTCCATCACTGCCAGTGGTTCTCTCTGTGTTCAGGTGACTGGAAATTATCTTCTGCACTCAACACAACACACCTCAGCCTTTTTAGGCATTGACTCCAATACTAACAGCAATCTCCCTTCAAAACTTTGGTGGATACCATAAAAAACTGATAAAAATTTCTTTGCTACGGTGACATGAATTTTCTCACAGCTACATATGAAATAGACACGATTCAACCCTGTCAACCAGTGGCATCTATACTGCAGGTTGTCCTGCACCCTGTGAGGAACACACCTTCAATCAGAAGCTCCTGGCCATGACTGCCAAGCAGTGTCTTGGAGAGGAAGGGGGCAAAGTCCAGGAATATCTCCCTCAGGAGGGGCGCAGCTGTCTCCAGGGCCTTAGTCAGACGCTCCTCCACAGTACCCTCTGAAGCCCCACTCGCCAAACGACGCTCTGCCAGGGATGGACCCACGGCCCCATCCCGCATGCTGGAGAGGTCCAAGGGTGGCGGTCGGTAGAGACCTGCCTTCTCCTGGATCTCCTGGGGCAAGGGGGTGGGCGTGGGGCCATCACTGGAGGCAGAAGCAGTGGGGGCATCAGGGACAGGTGCCATGCTGGGGGCAGGGTGATCTGGTAGCTGTTCACCATTCTTGGTTCCTGTCCAGGGCCACGTGTGAAGAGCTCTCTTCTCTGGGTGTGTCAAACAAGGATTGTTACTACCATACTGCCATCCCAACATCTTACAGCACACGTAAAACTTCATTGCACATTTCTGGTTAAAATACAAAAGGCAATGTCTTTCATTGACTCAGTTGGCGAGTAAAGTATTCATAATTTATCATTTATCAGTGATTTTTTTTTCAATGAACTCTTATAATCAGTTTCATCACTAGTGAGATTTAAATGAGAGATGGAGTATAAATACATGAAAGGCTCCACACATTACTCTAAATAGAGTGAATATTATTAAGGTCTGTTTATAAGCTGCCATGTGCTACTAATATTTACAGTGGGCATCTAGGTCTCTGATGCTAAAACTCAAATAAAGTTTGCTTTGGAGAAATAGAATACAACTTTTCACATCAAGTAAATATCAAGACAAGACATTTGTGAGCTTGTCTTAAATTGCAATGTAATCTGGGTGATACAGATGGGCAACCAGGAAACATTGCTCTTGGTACCATTCTGGGGCAGAGCTGAGCACTTCACCTCTGTTGTAGCCATATATTTCAACATAGGGAGAAAATCTCAGAACCTATAACCCATTTTGCTTAAAACTTGCAAATTCAAAAACATCCTGTGCATTTACCTCTTGCTTAAAACCTCGACTTAAAAAGGGTATATTACGTTGTCCCTCTCCATACATACCATGTGCTTTGTTTGACATATACACAAAAGCACACACATTTATTAGCTTTACTATATATTACAGTAATTCCTTGGCAATACACACTGAACAGCGTTGTCAGAATGTGATTGATGAATAAAAGAACATATTTTTTTTCCATAAACTCCAAAGCAATCAAATCTTGCTCTTGGAAGTGACAAAAGGTGGTATGAAGCATGCTATGAATTTAATTTCTTCGCTTGCACTGGAAATACAGGCAATCAACATTACTCTTGGAATAAAAGAGAGAAAAGCATTTTATGTAGTAAGGATTCAGAGTTGATGAATTAGTGACACATGAAAAGTGATACATCAGTGTGTAAACACTGGGACATACAAAGCTCTTTTACATTTTGACAGGTGCAAATAAAAAAAAAATATATTCGAATATAATGCAAGTAGTGCCAAGGAATACAATCAAACTCCAAAAATGTCAGTATTGCACAAACTGATCCATTGGTGAGGGGAGGGGGAGATATATACACGTGTAAAGCTAATAACAAACTCGGAAGGAAAAAGTATTGGTAATACTGCAAGCAACAGTCCAGTTTAAAAGTGGTTTGGTATATTAGGAAACAATCAATGACAGAAAGACAAAGGAGGTTCAAATAAATTCTAACATAATTCAATGGGGAACCATTTACTTGGTGTTTGGGTTTGCAAATCAAAATACTGTATTTGTCTTTTGTAATACATGAGAGCTACATATTGTAACTATTTTCCAACAAATGTAAAACAACACAAAAAGTAATGCAATTGTGTTTATATGCAGAACTATACCAGTGGTATCAAAATAATTACAATGTCATAAACATAAATGAGTTGACAATCTGGATTTTTTTTTTTAAAGATAGTTTCCATTCTTTGCACATGTAATTTTGTTTCATTTAATAGCATATATGAAGAACCAGCCCAAGTAACGATTCAAATAGTTACATGGTGGACAAATTAACTTATTTTTGCTGTTTCATGCAGATGACAAAATTCTTTAGGAGCATAACTTTTCTATAAGTTAAAAGCATTGTTTGTTTGTTTGTTTGTTTGCTGGGTTTTTTGTGTGTGTATATGCAGAACTATAACCGTGGCATCAAACAATAAACATAAATGGCATGGGCATATTTTTTCTATAGCTTATGTAACTCCTTGAAATACCACTCTTCATTTTCTGACGATAAATTTCAAACTAGTGGCTATCTTAAAAATGAAAGACAAAGGAAAGTCAAGCAAGGGTGGGGGGTCCACAAACCTGGCTTGCATGCACTCACCATCCGACTCACCAACTTTCTCTGATGCCATGGAGGAGATAGAGGAGATAGCTTGAGGCCCCTTGGATGGGACTGCACTGGCTGCCTCGCTGTCCATGGAGACTCCTGCCTCTATGTCACTAGAGCTGGCCTTACCCTCCACCTTGTTATTCATCCCCACGATAGGGGAGGCAGTGTCCGTGTCCTTGGTGGGTGGGGTTGGGGCCTTGGTCTCCTCCTCCTCATCATCATCATCCTCCTCAGCCAGGGAGCCATTCTCCAGGGAGACCTCTTGCATCTCCTCCACATCCTTGCCTGACACTTCTCCATCACTACCGGCCATCGGGATGATGTCATCTGGAGATACTGTCTTCTTGTCGTCAAGGCAACTCTTGATGTCTTCAGAGTCTCTCTTCTTGTCGCTCTCCTCATCATGTACCTCTTTCTCCTGTGGAAAATGATACAAATCCTCAAAGAGATTTCGCCTTCACATACACCTCTCTACACTTTGATTCCCCTTTTTCAAGGGAACACAGAGGTGAATTTGAAAAAAAATCAAATATAAATCTTCACAAATGACTAACAGAAATACACATTTTCATTCAGATAAAGGAATGAAAATCAGAGTAACATTTTCTATCATTTTTTTTTTTCAGTTTTCCCTTCTATCCTTTTTTTCTCACAATCCACTATTTGATATCTCCTTCATCAAGATCCAAATATCACAGTGACTTTGCATTAGAGGAATAAAGGAGTTAGGTATGTAGAGACTGCAACTCCTTTCATAAAAAACCCCCATCATTTTGAATGTGACTTCATCCTCATCCCTTCTGCATCCACTAACTCACCTTGTCCGTCTTCTCCTCACCAGCTGTGCTGCCATCTTGGGAGGGTGGGTCGGATGGACTGACCTCTGACATCTTGTTGTCTTCTTGCTCCATAGCGCCCTCTTTCTCTGCTGGGACCCTCCTGGCATCCTTGTTGTCTCCAGGTAACTCTGTTTCTAGCAAAGGAACAATACAGACACTTGTATGATATACAACTCGACTCTGAGTCCAGGGTCCTGTTGCTACAAACTGGACTTGCGATTAATTAGTTTTGATAATACCCAATTCCATACAGATTTGATGAACTTTGATATCGATTATGTTCAGCCTGATTGTGCTGCATCCAACATTGGCTTAGTTTAATGCTTAAGGAGTAAAGTAGCATGGCAGTCTTCCTTGATAATCAACCCAAGCTATTTATAAGTGCTTACTGAAAAAAATAATCAATGGCTGTATCAAAGGATGCAAACTGTTAACTTGAGTCCTTTTAGCAACACACTTGCATCTAAATGCAAAGTTTCTAGCAAAGGGGCCCAGTTCATCTCTTTTTCACTGAAAAGCCTAATATCTTTAAATGCTTGCATGAATGTCTCATTTTAGAGTTCATTTTTGTATAATTCACTTCGTAGGAGTTGATGTGAACTTTGTCCTTTACCTATGTTTAAATGAAAATGAGCCAAGCATATACTTAAATACAATTTCATTTGTGATTTGCCTCATCTTTGAAATATATTATGTAAGGGTTTCATATTACAAATCATTTGGAAAAGAATGATTTCACCTATTCATCATTGTATAAACATGTACAAGTGACATTTCTGGGCCATTCAGTGACATATTTTCTTTCATTTTATTTTTCAATTAGATCAGATATGGTTCATAAAATCACACTTCCTTAAAATCACAAGCTCCTAAAGATACAATGTATGTGCATTATGCCACTTCGGAGAAGATTGCATTCAAGAACATCTAGTCAAACACCTATCATCTACTATGGCCATAAGTAGCCCCACCTGGCTGGGTAACACATACAATATCTCTGAAGACACCACAACACCTATCAATTTCTGTTTAAAAAAGTTTAAATAACAAACTTTTGTCTGGTTCTGCACAAGCAGTAACAACACTTTGCAGACAGAATTACAGCGAGGGCATGAGAATTTAACAATTTATTTGAGAAATTCAAAAGAATGACAACTTTCTACTGACTTTCTTTTGTGAAAAACACTTTTTTTTTTGTAAGACTGAGAGTCATGTGACCAGGGATCTGTGTAACTGTCAGGTGGTGTGTCTCTGTGACTGACCTTTTCCTGCATCAGTGGAAGCTGACTCCAGTTTGGCTCTCTCCTGCTTGACTCCAGGATCACCAGACGCTGCTCCCACTGGTTCCTTCCTGGCCTCCACAGGTTTCCGATGAACACCATCTCCTCCTCCTCCTACCCCTGGGGCCTGGGATGCAGTGGGAGCCACCTGCTGTGGGGCATCCCTGGCTCCCTCCACTGCAGATGGTCTGACTGGCAATGTGGGTGTGGCCCTGTTGTCCATCTGTGGACAGCAAGGAGAATGGTGCTATTAGATTGATGTCCTCATGACTAACCTCTTCTTGCATCAGTAAATACTGACTTCAGTTTGGCTGTTAGAGGTGATATCTTCACTCACATAAAGACTTGGCTTTTTAATTTTTGTACAGTCTACTCATTTGGATAACAGTACACAGCATTTAATTCACTTTCATTACAAAAACATTCAATTCACAAATAAGATCCTTTCATCTTTAATGGAACTAAAAGTTGCCTATAACACTAACAGAATATAATACAGCAAAAAAGAACACTTAAATAATATTCCAGAATTCTCATTGCTCACTAAGATACTAGGCTAAGCTGGTCATAAACTCTTACACATGTCTCTCTGATATCAAAAAGCACCTTCAAATGAAATGGTGAAAATATGGAGAAATTGAGAGGGGGCTTCCACCAACAACATAAATACAACCCTAAATGGCACTGGTAATGACAAAATACTTGGACAATTTGCCACCATGTCTATAGAGATTCCAGATTGCCTTCACACTTGGCAATTGAATTGCGAGTGTAAAATAAAATGGCTGTCTGACCTCTTGCTCAATGTCCTGGGCAGACGACACCTGTGAGCGCTGGATGGAATTCTGTCTGGAGAGAGCTGGTGAGTTGTCCGAGTCCAGGATGTCTCGGTATCGGGCCACCATGAGGACTGAGATGAAGTAGACAATGGCCAGGGCCAGGAACTGGGCCTGCTTGCTCTCCTCCTTGGTGGCATGGAAACAGAGGTAGATGAAAGTCATCACTTATACATCTCTCATCACATCAAAACATTATTGGATAACACACTGAGAGAAAGACAAAATTTCATTACATTTACACATCAAAAAAGTGAGATTCAAAAGAGCCAATCAGGAAGATACTTGTGTGTTACAAGCATCTCAGTAGGCAAAAATAATTCAAAAATCAGGGAGGGCTTTACTTTCTCTATGCATGACATGTTGTCTATGTTTTCAGGGAGAATCTAAAGTTATATGCCTTCATACAAGTGACAGAGAGCCACAACACAACCTAAGCTACATACACATCTGCCAAGCAGACAATAAAGCTGAAGAAGATCAAGGGTCAAAAGCTTCAACTACTGTATCCAGCTGGCATCCTGCAACATCCCTTGTCTTCATTTGTCACAACTATATCTGGATACCTAATTAGTCACATGTCTACTAAATGTTTGATAACTAAAGGGGCTTTGCACACTAAAAGGCTGAAAGGCCAGTAAAGCTTTGCTACTCTGAAGAAATCAACTACTCAAAAAGGAATATGATGACTTACCACATCTCGGTAGACAACTGCCCTCAGTCGGTGAATATCCATGTCCTGCAGGAGTCGTTCAAGGTCACGGACAGGGGACATTGGGCTGGCTAGGTTCTCCACAATATTCTGTGCATTGCCATGATAACAAGCAGACAATAGAAATCATCATGTGCGGAATGATCATCATCCAGTTCATCCCTTGTTAATTACATGACCCCCCACATATGTAAACGGTCTGACTGTGTTCAAAGTGCAGACATGTGGTCATATAGCTGTCCTGACATTCCAAGTCATACATATAGGTACACAAATGCAAAAACCCATCAATAAAGATGATTTTTTTTTCTACATCTGCAGCTAGCAGGATTATGCAAAGGTAACAAGATGAAAGTGAAATTATATACATTTTAATATAGGCTATTTTGCTCTTGTGAGTACATTCATTTATATAGAAGACATCTTCTGCAGATTTTTGTTCAGTCTTAAAATTAGACCTTTTTACATGAGATGGCATAGGATTTTCTATTCATCAAAGGACCTACCTGGTAATAATCTAATAGTCACATCAATAACAATATGATGTATATTTCAAGTTCAATCCCATACAAGCTCTAGTACTGAAAAGGGGAAGGGCTCATTTCCAAGCATGCAAGGATGAAAGTTGATCAGTTGATGTTTGACTCGTCATTACCAGTATAATATCTATATGTGTATGAAACTCATCACAATCAAAGTCATGAAAGCTAGAAATAGGTTTATCCTCACCAAACATGACTGAAAGGTACAGATTGCATGACATTGTTTTTCTTTATTTTTTTCTTTTTATGGCATCTTTCAAAATTCAGAAATAGCTTGAGTTGTACCTTAATGTTTCTCCAGTTGGACAAACAAAGAGTATAAAAGATAGTGTGTGAAAAATTGACATAAAAAATGACAGATATAATTAAATAGGGATAATGGTCTTGCTGGCAAGATAAAGGTGTGAAAGGGAAGGTTTGGATGAAATTTCCCTGAAAGCCTAAAAAGAAAATAACTTAACTGAATAAAGAGAAGTGTTGTTCTTAGTTCTATTTTTGTACCAACTTACGCTAAATGATATGATAGCAGCAGAAGTTTGTGAACTACTTTGCTACTGCCTTCTCTGGGATGTCAAATGAGCAGAAATCTCATCAAGCTATAATGTCACAAGAATCTAAACAAGTTGAGTCAGAGAGTGCTTCATTGTCATGTGGATGCATCTTGTAAAAGTTTTGAGTATGAAAAGTGGAGCAAAGCAGAAAATGCTTCTCTTACAGAAAATGTGAAGGGCAAAATGTTGGTAATGGAGTCGAAGAGTAAGAAAGAGGATGATGGCAGAGAAAAGATGAGAAAGTGACAGGCTGAGACAAATAAAGATATAAATTGATAAACAAAAAGAGATAGACATGGACACATTTTGGAAATAATCAGTTGTTGAATTCAATATGTAGACTATTAAAAAAGACTAATGCTTGTTTGCAGTGGGAATGGAAGATATCGAGTAAGACATCATGTATAAACATGAAAATATGATGACTTATATCATCATGAATAAAATCTTCTCTTGTTTGTATGAAGAAAGGTTGAGAGAATCTTCTTGATTACCTAATGTGAATAAAACCTGACTTATCAAAAACTGAGACTGATTCTGTAGTCGGATTCCTTGTAATGCAGTGCCATAATGATGAGGTGGGCACATACACTTGTAGCTATGCTATTTCCTGCAAGTTACTGTATCATTGGTAATGAAGTCAATAGTATTTACATAAGATCGAATATCTATACTAGCTGTTAGGGTTAAACAACACTTGACTCATTGTTGAGAGTAAATTTATCATCAAAATGTATTTTTATCATTAAAAGCAGTTTTGTTTTGTTTTGTATTGTGTGTTTTCCGCTGTCAATGGTACACAAAACGGAGCAGAATTCCTAAGGCATTATTCCATACTTCTTCATAGCAAGAGCAATGTAACTACAGCACACAATTGGGAAGGGTGCCTCTGCTTTGTTACACAGTTACTATGTGCTGGCATAAATATGAACCTTTCTACACACTTTGATAAAGTTTATTGATCTTAATCACTGACTTTAAGGATAGACATTTCATCCTCTCTGCACAAGGGAAACATATTGCAACCTACTCCTGAACATTACACCAAACAGCAGTTATCCTACTGCACTCTCCTAGTGGAACTTATGATTGCTAAATGACATTTTAGCTCAATTTTGTTGCCCTTTGACCTTCAGGTGACAATTTTTTTTTTTCGTCAATATCATCCTTCTTTATAATACCAAATAATATTACCATTGGATATTTCCAGTTGAGGTTATGGCTGGGCAAAAGCCAGTTGACTTAAGAGCTGGAAAGTGACATTCTTTAACAAAAGCACAGTGACCTTTAAATTTGACCATTGACCTATCACCACTGTTATGCTCATGCACGGTAATCGTCTCTGAATTTATATGCCTCCTAATACACTAAATTACAACTGAACATTCTTAAACCTTCAACAACACATGAACATTCTTAGCCAAAGTAAAAATGGCTGGAAATTACTTCTTTATCTCTTCTGTGTATAGAAAGCAACCACAGAAAAAGGTATAGAGACCCACGACCTTGACCTTTTCTCTCTTCATTTCCATCCTTCCTACCAAATCATAGTACTACTGAACATTCCTGGATAAAGTAAGAGCAGAAAAGTGAAATTTTTAGCCAAAGTTCAGTGAACTTTGACTTTAGGCCAAATCTTATCAGTGAGTCAGCATGTTATCTACAATGCATGCCTTGGCCACAGATCAAGAAAATTAACTAAAAAGATTCTGTTAATTTGTGGGAATCAGATCTGGGACGAATGCATGGACTGACAAACTCCAAATGCATGATGCTTCTAGCACCCCACAAAGTGGGGGCATAACACCAATGCAGGGTCTTGTGAATTACTTCTGTCAACAGCCCCCCCCCCCCCCAGCATTTATCAATATCATATAAACAAGTAAAAAGACTCAAGTCAGCAGCCATATTTGCTAAAAGGCAACAGCAAGACAAAACATAACAAACATGCACATTCCATGCTGTTTCTAATGAGAATTCAACTGTTCTTCATCATGCAAACATAAAAAAATGCAAATTGTAACTGGTCGCAGAATTGAGCACACATCCCCACCACAGTCTTTCCACTCACCCACACGGGACCACCAGCTCTACATGCCCCACATCTCACTCATGGCCTTAAGACAACATACAGACATCTGAGAATGGAAAACTCTCTCTGATAGCCTTCTCCCTACATGTCCTGGGGTCACCTTATTGAAGAAATCACCATCTCATGTTTTCATTTAATTGGCAATTCTGAATTTTACTGCCTATCCAACACTGGAACAAGTTAAAAGGGATGGTATAGTTTTGGCTGAGATGGGGATTCAGTTTTTTACTTTTTGCAACATAATTACAAAACCACTCATGAAATATTAAAACACATACAATTCTAAGAAGAATTCAAAGTTCATTTGATGAAAATTGGTTTTGAAATGGCTGAGATATCCAAAAACAAAGTAAAACAATGCGATCCTAATAAAAGGTCGGTCCCACCTGTTATTAGGTTTGCTTTGTTTTGGATATCTCAGCCATTTCAAAACCAATTTTCATCAAATAAACTTTGAATTTTTATTAGAATTGGATGCTCTTTCATATTTCATAAGAGGTTTCTCATTGTCTCACAAAAAATTTAAAACTTGAAGCTGACCAGCTTAACCAAAACTATACCATCCCTTTAAATTCAGAAAATCTGCACAAAAGCATGAAAACTGCACCCCCCCAAAAAAAAAACAACAAAACAACAACAACAAAACAAAACAAAACAAAAAAAAAAAAAGTACTGAAGAGTAAAGATAACAGGCATGCTAACCTCCAAGGAGGTTTGTGCCAATTGACATCAGTCTACTTCATATCTAACCTTTCACAATGCACTTGAATTTCATTCTGAACTTAACCACAATGAAGATCCCACACTGTATCCTCAGTCCTTGACCCCAAATCAAGTCTTTCACATTAATCCTAATCAAACAGCTAAGTGATACTATTTCTATCAATGCCAGTAACAGACAAATGGAACAGATTATCTGGTAAATATTTCAATGGCAATAGCCAGATTTATCCCAATAATACACACAAGTTTACAGTATCCATCACTTCACATTTTGTAGCACACTGACACCACCAAACCCATGTTACATCAATCTTCAAGGATACTGTAAAACAGCACTCAAGTTAATCCACTTTACCAGATAAATGTAACAATCGCAAACCATTCCTATAAACACACAATGCACATCAGTCACTTTCCCATTAATAATAGCATTTTCCCCTTAACTTCTAGGTGATTATGAGCTTCTACAGTCATACTGTATTTCTGCAACACTATTGCATCTAAAGTATCATTCAGAGGAATATATTTGCGACTAATTACCTACAAACTTAAAATGGCACACCATGCTAAATAAAAAATGAATATCAAATCAAATCAAAGGAAAAGGAAAAGTTGTGATAAATCATTGTGATAGAATCCATGCATGATGATAATGTAAGGCATGGCATGGTTAAGGGGACAGATCATTCGAGGTCATGATACAAGGTTCGGTGTGTGCATCAGATTAATTTCTGGGACATTCAAAGGACAAATAACTTGTAATGTGGAAGCTATAAGCTTATAAAAAGATTATTATATTACAAAATTTTGACTCAGATTGAGTATTCAAATAAGATCGTTATCGTCAAAATTATTTCTAACTCTTACGTTTTTTATAACATGGTCTCACAAAAGTTTATTTGAGTCTCCCACCTTTGATGACTATAACAGTCCTTCATTTCAGATTGGTTTGGTGAGTTACACAACATAGCTTTGTGGGTAAATTGCATTAAAACCCTGTAGGATCTTTACTTCTAGTATTCATTGCAAAAGAGGTGATTAACAACAACAACAACAACAACAAACAAGGAAAAACTAGTGAGCAATCATTTTAATAGAATAATCAGCAATATGGTTCACGTTTTGTATTATTTTTTTGATGTTTCTAATTCATTCATGTCAAATTAATTAGTTTTTTCTAAAGGGGAGGGGGTCAATATTCCATCTCGTGTTGCAGTAGAATTAATTTGAATTATATTTCAATTTTCCTAGGGTCATATCTAATATATGGATAGTAACAGTAAAGAGAAATCATGATGATTTTATAACATGCAATCTGACAATGAGTCATGAAAGGAAAAATATTGCAGATGAAAGAGATGGCTGTAAATTTTGGTCTTTCATTTTCTCTAGATCTAATATCGTATAAGAACTAGAAACAAGTTTGGAAAATTGCCCAGTTTAAGCTATTAAAACAAGATTTTCCTATACAAATGAGGGGAAATGGACTAACTAAAGAATAATTGCAATTAGGAGTTCAGAAAAGCATGTCCTTATACAGACAAATTCAGAAATTGACACAAATGAGTTTTATATTGGGTGGAATATTGGTGAAATGGATGTGAGTGATTTATGTACACAGTTTCTCTTGGGAGAGATACAACCAAATGGGTTCCAACAAAGACGTGAAAACCATGCACTGTACCTTGACAAAGCCAGGCAGTCTGACATTATTGATGGCCTGTTTGTGGGGGGTGAACATGATAACCAATCATATGAGAGGTTGCATGAGTAATGTCAACCAACCAAAAACCAGGTTTTATGATAGGTTGCATGAGCACTTCAACCAATCAAAAAATAATAATAATAAAATAAAGGTTTTATGAATGACTGGACAACATGAATAAATGACTGTATGACTCTATGAGTGGATGGTTTCTAGCTACTGGGGAAAAAGGGGGAATTCAAATGATAATAAATACTTCTACTACTGGATATTCTTTACTTCTACTGTTATTTGCTCAACACATCACAGATACTAAAATTGGACTGCATGACATTGGAATATTATATACACGTGTATTCCTAAAATTATACCATCATTTATTTACCTAAAAAATTTTGGCAACACAAATTTAAATGATACCATCTCCTTATATATCATTTTAAAGAAAATAAGGAGAATTTAACAATTCAAGCTACACTGCCAAAATCTACACACCTAAACTTGGAGTTTCATTTCAATTATTGAAAACACTAATGGAAGTGGCAGGCAAGAAACAGCATTCTACATGCTCCACACACAAAACTATATCTTTTGTCATCAAAAAAGTGCTATATCATTTTGATTCTAAAAATAGCAATTTCAAGCAAAAAACTCAAGAACCTTGATGCTATTTCATTATCAAATAAAAGCACAATTCCTTGCTGATAGTATGAATGAATCCTGAAGATACACAGTGTATGCCATAAGTATATGCAAACACTGTAATCAAAATCAGTATCTTCCACGGGCAGTAATGCCATGACTAATGCCATGACTAATAAATCATTTGAGAGATTTACAGTTGCTGCAAATGACTACAGATGAAGTTATTATGGTAGCAGCATAGAAAACTATAAGCTGCAAGAAATTAACTTGCTATTACTGGGGGAATAAAAAAAAGAACTATTGTAACTAGCATCAATTACAAATGTCTGTATGGTACTGTTCCAAAAGTGACAGGGAACTGGTCAGAGTTAGATATACCAGCTGCATTTGCCTACTTGAAAGCTAGGGCACTATTTTGTCAGATTAACAACATCAACAAATGTTATGATGATCAAGTTAAATGTTAATGCCTTGATCTGCCATTGATTAATACTTGGCATATAATTTAAATGCTCATGTGTGCTTTTCCAGTCATGCTGGCTCCTTGCTTCTAGAGGAGCACCCTTGTGCCAACAATGTAAACATACTGAAATCAAAATCATATTTTACTGTTACACATTTTATATGAATGTGTGTTCAGTCCTTGGGTTAAGTAAAAGGTAAGGTTGATGACCATTGATAGATCACCGAATGAGAGGGGAGGTATATTGGGAAACAAAACTCAGCAGTTTATTCACTAACCCCTAGAGTGTCATGACAAATGATATTAACCAGTTAATGAAGAAGTCTATCAAATGTAAGGTCAGGCTTAAATTCAGAATTTGGCTATGCAGTTCAGTTTCGGAAATCAGCCTCATCAAGGGTATACTTTCTCATTACATTTACAGGTACTCAGATAATAACAAAATGAAGTCATAGCTCAAAGTAATTATGACAAATGGTCACAAAAGACAAATAACATAACAAAAGCAGACAAACACAATATAAACATTGGTATTAAGTTGAGGAGTGACAGTATGAGGAATGGTAGACACCACTCATGACAGATTGAGGCAGAAAGAATGAAGACTGATACAAAAAGAAAGAGAAAGCTTCAGTCAGCACAATGCCAACACAATTTACAGTCTACAGTACGAGCAGAGAAAGTGTAAAAAGTGATGGTAAAAGGAACGAGATTGACATAGAAAGACAAAAAACAACAACAAACAAACAAGGAGAAATAAACTGATTGTCACATTTAAACACAGGACACAAACTAGTAAGAGGACTCTCAGCATAGAGATGGAAAAGACTTAACATAATGGACTAACAAAATCAAAACACTGAATGTCATACAAGAACAAAAGACTCAATGTGATGAATACCACCTGAACAGCAAAAGAGACAGACAGAAGGAGAAAACACTAACAATACAAAAGCAGTAACATTGAGTTGACAACAACAAAATAGTAAGGGGCTGCAAGTCAGCATCACTGAGACATGGGATGAGATTGATGGAGACATGCTTGGGGTTTTAACCTAGGACGTTTGAGAGGGTGGGAGTTTTGAAGAGATTCATCACATATGGAAAAGGATTTCATATGGGGGTTTAACAGTGACTGCTGAGGGGAGATGGGACTAACCCATTGTATTGGTAAAACATGGTGAGTCCTGCTCAAAATCTGCCTCAATTCCATAATCATGACGAGAATAGGTTCATGTAAAGGGGGTTGGGGAGCTAGGGTAAGGGGTAATGGGGGAGGGGGTGAGGGGTAAGTGGTATACAGATGGGTAGATGCGTGTTAGTTCTCACCCGAGGGGAAGGCTGCGTGGCCTGGATGAGAGTGTGAATGCTGCCGGTGGGTGTGCCAGGCTCAGCCGGGGTAGGCTTATTCAGACTTACGGTACTAGAGGAAGGTGAAGGGTGCATCCTGTAGCGACACTCCAGTACGTTACGGATGGCACAGAAGCAGGCTGGCAGGAAGATAAAGAGGAATATAGCATGATGGCTAATGTGCATACTGTAAGTCACTCCATTTATTGTGATTTGTGAAAATTGCCAAGACGTGTCCAGTAGATAGAGAGTTTCAGGCTCTCACTATATTGTTGTGTAATCTTCAAAAAAAAAGATGTCACAAAACTTCAACGGTTGCAAAATTCTGCTGCCCGATTGTTAACTTTTACTAATAAGTTTGATTCCATATCACCAGTTCTCTGTTCCTTACATTGGTTGCCTGTAGAAAAAAGGATTATTTTCAAGATTCTGTTATTAGTACATCATTCAGTTCATTCTTTTTCCCCCATATACATAAGTAATTCTGTTCAAAAATACAATCCGATACGAAGGCTACGTTCATCATCAGATACATTCTTACTCCAAACACCCAGAGTAGAACATGGGTATGGTGATTGTGCTTTTTCCGTTATGGGACCAAAATTGTGGAATCAGTTACCTCTTCAGTTAAGGGAATTGTCATCTACAGAGTCATTTAAATCCAAACTTAAAACTTATCTGTTCCTTTCATACTGAGGACTTTAATTGCTGTATGTCATTAATGTTGGATCAATATTGTATTTTTAATTGGTATATGTTGTAGTCTTTATTTGGTACATATTTGTTTTTGTTTATCATTTTCTTCTTTGTTGAAATGTTTGAATATGTATATGTATGTAAATATATGATATTTTTTCATTTTTGACGCGCCATGAGCACTGAAAAGTGGGCCTGTGCGCTATACAAGTAGCCACTATTATTATTATTATTATATTTGTTATTATATTCCACAAAATGTGTCTTGCATATCATAGGGACAGAGTGTTTTACCTCTTACTAGAGAGGGCAGTATGATCACACACAACATTGCTCAGCTAGTCTCGGGAATCAAACTGGGTTCCCTTGGACCTGGAGACAGACATGCTACTGAGGGAGCTAAATCATAACCCTATAAAAATACTCACTAAGCCTGAGGCACTGCCTGAGGATTCCGCCCCGAGCCACACTCTTCTCTGCCTCCAGCTCACCAAAGTTCTGGTTGCTAGCGAAGACGAGAACATCCACCAAGTTCATGATGCGGTTGATGAAGGAGATGCCGACATCAAGAGGTAAGTTCTGGGTGGGCTCAACGATATCTGGATCCTGCTGCTGCTTGGTGGATGGAAGACACAGGAGAAAAGGAGAATGCAGACATTAGGAAAACCTTGTCTGAGTATGATCCATCAGTTTACCCTTCACCCAAAAGCAACTCTTCACTACCTCCCATCCCCCCCGAAAAAACAAACAAACAAACAAACAAACATACAAACAAAAACAAGATGTATATGATCAGAAAAAAACTTACAATACCTCTTATGGCATAAATACACATTTCCTTTTGTTGTTATAAACAACACACAAAGTTTGTAACTCAGGGCACTTAGGTTGAATATATCATCAGTCAAAACTAAATGATGGTATTGACATATTCCATGTATTGATCAGGGACTATGTTTATAAACTGTGTAGCAAAAAGAAGAAGAAAAAGGGGTTGCCAGGGATAGAACCCTGTAAGCATCTATCAGTAGCCAAAATGGCTAGAAGGTTGATTAAACAATTTGAAGGAAGACTCTGACAGAGGAGAAGGAGAAGGTCAATCAAGAGCAAAGAATGATGATGGGATAAGAGCGGCAATCTGCAATTTACATAAGGCAACTGGAGTGGAGAACCTTTAATTAATTTATTCAAGTACAAGTTCTGAATAACCTGGAATATCAAGAAATTATTTCTTTGATTACTAAGTAGTATAGGCATGGGAAATATAACCCTCACTTGATAAGATATTCACATTTGTTAATCTTTGTGGAACAAAACTGTGTGCCGTGCATGCATAGAATTTGAAGAAAAAAAAATCAGAAACAAACAGGAGAAGAATATCTTTATATCTCAACCAACTGCTTTAATGCTGAAACTGTTGGTTATAGACAACAGATTTCAAAATCTCAATGGTAATGGTTTAATTCAATTTTCAGAGCAATATTGAAATGTTTTCATGCCAAACATCATCAGATTGGCTGGAGGATCTAATACAGTAATTGGACAGTGAACCAGTGTCAGCTTTAAGGATGATGCATAAAATAAGCAGTCCATCTTCTTCAGGTGTTCACAGTTTTCCTTCTTTATCACACCCTCTCCCATCACAAGCAGATGAAGTATGACTTGTAGCAAAATAATTCACTTGCATGTTAGTTCTAGTTTTTGTCATTCAATTTTGATTCTTAATAAGCTTTGCTCTTGCTTGATGGTTAATATTTTCATGAGATAGTAGATATAAAAAAAATAATAATTCTGCATTACTTGGTGCACATTAACTTTCAATTCCATTGACATCGACAATAATGGCAGAAATAACAATGATAAAAATAATGATGCACAGTAATATTATAATTGTTACTGCCAAGAATATCCTTTATTCTTGTTATCACTATCATCATCCCCAATATTACGACTATAATAATCAATACCCATTGAGTACTATAAAGTGTACTACATTTACACGTAAGTCTCCATGTGATTCTGGCACTACAGGATCAGCACACTGGTGCTATAAAGGGTTATACCCTGCAAGATGACTGCAGCAAACTACATGTATATTATTAAAGATAATGACACAGGTCAATGAAGTTAAAAGCTGATCATGCGAACTCTTACATTTGACAGACACTTCTGTCAGTTGTGTAACCAACGAAACCAAAGAATGTATGCAAATATCCTGCTACTGTCAAAGAAGTCAGGATTTACGGTTTATTTGGCTGGCCAGACATCTCTTTTTTTGGTTTGACAATGCCCCACTTCTCCCATACCTCTGGAAAAATAATTGCATGAGTGGGACTATACTCAAATAACTATACAATGCTCTCATAGAAGTTTCTGCATGACTTTTTCTCATGTCAAAACATTTTGCCTCTGTATAGCAAAAGTGCTTCCAGTAACGTTTCCCCAGAGAACTCACTACATACAACATTGTGACATTTGAGAAATATCAAAGTTGCAAGCAGCAAATTAGTTCTATGCACATTAATCCAATAATCATTTGTCCATACATCAGCTAAGGCCTCACTTCCTAACCAGAACTCTCTCAGATGCCATATGTCGGAAAAAAGAAAATGTATTCTATCTAACTGAGCCTAAAACAAACAAACAAACAAACAAACAAACAAACAAAAAACTTATAGGAGCCAAAGTTGGCCGCAGGTTAAAAATGGTTGAGAAGTGTTGAGCTAAGGCACTAGCTGTGTACAGTATGTATTACTGAGGGTCTTTGCATCATAAGTTGTAAATTCCACTTGAGTCAAATCAACAAATAACTTCCTGTAATGAGATTTAAAGGGGATTGAGTCTAAAAAGACTGAGGTACCATGATGCCCCCATCCTGACACAAGTTTCATGGTTACTTTGAAATGCAAGATCTTGCAATGACCCACTCACAACAATTTCTTCAGAGTCTCACCCATATTCTAGTATTACATTCATGCCAATCCTGCACAGATTTGTGAAGTCAGGCTACATTTTAAGGTCATATTTACTATTCTTTTTTTATTTGTGTGTATAAAAGGCTTTTACACGAAAATGAAAAACTCAATATACTGCTTATAAAAAGTGCAAGAAGGCTCTGTTCCATTAAAGTGTGTTTAAGTATGACAGAAATGAATTAAATAAACCATCAGTAATATTAAACTTTGAGAGTAAAATTAAAAGTGAAAAGAAAAAGATAAGAAACATCAGAGAAAGTTCATGTTTTGATGCTTATCTTTAAGTTTTTTTCTAATATTTGTTTTGTTGATGCAGCTACTACCAGGAGATATGTAACAGTATTACAGACATTTTCCTTTGCATGTAAAACAGCAAAATAAAAATATATCACTGAAATAAAGGAAACCATTGAGATTTTACCCACTATAAGTCCAAACTAGTTAGCCAATTTGATAGAATTCATGAGACAATTCCATGACTACTCCACATTTGAGCTTAAAAAAGATGATCTGACTGACTGACTCACTGGTTATGTTCCACACTGTTAATGTTCAAGATGATAAATACCTTGTTTCTTCACTGTTTATCAAATATCTAAATCCTTTCTGATTACATGTACTTTCCTTGATAAGGATGATTAAAAAATTGTGTCTACAACAATCAATAATTGAATTAAAATTGTATGAAATCTAAGTTACGAATATCAATCAGAGCTTATCAAAGTAGATTACACTAGAGTCAGTTATACTAATGCAATCATTATACATTCTGCACAACCTAACACATCAAATGGAATGGGTTTAAATCTGAAACAAATGAATAGAAATAAAAGAACGCACAAAAACTACCATATTTGCATAATTAGTGACTCTAATTGGAATGTCATTTTTATTTTCTAATAATTTGAATACACCTTCTTGAAGAGCATGTCAGACGCTATGTGTGTGCAAAATTTGGTGGCAATCGGACAAGCAATAGCCGAGATCTTATGCCCTCTCCTTATCTTTTTTTTTAGGGTAAAAATGTGTTTGTGTGTGCATTGCTGCGGATTGTGATTAATCTACGAGACTTGGTTTTGTGAGCACTATCTAAACCAGTAAAGAGAACATCCAGAAAGGATAGTAATATGGCACTTCCACATAATTATTGAGCATAGGTATTGTGCGAAAGATGTAGTTTTAAGAAACACAATGCTTGACATGTGAAACAAGTGCAATTTTACACAGGAAATTTAGATTAAAAGGATTTCAAATTCATATGTCAGGTGTAAGTTGTTAGTTACAATTTTTAAAAGCTTGTACATCCTTTACTGAAAATATTCCCCTCAAATGGGTGCAAGATAATGTGACAGTAATTCCAGATATCTCGTCATCTAATTGTCACTTTCATTAAAGCTAAATATCCTCATGTATACATAATATACTGATAAGCTTGCGATCAACTATACATATACCATTTAAAGGTACATTGCACAATACCTGTTCACGACTTCTTTTCATATTTAACTGACTCCTCAGAGAAAAAAAAAAAAATATCAAAGTGTAGATAGGGTAGTTTGCTGTCCAACATAAATACATTGTTGCCAGGATCAATGTGTGCTTACATTCAAACTATTTGGTGATACCTTTCATTTTGCTGATACCTTTCATTTTGCTGGCATGTTACTGGAAAAAATGAAAGATTAAATTCTTCAGATTGCATCCCCTTTCTACTCAACGTAACTAATAAAAAGAATTTATAGTCCTGTTTATCTATTTCAGTGATTAGAGCACAAAATATTGGCTGGAATTGACCCATCATGTCCTGGGGTAATCATCATGCCCCCAATACTAAATTGGCAACTCTGAATTTTTCTGCACATCTTAAATTGGAGAAAGATGAGATGAAACTGGTTAAATTCATTATGGTTAATGTGAACAAAATCAGGAAAATAATGCTAATTTGATACAGAAACATTAAGCTGTATAATCTTTAATACATGTCAATTTACAAATCAATATCTAATAAAGCAATTTAAAGGATTTTAGATAATTCTGCAAATAAAATAAACAATAGTAAATTACTAGAATAAGGCTGGATTGAACAAGAAATTATTATACTACCTTAAAAAACATTAAAAATGAATGATAAAACTATAATAAAAAGAAACAAAATCAAACCACAGAAATGTGGGCTATGGGACTTAGTGGTGTAACTTTAACCTGTAGGTAAAATGGTAAAATATATCATTCCAACTTGAACCTGTGCATTTTTTGAAAGCCTGGTCTTAATCAAATTGCCATGAATATAAACTACTCATTGATTCAAAACAGTGTTAGAGTTATGTTGTCATCAAGTGCAACTTAATGTTAATGCCTGAAAAGCAAACTTTAAGATAACACAAACGCAATAATCAAAATGTGTGACGTGCTTATTTGTTGTGATAAACACCAACTTTGACAGAGCGCATAATTTTTCTTTCTAATATGATAAGGATGCAAATTAACACATCAGAGAGGCATGTGGAAGCAGTTTCTGAGATGGCAATCCATGTGTGCATGCTTTCTATTGGAGCAGATAAAAAAAAAAAGAAATAGCAGTAATCTGCCATGCATCTATGTATGCAGTCAACGTTCACACTTTACATAGAATAGCGGCATCATGATGAGATCCTGCTGATCACAAGGCTGTAGAGAAAGAAAAAAGTCATCACCACAAAATATGGGCTAACGGTTAGGAATGCATCATTCTTCAAAGTATTTTCATTATCTGTTGAAAGAGAAGGACAGGTCTTCACCACAGAATTATGTAATACAGACTTGTTAGTAGCAAAGCATCATTTCTTTCATCCCCTCACTCTAATGTACACTGTATTCTCCCTCTTGATTTCAGAGAAATCTAGCAAAGCACACTACTATTAGTCTATGTTTTAATAACAGATCTCTCAAATTTTACTACAATTTTTGTTGTTTTTTTTGTGGATCAGATGGAGGAGAAGCTTGGATTTATGTGTGCATGCAATTATTAAAGGCATACCTTACCATTTGCAGATGAAACAAAAACCCAGCATTAGTGCTTTAAAATAGTTCAAAAATGTGAGTTTGGGATGGAAACAACCACTGTAAAAATCTTAATCCATATAATTAATGTTAAGTATTGTTAAATACACAAAATATGAACAATAGTTATAATAAAAGGTTGCCAGACTAAACTGTCTACAGTTATGGTTTAATGAGAAAAATAGTGATATCTCCTTACATTTTAGGCTTTATTGCACAAAATTTTAGGTAGGATGTTTTGTGATGCAACAGACCTACACATATGCATCAAATATGATATCTTGAACATTTTTTAAATCGCTGTTCCCGAAGGTAAACAGGACCTATAAAAATTATATCATCTACAGTAATACAGCTATAACTTTCTCAGAAGACAGATTTCGGAATACATACATGCACATGTAATGTAATATCTTATGTTAAAAGCAAATCCTTGGCATTTAATCTCTCTCTCTCTCTCTCTCTCAAAAAAAAAAAAAAAAAATCCATGCCCTATTTACCAACTATGCACCAGATGCCAAGTCATGTCTACAATATTCAGCTTCTAGCCAAGACAGCATGTGACTTTGTCAGCTTTGTTTTTCCTAGGTGCCCTGTCTCTCTTTCTCTCTCTCCTTGTTTGTTATCACTATGGCATGCAGAACTATAAGAAGCTTATGACTAATGTACTATAGACAAGATGAATGGCACAACACCATTTCCTTGAATTCCATGTTTCTCTGTAGTTTTACAGTACTGAAGGACTAATGGGGCAGATAATACTGCATTCAGTCAGCACCTTGTTGATTTCACTGGTTTAGTCCTATATTTTCAGGTGTGTTACACCGCCAAGATAATGCGGTACATAACGCTAGAACTTTTAGGGTAGCCTCACATCACTCATATCAACATGATATGGATTGTGTTAGCCATTATCATGTTCATTTGACACTCACACGCACGCAAGCACGGCTGTACATGTCACTATCATGTATGTGTGTATTCAAAGTAAAACTGACATGTAGTTTACGTGGGCAAAGCAGGACGCTGCAGAGTGTTTAAAAATACGACTCTACACTTTCTGCTGAAAACGTATAAACTTTTCATCTCATACATGTAATATCCAATAAAAGGAAACAAAAAAACAACTTTGACTGGGGTGGGGAAGGGGCAGGAAAGTGGTGGGGAAGGAGTGGGGAAGGGTGAGGGAAGAGGCAGAAAAGGGGCGGGGTAGTGGTAGTATACTAACATTCCTGGATGTGGCAGCTGAGAGGAGTGGGAGGATTCCACCACAGGAGTAGATGAGGACATCCATGATTTGTGATATCATCTGGGTCACATTCTGAACAAAGATGGTGTTCTCTCCCGCATTCACATAGTCAATGACAGTCCTGGTGCTGTGGCTATAAGAAGAATAGAACGAGTTCAAGATGAGGTGAAGTAACATATCAAACTATACTTACTTAGTAGTTTGAGGGCTTTCTTTCAGCACTAGGCCTGGTTGAAGAAACTAAAATACTACAAATTGGATACAATGATTTCAGCAGCACAGCATAATACAGAACAGTACGACATAGAATAGGATTATAGTATTCAAACATAATGAAATGAAACCTAACAGAATCAAATAAAGGTAATATGATAAAGAAATACAATGGAATGAAGCATTCACTGAAACAAAAAGAAAGCACAGAGAAGAGGCAAGATGACAGCAGAAAATAAATGAAACAGATTAAGGCAGACAGGAGTAGAATGTCATTCCATTCTACTCAGTATTCTATTAAATTTGGTATGCCTTTTCTGGTTGGCCATTTATTAACAATACTTTCATCTTCATTCTATCAGCATGATGGTAGAATGTTTTATCAGGCCTCACCTCCTCCAGACCTGGACATCTGTCTCTATGGCAAACAGCAGGTCGGACATCATCCTCTGGTGCATGTGAGACCACTGGAATTCTGGGATACGGTAGGGAGCCTGGATATCGTTGACATGGTAAACATACAAAGAAAAAACAGACATGGCATTAACCAATGCCAATGAAGTGACATAATCAGTGGCTTTTAAACTCTTTATGTGCCACGTTCGCACGTCCGACTCAGTCAACGGCGTGCCAACTTCGTATATTCTGCTCAAACGCACAAACCCGCCCAAACCGATCGATAAATCGCCAAATGCCACTGTACAATGAACATGTGATGAAAGCGTTTCTTGCACTTTCGTTCTTCTCACATATGGCTTGCATTTTTATGTCATGACTGACTAACAAACGGTGTTCACTACTGGATTTAGGTGTAAATTCTAAGTTTCTGTCACTGTTTTGTGTGCAACAGTCGTGCCTTTACAATAATTTAGCTATACGAGTCATTTGACAGAAAAACAATCATAGATTTGTCATACACGTTACATCAAATCAAAGCTTAGCATTTTCTCTACAACTTTACTCATTTATATCCAGCTGAATGAAAATCTATAGAAGTAACATAGATTTGAACTAGAAATGTCGCTAAGGTGACTGGTATGCCTCCGCCATAATGCATGATTCTCCTAATAGGTCTATCTATAGTACATGTGGTCAATGTGTGATTACATTTTCACAAAATTGGCAAAATATTAAAATGACAAGTTTGTCACAAATGTGTCGAATGTTCACCTTCCTTGACCTAGGTTTGATTGGATGAAAAGGAGAGCATGTATTTGGGGATTTAAGAACTTTAACTTGACTTTGACCCATTCATAAGTTTATGCATTGAGTAATTTTCAAGGTATGGAGAAAAAAGTGCAATTTCTGTATCGAAAAGTACATTGTTTCCATTTTCATCTGGCCTTTGACCCTAAAATTCATAGGATAATCACTGTCAGGCAGAACATGCATAAATATATAGTAAGTTTCAAGATAACTTGAGCCACTTCCGAGATATGGAGGAAAAAGTTAGTTCAGCACTTTCCCTTTGATCTTTGACCTTTTGACCTTTGAAGCAAAAAAAAAAAAGAAAAAAAGAAAGGAAGTTTCCAGAGAATCTCTATTAGGTTATACATGCATACACCAAGTGTAAAAAAAAATCCTGCTGGCATTGCATAAATATGAGGGAAATAGTAAAATTTTGAAGTATTGCCCTTGACCTTTGACCCCTGACCTTTGACCCCATGAACCCTAAATTCTCTAGATAATCACTGCCAGTCAGTACATGTATATATACTATGTTCCATGAAGATACCTCAAACAATTTCCAAGGTACGGAGAAAAAAGTGATGTTTTAATATTTTTACTTGACCTTTTGACCTTTGACCTCATGACCCCAAACTTTCACCAGAGAATCTTAATTGGGTAATACATGTATACACTAAGTTTCAAGAAAATATCTTTAGGCATTGCATAGATATGGTGGAAATAGTGAAATTTTTACGTATTTGACCTTGACCTTTTGACCTTTGACCCTGAGCATGTGCACCCAAAAGTTGATAGGCACAACTTCACCCCCTAATACACATACATGCCAAGTTTCATTAGGATACCTCAAAAGGTTTTTTTAGTTTAGCTGTCCACAAAATTCATTACGGACGGACGGACAGACGGACAACCCGAAAACATAATGCCTCCGGCACCACTTCGGGGCGAAGGCACAAAAACAGAATGTTTCTCAAAGCATGACATCGTTGGTGTCTCAGAATAATGTGGCAAATAGGGTGGTTTTCACCATGGCACATAAAGAGTTAAAATCTTGCCAAAAATGACAGTAATAAAGTCAACTTTCTGTATTAGTTAGACTAGTTTACCTCAAGGGTTTTTAAAACTGAATATGTCCTTTCAAAATGTCCATTGGGCTCTTAAAGGTATTAGCCCACATTTGCAAACCCACGAAAATCAAAACTGCATAAAACAGGTCCAATATGACTTCAAGTACAAGTTATAACAGTAAACATACCTCACCTGTTGCTCTTTGTCTATACCATTCGATAAAAGAGAGAAAATCATCGTTTTAAAATCAATTTTCAAACCGGGTCAACCCGACCCAAAATCGAATTACGAGCGCGGGCTAGCTACGTACATGTAACTTACACATGTATCGCATGCATGTAGTACATACATGGACCGGAGCTAGCGAGCGTTATACGCATGCATACGGTGCATTTTTTATTTATTTTTATGAAAGTAATGGACTAATTGGAACGAAATTTTGCACAGGTGTTACTGCAATCATACCCAAACTCCATGCTAACTATGAGACCAATTGCTGCAGGTTTACAAATGTGGGCTAATACCTTTAATATCTGCATGCCTTATGTGGAACTACACAATTTTGAAAGCGAGTTTGAGGTGTCTGATTGGTTGGAATTCCTGAAAATGTACACAACACTGAATAGTTTCTAGCTCTTAACAGATCCTACAAATGTGAACACAATGACATTGAAAATTTGCATTGACATACTGTGTTTAAGAAATTCCATCATGAACTTTGTGTATCTGTAGAATGTGTCAAAAACCACCAACATTCAGAAGCTGTTGTTGCAGTGAAATAATGCATCTAAGGCAGAACACAAAGGGTGCACTGTGACACAAGACTTTGCCACCTACCACCTACCCCCCCCCCCAAAAAAAAAAAAAAACAACAACCCACAACACAACAAAACAAAACAACAAAATATGGCAAAAATGAGGAGTTGAATGCAGTGCCTTTGAAAACTAGTTCTTTGTATTCCTTTCAGTACAAGATTTGACATCCTGACAATCATACAATAACAGGGAGCTATAAGCATACTAGAAACAACATAGATACTAACAAGGATTCCACTGACTTTACCACTGCTCATTACCCATCTTAAAACAGATATCTTAGTAAAAAGCTCTTTGAAGAAAATGTAATTTTTGTATTTATGAATACACTGTATCTGCAAAGTATCTCTGCACAACCCAAGGTTACTTGAATGCAATAATTGCACATTGCTTGATGGTTGGCTGGGTCTTGTCTGTGATTCTGCTTGCAATGAAAGTTGCATTCACTTAACAAGGTGTGTGTGGATGTTTTGGGGCTTTTTTTTTTCCAACATCATTCCAGAGACTACAATGCTTAATGCACAGTACAACTTTGCATTTCTGTTTGGGATCACACTTATGCATTACATGTACCTTCCTTGCTGAAGCACTATGAATGACAGTTACTAAACCAACCCCAAAATACAACAAAGGTTTTACTAAAACTCTGATTCTCAACAGTGACCATTTCTAAGAACTGTTACTGTTACAATACACATTTCCAAGAACTGTTACTGTTACAATTCAACTGAACTCAATTTTTTTTTTCCAAAATAAAAACCCAAATAAAAGAACATGAATTTGCATGATGTAAACTGGCAGAATGTCAGAGTATACATAAAACATGACACAGAGACACAGAAAGAGGAATTATACTTACATCACTATAAGATGACTACAAAAGATGAAAAAGAAATTTGTTATTTATATGTAAAAATAATTATCAAAACTGATTCTACTCCCAGATGGATGTATGCTAACTTTCTTCCATGCTTCTTTAATACAAATGCAGGGGTATTGAAAGAGTGTATGTAGCTGTTGTACACTTTGTACCTACACTATGGAATAGTGGACTATATGTTCAGCAAGCAGAAGTATGCCTAAAATAAATGCTAATTGAATAATTGCAATAGTAGATTATTTTTGCATGACATGAAGTGCAAGACTCTGCATTTATAAGACGGATTGGCTGAGTCACACACTCAATTGTGTATTCAGTCTGTAACAAGTCTTACACTTCCCAGTTCATTAATGCCATACAAGAGATATACAGGTTCAGTGTAGTCTTGGGGGAAATATCCCAATTGATGCTATCAAAACTGATCCCTTTTAAAACATAGCCTCTTCTAAGGATAACATTACACCACATGCACATGAAGGTGAGGTCTGACACAAAGTTACGATAAACTTTAGGCAAAAATATTCCCTCAAGTACAGTTTCGACCTCCATTATCCGGCCATGTCAGGACCGGCGCTCATCCGGATAAGCGAATTGGCCGGATATGGGAGACACAATGTTAATGTATAGCTGCTGTCCAAGCTGCCGTCCCAGTGCACTGGCAGCTAGGCAGCTAGCGTACCCCGCAACGGTGGTGATTGACTGCGTACTTTTACGATGATAATGTGGTGTGAATTTATGTTAGTTCTGTCAGGAATATTGTAGGTAAATCGTGTGAGTTTTGTAGAAATTTTCATTGAGTTTAAAGTCACTGTTTTTTCTCAATTTTTGGATGAAAAAAAAAGTCCTTCACTGTTGGTTTATCATGCCATCTCACTCTCAGTCCCCTGATCTCACCCTAGTGAGGGGACTGAGAGTCACAGTCAGTTCTATTCCAAATAAATCTACAGGCTTTTTATCAGCAGTGGATTTTATGGTCCCTATCACATCTTATGATTGTGTTTCCTCATGGGTAGTCCATGAAATCCTAAACTAGGTGTGGATTTACATAGTGCTCTATCAGTCATGATAAGTAGATTTCACACAGATTCTTTAACAATAAATTTCATTAGGAAGACAATTAAGAATAAGCAGATAAGAGTGTAAAAAAGGAATGTCTTGAGTAATTTGCTGGTTCACAGCATTAGTATGAAATGGTGCACCAGATAAAGTGAGGCAAAAAGAGCACACTGTCATCCAAAAAGAAGGCCATCAATCTAGATGTTAGTGGTACGTGATACAACTGACTGTGTGTCAACAGCTACTCATGTTAACACATCATCTGAGTATCTACAGCAGCTACCAGACACACACACACACACACACACACATGAGCAGAAAACCCTGAATTCTATGGTTTGGGTTCTGCAGAAGGAGGGGGCAAACCAATGCTTCTAGTGAATTCAAAGCTTGGTGAGATGCAGGAGTCTGTTCCTCCAATTTTCTCAGATTCTGTGAAGCACAAAGGCCTAGAACTGTGAAGCAACCCGTCCATGTATATACTCAATTGTCTAAGCAAAGGAGAGCTTTATAATTAAGGGAGTCAGAGTTGCTGAATCACTGAGAAAAAAAAGTCTTTTTCATATCAAGCACAGTCCCATGTGGAGACAGCATGAGATGACATCAGTGTCTACTTCCTTAGTTTCTTTTCTTTCTTTTTTTGGAGAAAGCATGTCAAAAATCTAAAATGTTGAAACTTTCTAATTGTTTGATTTTAAATCAAACTTTAGCCAGTTTGCACTATTTCAGTTTAAACAATGCTTATGGGGATATTTCTAGGTCAAGACAACAGTGGAAAAAAAGACTGATGAAATATAGTCATGCAATGATTTGAAAGAAGCTGTTACACTACACTGATGTTTTTCTTCAGTCAAGCCCAACTTCTTAAACTTGGGAGAAATGAGGATGGGATGATATAACAATGTGGAAGAGGAATTTGCATGACACACCCCACTTTCCTATGTGCCCATCTACAGAGCCAAGATCTTCTTTTAATAGATGATTTATCAAAACTTACAGACCAGCAAAATGAATTTCATAGTGACGAGGAGAACAAAAATATGGGTGTGACTGGTGGGGGGGGGGGGGGGGGGGTTAGCTTTTGGCAACCTACGAAAGTAAGATTTTGATGCTTTCTAGACTGAGTCTACCCTTGTCTATGAAAATGAAGAGACTAAGTGATGTACAGTATGTACATTTAAAAAAAAAAAAAAACATCAACAGTGGTGAGGCTCTACTTGGTGTTGGTGCTTTCAGTGGAGGGGTATTTAATGTTTTGGTTCTGGTTACCTGGTGGGGTCCTGGGCTGAAGACCCGCTGGGTGGGCGTGTCCCCTCCCCCGCTCCCCCCACTGGCACCCACCTCCATCTGGCGCACCTGCTCCTCAAGGGGCAACTGGGTGTTGAAGTCAGCCTGGAGGATCTGCTCATTAGTGGTGATGTTGGCCAGCGGGAGAACAGCTGGGCTGTCATTGGAGGGACTGGTGCTCTGTGCATTGACACAAGATGGCCACAGTGTGAAAGGTGCAGCTGTGTTATGTGAACAATTTAACACTGCAAAACTGTTCAGTACAGAGTGTGTTGAGAGTATAGTAATGTGTTGTAATTTGTAACCAGCCACCATGTTATCCTGATAAGTTGCCAAAATTGAAGAAAAGACCAACCAGAAAATGGATGCTCAGCAGTAGCATTGGTTTCATGGTAAAGGGTCACAAATGTAAAGGTGTCAGATAAAATTGTCAGGTGTACAATCATGTGTAGATTGCAAAAGGTGGACTGTATTGTGTCCAGTCAAAGTGTAATGGTCACACTACTACACAGAGCTTGAAGTGTAAATTTGATATGCCATTCATTGTTATGCTGTACAGTGTACCATTCAGGTAGCTTTAAATTTACAAACTGTTGACTGCAAAGTGTAACATTTACTGAGTAAATTTCAACCTTTATGTACCAAGGCATTTTAGCTGGAGTTTGTCATGCCATCTAATTTTCCCATTCATTGAAATCACCCCAGAACTTGACTATAATATGAGTGAGATATCCCACTCAACAACATCATAGTCCCACACGAAGGTCAATACTATGATAGCGAAGGACATTTGAAGCAAGGGTCATAGGCCACCACTATTTATGAAATGATATGTTTTGGTGGCCTGGTTGAGCCACCAAAATTTGTGAGTGTGTGCATCGTTTTTATGTGTTTATCTCATCAAGAGAAGGATGGAATTGCTCAGTGTTCAGTGCTTGATAACTGCACACATTTCAGCTAGCTGCCACAACCAAAGTTGCAAGATCACCACTAGTCTCCACGGCCACACTCAGTTTATTTTTCAGCAAAATTTGGCCCAACTTATTTTTTTCGTTATGGTCACATATTCAAAATGAAATTTTATCAATCTGAAATTAGAATAAAGTACACTTGCACACTTCTGCGTTGAATACTATCATTTCAGAATATGTGGTGTCATGGAAAAAAAAAAACCAAAAAAACAAATTATGCCTCAATACAACATTGAATGTGTTATACTTGGAGAACTAAGTCACTGTACATGGTATTTAAAAGCCCTTTATAATACCAGCTAATTTTCATAGAGTTATCATGCTTTATAATTATGTGAATGTTTATTTAAACTATTTCATTTTCAATTTTTTTTCCTTATTACTTAATAACAATATGTGGCTTTTGCAGCACACTATTTCTTTAAGGACACTGAATTTTATTGTTGGGTCACAAAAAAAAAAAAGTTAGTGTGGAGTCTTGCAATAGAGAAGAAAGGAGGCCTTAATAATATCCATTCATTGCCAAACCAAAGTTTCAAGACACCTTGTGCCACTTGGTAAAGAAAGCAATTCAGTGGAAGTGCCAATTGTAAATAGAAATCATACAATGTGGTGTGTACACTGTCTTGTGGATGTGCCACTGGTTAATAAAGCACAATAAGGGTCTAGGTGTAGTTACACTGTGAAGTGCACACTGTATTGTGGATACATCATTAGTAAATAAAGCAAAGTGTAGTTATACTGTGAAGTGTACACTGTCTTTGTGGATGTGTCATAAGTACATAAAGCAAAGTACAATTTGTAAGGGTCAAGTGTATTACACTGTGAAGTGTACACTGTATTTGTGGATGTGTCATTGGTATATAGAGCACAGTAAAGGTCAAGTGTAGAAACCATACACTGCAAAGCATACAGTGCATTGTGTGTTGCAACATCACATCACTCAGTTGGTAGTCACAATGAGTCAGTTGTAACAATGCAACCCCTGCCACAATCTTGCAGCAAACACATCAGGTGGTTTAACAAGGTATTTAAACCACATGTGGATCTTACCTCCTCTTCTCCATCAGCGCTGGATGGTGAAGCAGCTGTAGCACCCTCGCCTGACCCTCCACTACCCACTATCGTGACGACCTTGTTGATGACTTCATTCAAGAAGTCCCTGACCTCTAAGTCACGTCGACGCTTTTCCAGCTCAGCTTCTGTGAGATTATGAAAATGGGGAGAAAAATATATTGAGTGAAATCTTGGATGAGCAGCTCCATAATTCTGTTTTGCTTTGATATATCCTTCAGGCTTTTTTTTTTTTTTTTAACTTTTATATGGGGTACCAGCTATAAAATACTGCAGATGTTTGCTCTGATAATGGTTCTCTCGAAAGCTGACAATCATCCAGTATATATCAATGTATTGATTTTGCATGTTAAATCAATACATGATACATAAAGTGTCAGTAAGAAAGACTCTAATTCCAACAAAAACAAGCTGAAACCTAAATTGTATAGAAACTCTTTTGTCTTTTTATATCACCTTAACTGACATTTATACCTGTTATAATTCTTCAGTGTCTTTGATTTGAATACACCACAAAATGGATATGTTTCTTAATATTTTGCAGTCCTACCATATCACATATGAATTCTCACCTGAGAATCAGAGAGGTTTTATCATCTGGGAAAGAAAGTCTTACATCCCCTCAGGTTCAAAAGACATACACACACACAGATATTTTCTTCACATATAACCATTACACATAAATCTTCTCTAGAACAAATGTTTTCCATGAAAATCCATCAAGGCCTGCAGGCCTGAAAAATTGCAAATGAGAGGTCAAGATATTTGTACCATAACAGTTTCTGAACCAACACATATTCATCAGTACTTCAAGGCTGATTTCCATAAACTATGCTGATCTGGTGACAAGCTTTCTGACCTGCTCTGCAGAGGGTTTTTGGAAATCAAAGAGGAATTCCAGTCCATTTATCAGTTAGTCTGATAAGAAAGAGCAAAATCTTACAAGTACAACAGCAAAAGTTTGATCAAAATCAGATAAAAATGAGGAAAATTATGAAATTACAAGAATACTTTGGAGAATATTTTGAAGAAACTAATAAAAGGTTTAATTACATTGCTGGAGACATGTCTTGAACTGTGACAACTTTTCTCTATTCCCAACAAATGGATCTACAAAAAAAAAATCTGAAGTATGGACTGCTGCATTTAGAGAACACTTTTTTTTCTTTCTATTTTATCATCAGTGCTCTGTATTTGTGAAGCATGGCTTTGGGACTCTGCTTCTTGTGTCCAAATGTGGGACATACAAGTGTATGTACCATTAAAATATAAAGTTGGCTTATCCTATCATCCCGAGAACCAACTCTTCCAAGCTTCAATCACACAGGTCTTCTACAGGGAAGACTATTTTCACAATTTCACACTTTTTCTAAAACATTTCACTTCCTTAGGGGCTCAAATGGGACATCACTGTAACTGCTACAAACAACATATCTTCCTTACTTCTAAAATACAACTTGGTTGTACAAGTTCTGGATATGGGGTAAAAAAACTTTGAAATTTATACAGTTTTGGGTCTTGTAGGTCCTGCGACAAGAGCCCTCCTGAAGTCTGCCAACATTCCCACACAACAATCAGGGAGACCCTTATGTACTACATGCATCTCAGTGAGCCAAAATAATTCCAAAATCAGAGAGACTTTTATATTCTCTGGTGTGGACAAGATATTTTCAGGCAGCCTCCTGCAAAATCAGGAGACCTTGCATCCATTAATACATCCCCTTCCTCTTAGAATGATTCTTGCAAACTTTGCTTGAAACTGGACAATTCTTTTTTGAAGAAGATGAGACTAAAGAAATTTACAGGTAATGGGTGACTTGAGAGAGAAAAAGCAGGAGAGATTACAGACAGAGTGATTACAATAACTTACTTCAGCCTTTAGATCATGCTCATTTTAACAACTTAACCAAATCGAACTATCATCATGAACTTTGATCTATACCAAATACCATCTCTTTTTGCAATAGACAACTACATGTTGTTTGCATTGTGTTACATTATTGTGCTTTCCTATTGCAGAAGACACTCAGTTTTTTGCCATGTTCAGTTGAAGTATGGGGCAATGACAATTGCAGTACTTTTCCAATGAAAATTGGTATCACCATCTCATGACAAACCTGTCACCATTCTGTCCCTCGGCGGGTACGGGTTGTTGGGGTCATCCTCAATGACCTCATACTCAAAGCCATCACCCCCAGTCATAGCGGCAAGGGCACTGATGGAGTGATCCGGCTGGGCTCCACTGGTCCCTGGGCGGGTTGCAGCCACCACAGCCTCAGAGATGTTGAGGGGGATGCGACGTGGGCTACCATCCTCCCCCTGCTGGTTTTGGTAATGGGTGTAGGCCTTGAGGAGGTCATTCTTGTGATCCTCAAGTGACACCTATTGAGGTTATATACATTCCTGAGTCATTCCCATACTGATACATGCAGCCACTTGTAATTCTATCTCGACACACACACATGTTGTATATAATAGATATGTGACCTGTTGTCACAAACAAATAAACAAACAGTAATTCTCGGCGAGAAAACAGTATATAGGGTGATTTGGTTGCGAGAAAAGAAATTTGATTCTTTGATCAAGAAGCAAAATATCATATTCTCACTTCTTCCTGTCCATATTTCTCTCCCTTGTCAGACTGTTCTCAATGAAGTAGGAATTATATCACATATGATTAAACTGCCATGACATTTACTTTGAAGAGATAGCAAATAATGTCCCTTACAGAGAAGACATGAGGAAAATGCCACTAGCATCAAGAAGTATTTAAAGTGATTGCTTGGCAAACCTTGGAATGCAGTATGGAGAGAGTGTCGACCCAGACCCGCCAACCGCCCCACTCGTACTTCATGGCGTGGTGCAGCAACATCCGCAGCAGGGAGTACACCATCTCTGAGATGCGCTTCTCCTCCTCATTCTTTGGGTAGATGTATGAGAGTGAAATCATCCAGTCTTGCCAGACAGAACACTGCAGCAGAATCCTGTGAGTTGACAGAGTTTAGTCACAAATGATGATCATTTCAATAGCATTTACAGGTCTGGGACAGAAAGGGGAATATTGGTTCAACCATTGGTTGCGTTACTTCTTCCACTTTCTATCATGAAGGATAGTGGGGGGGGGGGGTGGTTTCTAGCAATTCAGGATTTCAGGCATGGCCACATGAATACGATTGTAGGAATATGGGTGGGTATAGGACAGAAACAAACTGAAATTGGCTTGAAGTGATAAACTGATGACTTTCAGGTTACTCACAATGTCTGACATATTGTCATATTCCTTTCTGTCTCCGTGTCACTTGGTTCTTCCTCTTCTTGTTTTCATTTTCATAACTCATTCATTGTATTCATACAAGAGGCAACTTACCATGAAAGGACACCTATTTCTTGGCATCAAATTGTGAATAAAGAATTACAGATCCTGTTATGCCATTTTTTTTTCTGTTTTTTTTTTTTTTTTTTTTTGGGGGGGGATCATCTGGAGATGTACAGGAAGTGATAATTAATATAAAGTGACTGTTGAGCTGAGATATTTACATGATGTCTGCAGTTACAGTTTTACTATGTTATGAATATTCACAGCTACATTGTAACTCATGGAACAAAATTAATTCAGCACCCTTCTCCATCTCCCCCCTTCCATTCTGTCTAGGTTTCTCTCTCGCTTAAAAAAAAAAGAGAAAAATAATAATAATAAAGACAATAAATAACATGCATGGAACACTACTGAGACATGCAAAACATCAACTGGGGTTGATTCTGAACTAAACAGTTGCAGGTTGGCATTGTTTCTAACTACATTGTATCAAGGACAGGAGGATTAATAGGGCTCATAATTTTGAGACACAAGACAAGTCAGTGTACACTGACCTGCGGTTCTCCCTGCTGTTGTTGAAGAGAAGAATCATGTCGGAGAGGAACAGTCTCCTGACGTCCATGGACTCTGTGCTTGGAACAGACTGGCGCAGGAGTCTAGCAATCACATGGAACATTCCTGATAGAAAGGTGCAGTTCGTAGATTGATCATAAAGTATTATTGAAGGACATTTGCAAACCATGATGGGATATTAGCAAAACAACAAAGCAGAATGTGGATAGTTGAGACATATCAAAATCATTTTATGACAACAACAACAGTTGAACTCATGCAGTGTTATTTTATAATCAGGAGATGAAAAGCCCTTGAAATGTAAACTAAAGGTATGTGAAAAGTAATACATCAAAATCAGGAATAATCTAAAAGAATTTATAGAACTCTTGATGTGAAGGCATAATGGCATTTTCACTCAAAATTAGGCATCTTGAAGTCACAGTCACAAGCAATGATCTGCTCATACTTTCTTGTTCATTACCAATATCACAAAATTTATGTGAGAAACAAAATATTCTCACTTGTTAATAAGGCTGCTGAAGATTTCTGACACTGGTCTCAAAATTCACGTGACAATTGATGAGTTTCTGGTTCTTTATACCAAAAAGATGTTGGCAATTTTATGATGCGAAACACTTGTCATTTATTCTTAGGTTTGGTTGATGCAATTTGCATACTTCTTCTCTATGCCTGTTAAAATTGACATACTCATGATTTCCTTGGCATGAATTTGATTTGTCATTTTGTCATGCTTCTGCCTTCCTCTTTGCAAGCAGCACTGTAGGATTCTATGCAGCTGGATCACTAATGACATGATAATGATGTGCTCTAATTCACCAAAGGGTGGCCTCTACAATGTCAACAGTGTTCTCCCAGAGGTTCTGTCATCACCATTATCAAAGCATCAGGTAGGGAATAGTGAGTCAAGGGCTTATATGAACCTTCATCTTTCTCCCCCCCCCCAAAAAAAAAAAAAAAAAAAAAAAAAAGAATAAATAAAGAAGAGGAAGAGAGGTACACTCAGTGATGAAGATAGTATTCCTAGAAGCCAACCTGGATTCATGACACGGTAGGTTTTGTCCGGCTCAGGATGCCTTGTTCTCATCACCTGTAGACTCACTCGCTCTGTCAGAAGCTGAAATTAAATCAATGCCCACAGATATTCACTCTTGAGTTTTATCAATGAAGTTCCGTGTAGTACATACATACATAGACATTCTGGGGAAAAAAAATAGCAAAGAGTTGAAGCAATATCTGTTGCAGTTTTACAGGAAAATACAAACACAAAACACACACACAATGTGCATTTCTATGTGTTCATATATCCAATCCCATGATCAGCAATGTAAGAAATATAACAGATGTGAGAATGAGTACTGGGACAAACTCTGATTGTATCAAATTGTATAGCTCTCATAATAGTCAACACAAATGTTTGCTTTACAATTCTATTGAATGTTAGGAAGGTCCTATGAATTAACATATGTTTTCACAGAAAGCCAGTGACAAGATGGGTCTACTAAATATTTTGATAGGAAACAAGAAGACACTCGTCTAGAATGTCAATACTCTACCAGTAACAAGTGGCCTTTGGGAGGCACAAGGATGTAAAGTCAATAGACACTGCAATACACTCCAGTATTGTTGACATTTTATGCCATGATTGATTGAAGAGTACCTCAAAGAGACAGTTGTACATGGTGAGGGTGAGTGTGTTGGAGGTGAGCTGCATCCTCTCACCAAGCAGGGAATAGAGGTTGTGGGCATACATCAGATCCATCTTCCTCCTGAAACAAACACACAATGAGACAAGTGGAGAAAAGATCACTGGTCACTGCCATGCTGCTAGATTCTACATTCATCTTCCATGCTTAGCTGGTCTCATTCATTTCAACTTTGACAAAATATATTCAACCAGATGTTTCTGTTTTATTGTGTGGGTGTACACATAGGCCATGGCTGTAATTTATGGGATGGCTGTTACAGTAAATTAATATCCGTAACTGTTACAAACATTATGATATACCATCTGATAATTTTGTATTTTAGAAAGTTGTATCAGACAATGTGTCTTTCAAAGTATAGAGTTCTATTAATAAAAATTGACTTTGATATGTGGATAGCCAAATTCTTTATTCTCTTTCTCTCCCTACTTGAGATCTTAATTCTAGACTGCTTTTGCCTTTTCAGTTTCCTCATACTCTTTCTCTTCAGTTGAAAACACTAATAAGAAAAAAGTTTTATCTAGACTACTAGGATGAAATAAGGCCTCTGGCACCCATGGTTCACAGGGGTAAAAGAAACTGAAAAAATATTTGAGGAAAAGTATGTACATCATATTATTAGGACACTGACAGCGAAAGAAATTCCAACTCTAAACATGATTCTCTCTTCATGAGTGAAGACCTTGAGAATTAGAAGATTGCAACAAAAACAGTAAACAATAATGCCTCCGGTTCCCTCAAGTAGAAAAAGACTGTCCTTCAAAAACTTATAAAATGGAGAAAAGGTACTTGTAACAACACACACTCTACAGCTTACACAAAATACATACTAAACAGTGATATACCTTGAAGTATGAAAAAAAAATCATATAAGATGAATATAATGTGAAATTAGTAATGGTAAAAGTACAAGAAAATTAATTTTAGATAGATGACTAACAATTAGAGCAGAAGAAACTGGTTGACTTACTTGTGGGGAAGTCTGCTGAGAAAGAGTGAGAGACATTTGAGTGACAGGGCCCTAATTGCCTCATCACTGGATGCTAGCAGCTTGAAGACCGTTCTGTGAAGGATGGAAAATGAATGAGGAGGAAGTGGAGGGGAGGGGGAGGATGAAAAAGAGAGAGACAGAAGGGGAGAAAAGACATTGGCTTTATTTCAATAAATGGGAGCACTGCAAGAAAAAAACTCAAGTCATGTCTATGTTTGTGCATGATAAACAAAAATTTAAAAGTCTTCTTCAATTATCACGCACAAAGCTGAGCTCTACTATCACTACCTGACAGTTGATTGACAACTGCTGATCTCAGTATACAAATGACATAAAGATCACCGGCCAATAATGTGGCAATACATTTCTGAAAACAATAAATGAACCGATAAATCCCCTCAATATTTGGCTTGAGACTGTACAAGGGAACAGTGTTTACCTGATGCCATTCTTCCTGTCGAAGGCGACAGCAAGGCCGTTGATGTTTTCTGCCATGAGGGAGAGTAGGAGCTGGAGAACATCCTTCAGATTCAGGTCCTGGGGTTTCCATGGCAACAAAACACAAGCATATGACTAAGTCAGTATTTTACTGACATGTTCAATAGAGGGAGTTTTACACGTTTTTTTCCAATGGTAAACGAGACAGGAATGATTTTCTTTTTCTACTATCAATTTTGCAATATTTTGCCTATAGAAAGGCAGGGGCATCAAGTATTTATATTATCCATAGATGCTAATATTTGATGAAATATCTGCTTTCAAGACAGACAAAAAAGCATAATATTTAAGAGTTCAGTTCTACAAGGAAAAAGAGTTTGCCGCCTTGATTTTCGTTATTATTTTTCTGACAAGACAAAAAGGAAAAGAGCATTTGAGCTCCAGTCAAAGCACGAAATTTTCTAGTACATCTATTTCTTTACAAATCTATGGATCATACACCTGGGCACCATTTCATAAAAGATGTTGAGATAGCAACTCTAGCTGGAATGGCAACTTCCCATAGCAACAGCCAATCAGGAAGCTGAATTCATGTCATTACCATGACAGTTGCCATTCCAGCAAGAGTTGCTATCATATCAACATTTTATGAAATGGGGTCCAGGAGAGATAAATGACATATCAACATTAGTTTATTGATGGATAGCAAGCCATTTATGTGCATGTAGGTTTGATGTAGCTTGGTGTTTTGCATTCTTGGATGACATTTTGAGTGGAACATGACTGCTGCAGCTTCTTATGTTCTTTTGTGATGAAAGCACTTGATCTTGTCATTTCTAGGCAAGAAGTCTAATGCTTAATCAGTTCCAGAGTAGGAGTACAGTTACAAGTAGAGTGAAAGAATACCTTGTCTTCTCCAGGTAGCTCTATTTCCTGTCTTATTTACAGGTATTTTCAACATAACTTTATGGGCTGTAATCAGCTGGGGAAAAAATTAACATACCCTCCAGCTCAAGTTCCCATCATGCATTGCGTGATTTCTATCTTGACACATTTCATACATACTTGATAAGACTCTATTTTAGATATCATAAATGGGCATCACATTCAAAGTAATATCATTCCATTGATATTCCTAGTTCAAGATTAAAGCCTGTATGTGCATAAATACATGCACCTCTTCAGATGCGGTTGGGAACCAATATACAATGTATGTAAACCTCAAAACTTCAGAAAACTCACAAGAAAGTTGGGTGGACCAGCAGACAGAAATGCATTGAGTAGATTTACTCAATATAAAACCTGACTTTGTCCACACTGTTAGCCCCCAAATTAGAGGATGTGACCAGACTTTGAATCAGTAGCAAAAACATTCAAAAGCACACACAGCCCCATCCTCAAAACCCTTCTGCAACTCCTACTTTAAACATTTAAAGTGCAATCTGGTAAAAACATTGTGAAACCTTAAAGTTCTACGGCTGGTTCTGATGACATCGATACCATTATGTTTAACATGCATTTTATAAAAGAATAGTAGGTGTCAAATTGTATAGAAATGTTTCAAATTTGTTTGAGCCATAGTAGCCAGGACAATGAGGGAAAAAAAATTGTATAAAAAAATTTTTGCGTATGCTCATATCTCTTTTTGTGCATACCGGTGGTCATTACAGCTCTTATACGCACAATATCATAATTTCACTTGGAAGCTGGAAACTATAAAGTGTTAGTTGTGTAGTGGATGTGATGAAAATAGTCAATCATAAACTAATTTTTTATGCTTAAGATATTGAGGCATATTTGTCCATTTAGTTTCATTATCAACAACAACAACAACAACAACAGAATGATAAAAAGATGACAAGGGGGAGGGGTGGCTTGTCTCAGACACATTTTTCATAGAAGACCTGTATCTGTGTTTGCACTTTGTTCTTGTTTTGTTTCACAAGAAATGATAATGCATCATGAGTCCTTGTAAACTTCTCTTGCAAAGAGACAAAGTCCAAATACATAACTCACACCATCAACATTGTAAAAGGTAGAGCATTCCTTTCTTGTTAGCATACACACGACAAGATACCAAACATTACCTCAATGTGTTTTTGTACCATAGAAAAAAAGAAACAGCAACAACGCATATGAGAGGTCAGGTATAATCACTGCAAGCCAAAAGTTGATTACTGTGTATATATTTCTGGCTGCTTTATGAAATGTTTGTGCAAGCTATTACATGAACTGTGGTAGGTATAGAACACACATGAAATCCAGTAAGTATTGAACACACATTAACTCTATTGGTTTTGTGCTACACCAGTGGGGTGTTTCATAAAGCTGTTCTTAAAGTTACGAACGACTTACGAGCAACTGGTGATCAGTTCTTGCGCTGAATTATGGAAATTCTGATTTAAGTATAGCACATCAGAACTGATCACCAGTCACCCGTAAGTTGTTCGTAACTTTACGAGCAGCTTTATGAAACAGAGCCCTGATATTTTTTTATCTTCCTTTTTCGATGAGAGTGGTCCTGATAAAAAGACCTACTCATTTGCCAATTTGACCAGTGTACTCTAGGTCTCTGTAAGGATGAGCGTGTTGTCGGTGACTACACCATATACTATACCCTCTCTCTACAACTGATCCTGTCATCACCCCCTCTGGCCTTCAGTTTAGAATAGTCAACATTAGATAGGTCTATACGGTGAGCGATGAGGAACACGTTAGAGGAGAGTTGAGTGTACCAAGTATGCACTGGGATGCTATAGCTATCCTACTCAAAAGGGTCAAGATTACAAACTGAAACAGTTTAAGTTTGGTACCACAGACACTATCCACATTGATCCTTACTTGTACTTTATTCACCGACTGGCATATCTGATGGAGTGCTTTCTTTTTCCATTGGCAAAGATGTCAGGAAACTAACTGTCACTGAATAGAGATTATCTAATCCCCCTAATCCCCATTGTGTCATGTTGGCCTTCATGTTCGACTGAGACACATTGTTATGTCTGAGCGGGCTGGCTAACTTACAATTAGATTAAATTTGGAGGAATCTACTGAATGCTGATGAAGAAAGCATGATAAGTTTCAGGTAATTGCTTGGGCAGAAGAAGTTTAGAGTCATTTTTCCCTTCCAGCATGATACATTATATCTCCTGCAGGCTTAGGAGGAGGGTTAAAATTGAGGTGTATCACAGCTCCTCAAGCAAACTCTCCACCTACAAAGACAAACAACTTGCTACACAATATCCTTTGGTCTATGGAATCTCCTGTGAGTGTGTCAAGGTTTACATCATCCGGACTGGTTGTACAGTTAATGCTTAACTCAACGAACACCAAACCCATGGCTGAAGGGATGAGAGGGGAGAAGTCTGCCATCATCAACCATGCTGATAGTAATGAGTATCACAGAACAGATGACGACCCAGGACAGTATGCAGACAGCAGTGACCATCCTTCCCTGGGGTTCCCATGGAGTTGCCTCTATGTGCACTTGGGCTTACAATTGCTACATACGGAACACCCATCCTTGAGTTTGTCTTTGACAGGCTGCTTTACACTATAAACTGCCTGAATGGGCCAATCAGGCAACACTCTTTTGATAAGTGTATTCTGCCTTGTGACTGAAAATCCTCACAGAAGGTTATATATAAAGTTATAGCCCAATCACCCACAACATGCTCACACTGACAAGGGTAATGATAATGATAATACACTGGTCAAATGGGTCCTCAGACAACGTTGATTAAGGACAGAATCTATTTGGTGCATTGAAAACCAACAGAGCTACAGAATGCCATCATGCAGATCTTCAAAGAATATCACACACATGACACATCATAGAAACTTTGCATGATGGATCACAGTGTAAACACACTGAAGGATGGCTTGCAAAGCATTGTGGGAATCCTATTTGACAAATGGTAGCTCTCATTGACAAGGTCACAATCAGACATGACCTTGCCATGACCTTCAAATGGTTCCAAGACCTAACAAATGTCACCTTTTGAGAGTGCTTGGCATCAGTTATTTGTCTAAAGTCTGAACACATACTCCAGACACTTTAAGAATAGTAGGCTTACAGTCTAACACATCTACAGGGAGAGCAAGAAGGAGAAAAATGTCCTGTTCAGACAGTTGGCAGTGCAAAACTGGTTGTCATGTTCACAAATACCTGTCACAAAAATCTAATCACTCTTGAATGCAGGAGGCTGCTACTACAAAGTGGTTTCTAAATAAAATTCACTGTATGGAGTAGTCCTTCACATTATTTTTTTCTGATCTCTTTTGAGCAATGTTCAGGCAACTTTAAAGAGGAAAGAAGGTATGTTTATTGCATTAGTGTTACATTTCATACCGCAATATACATGCAATACGTCAGTTCATACGACATTAAACACATGTCAACACAAGATTTCCCACAGTGCTTTGCAAAATGAGTGTCTATGTCCTTCAGAGTGCATTGTTCTGTGTGCATGACCTTGAGAAAATGTCATAATGGAAAGATTATACCTCAGGGAATGAACAAATATTTGCTGTCGCCATGACAATCATGAGGTTGACGCTCGTAACAGTATGAAATGTATGGAAAATGGCCTCATTGAATGCAGCTGATTAAAACTTCCTCATAGATTGATGAAGGGGGGGGGGGGCATAGAGCGTCTCTTGATCAGATGAAATTTGGAAAAATGCAGATGTACTCATAACAAAATTTATTCTTTTAAGAAAATGTAAACTCCAATGAAGAAACTATTTACGTGAAATTAAATGTCAGATTCACACTTTTAAAAAGTCACATAGATTTGAGAATTTTTGGCCCTGAAGTTGGTAGGATAGCACTTCATAGCTAATGAAAGCTTGCATGATTCATTCATTACTTCAATCATGACGTTGAATAACAATGGTTGTCATGGCAACATAAGTCTGCTTACCATCATAGTCTGATCCTCAACCTCGGATCTCATCTACAATTGTACATTAAAATGAAAAAAGAATTTTTGGCTTTTTTTGTCTTTTCCTTCCATCATAAAATTCAGTAAACAATTTATAAGTGCCTGCAACTTGCAACTGAAATGACCTCCAGAAAATTGTTCTGAATCAAACCTAATCAATTGATCATACAGATTAGCTAGAAGTGTGCTTAAAAGTAGAAGACTTAAGATGTCACATAATTTTGTAGTATCTGAAACAATTTCTTCCATATCTATTCTTTTAATATCAGTTGGAAAAAAAGGTAGAATACTACCTGAAGTAGTTCATGAAGAAATCTCCTAAACCAAAGTTTACATGACATTTGATTATAAGAAGTAATTTTCTAGGTAGGAAGTAATTAATCAAGTTGGAATGAGCCCAATGCACTTTGCCATCCTAAGCAATGGTATGCTGCCAACTAAATCTTTGAGGACTCAGAGGTAGAGACCATGAAGTGGGGAAGGGAAATGTCTTAGTTACCTCATGCATGGTCATGAGATAGTTGAGAATGATCTGAAGCTCCTCATCATTGGCCGATTTCTCCTTCAGGATCAGCTGCTTGGTGACACGCAGGATGAGCGCCCTCAATGTCAGCAGGTCATCCAGGCTGGGACGATTGCCATCTAGACAGCAATTAGTGAATTTAAGGTGGGAGGGGAATGAGGAGAGAAGGGAGGGACCTAGAGTGATTTGTCATTGCATTAATCTGAAAAATTCATTTATCATCAAATTCATCTCACCCTGACAATGCCTATTCAAACTCCCTCCCATTCCATAGAGGCACTATTTATTTAAATTTTGTGAACATTTATCAACATCTTGCTGACCGACTCTTAAAATCCCTGCTGCAAAGAGACATGCTCTAATTCAGGGCCAGTGACTTTTGTTGTGGATGGGCTGTGAGATTCAGTTTGAGGCAATAATGACTGATAAAAGATCATCATGACAGAGATGTATGCCATAATTATAAAGAAGTCATCGGGCAAGTTTACAAGTTTATGATTGTTGCAAGAATGATGTCCGTTTTCTTTTGAATGAATACAGAAATACATATCACTCTAAAGAGAATGATAAATTTTGGGACAATTATATATCAAAGTATTTGGAGCTGGCATACAACACATCACATAATATTCATATGATGGAAAAATGAAACTTCTTGGACTGCCTGATTGGAGAATAAAATGATACTGGTGAAAAGTAGACATTGTATCAAAATTATATGGGAGTAAATCCCAAATAAATGGGTCCCTACTAATCAGACATAATGACTACATTAACTTGAATTCTGAAGAACATGTGCTACATCGAACTGAACAGTCAGGAACAAGTTTTAGAATGTATATTTTAAAAGCAAAGATCCTGTTTGTCCACAAACACAACCTAAACCAAAGTATAGAGCCCTTAGAGCATTAACCCACTGCTCGATGGAAAAAGATAGGTTATGTCCAAACTCTTGGAGGAATTACAGTTTTGTACAGACAATGTGTTAATGAATGTAAAGTCTTTTTTACCACTTTGTGAAAAAATGCGAGCCAAACCAGTGGTCTGTAACAGATTGTACATGGTAACTCATTACTTGCAAGAGCTGGGTGTTACATGTACTGAGTTTAGAAATACACTGGCTATTATAATACCTTCCAGGGAAGAGTTTGATAAAATCTACCTTCCATGCCTTTTAGCATTTTTCTTGAACAATGAACACTACCAAAGGAGTGGCCCTTGGGGATAAAACTTGAGTTACAAGGACAGGGGTGGAGCAGGGGTAAGATGCAGGGACAGAAAGCAGGTTGGAATACTCACCTAGCCCCTTGGGGACAATCCCGCTGCGGCTCTCTGGGTTCACGATCCAGTAGTAATGCTTGAGGGTGTGCATAAGTTGCAGGACGGTGCTGACCCGTCGGATGTTGGTGTAAATGGCTGCTTGACCCACAAACTCATTTGCCAGGAATGTGTACAGAGATATCTGCACCTGTAAATAAGAATCAGTTTGGAAGTTCAGGAGGAGGATAATGTATTATTTGGCCATATCACAAAATTGTGGAAACAAAACCATCAGTAAGAGCAAGGTAGCATGGTGTCCATAGATACACAAGGTCTCAAAGCGAAGATTCACTTGCACTGATATCCTTCAAGTAATAGAGATGGGCATACATTTTTTATTGAAGCACAATAGCTAATCAAGCCATAGAATTTTTTCTTGACAAGGCTCTACAACATAGGCTTTGTGAGATTTCACTTTAATGCTGGTTTTTTTTTTCATAGATAGATAAATAGAGATTTATCTTTACTGAGCATCTTGTTCTACATGATGCTCTTCATACAGGTACAGATATGCAGACCATAACGGATACTCCTGGAAGTGGATATTTGAACTGTTGAGACATACACTCTTCAGTACTCAGTAGTTTAAAGGGACTGTACAGTACTGGTTGAAGTGGGGATTCAGGTTTATAACATTAATTAGTGAGATAAGGAGAAACCTATAATGAAATATGAAAGGGCATGTAATTTTAAGAAGGATTCAACATCTATTTGATGAAAATTGGTTTTCAAATGGCTGAGATATCCAAAAAAGTGATAATAATAAAAGGCGGCAGGCCGCGCCTTTCATTAGGATCTCTTTGTTTCACCTTGTTTTTGGATATCTCAGCCATTTCAAAACCGATTTTCATCAAATAAACTTATGATACCCCTTAGAAATGCATGCTCTTTGACATCTCGTAGAGTGATTTCTAAATATCTCGCAAAATGTTAAAAGCTAAATCCTCACCTCAACCAGAACTGTACACACCCTTTAAGGTTGATGAGAATAAATCACAATAATTGGCTTTCTTTTTCAGAACTGCACAGAGAAAAAAAAAATAGACTAGAAGGTTTCAAGGGAATGCTTCTTCTATTAATAAGAGATGAGACAGCTGGCAAACCTTGATGGGTGTGTGTATCCATAGCGATGGGTTAAAGAGGATGTGGTCCACCAGGTGTCTGAGGAGTTGGATGCCTGTTGGCAGGTTGTTGAAATGCTTGGCAAGATCAAGGAAAAGCTCCAGCACTGTGCCTGTCATGTGTCTTGGTGAGGCCTTAGGGGAAAAACCAAGGCATCGTCATGAAGTAAAGGTGACTGCTATAATACCATGAGGGACACACTAAAGTGGCTTGTTGGTATTTCAGCTCAATCATTCCATCAACTGGAATAGCACAATTGAATACTGAGATGCTCAAGAAGGTATCAAACCCCACAATTTAGACAACTACATCATTCTCTCACTGATCAGTGAATCAATTTCTCCATATCAGGTCGCACAATGCCCTACAATGCTGTGTATATTACATACTCTACAAATGTTGTATATAAATCCTCAGAAATCATTTATTCACAGGGCTATGTTTCTTTACATCTTTTAATTGACAACCCCATTTATTTCTTGTCTATTAAGTTTAATATTTATTAGTTTTGTTTTCATCTCCTCATCCTACTTCATGTAGTTTTTCTCCAGCCAGTCCACACAGATCCATCCATGTCTTCCAACTCTGTCCAGCCTTCCAGCATTCTCTGTACTATTTCATTCACACATCTGTCCATCTTCCTATCTCTCCTTCAATCAATCAAGGAAGACTCTTGCTCACCTTCTGGAGGATGTATCCTAGGATGATGAAACCCCGTCCATGGACCATTTGTTGCTGGGTTGACATGGACCCCTTCAGAAGGTCGCAAAGCAACCCAAGCAGAAGTGGACTGCCAAGGAAAACGGAATAACAAGAATCAATGTGAGAGTCGGAAGGCCAGGGCATCCTTGCATTTTCTTACTGTAACCATGGCAGCTGCGCTAGTTATGTATTACTGTGATCACAAAATTCTTTCTATACCAAATATCAAAGATGTCACTGTAAACTATATCAAGCTAAGTGCAACTGTATAGTTATTTCCTGGTACAGAGGTCTGTCTGCTCCTTACCAGACTGATGATCCGTTCTCCCCTTCAAGCCTGGATGTTGCGCCCTGCTCCTGGTGATTAAAATCCAGCTGTGTGAAGATGGGGAAGAGCATGTGGATCCCTCCAATTGAGTGCAAGGTGCTGTGGATGGAGTGGGTCACAATGGCTCGTACATCCTGGGAGACAGAGGTTGAAGGTCAAGCAACATACTGGTCAAAGGTCATGGAAAGCTATGGATGATTTGGAATGACCTACTCCTTATTTCATTGCAGTCATATTGCACCTGAAGTCAGTATTTCTTTCCCCTTGTCTTACTGTTTGTGATGATAAGGGTATCTTGATAAAAGGAAAAGCCTTACATCTTTATGAACTGTAAAACCAGAAGTTTTTGAGGATTTGCAAAATGAATATGCATGCGAAACTTCATGTCTACACTATATGCACTGAACGCAGTGGCAATTTGTGAAAATTTCTTCAAATTGACTTCAACAGGTTGAGTGACTTGATCCTGCACTCTAACAGAGTTCACATGTTTGTCTTCTATTCATGAGGACCCACAATTAAGTTGACACACCTCTTTGAAATAATTTTCTTGCAAATATCTAGACTCCCTTTTGTAACTAATCATGAACAAAACAAGAGCATTGAAAGTTGGTAGAAACTGGTGTATGAATGCACTCTGAATCTCTACTGATAGAATGCTTTAGTGATTCACTTCTAGTAAATCATGTATGCTGTCCATGGAGAATTTTATCTACCAAAGATGATATAGTATTTTACTTTGGCAATCATGAGATAATGACTTCAGCACACACATCTTGGCATATAACTCTTACCTTGTATATAAATTTTAGTGCCACTAATCTAACATTAACACAAAAAGACATTAAAATATAATAAACTAGAACAACTGAGCAACATCTCTTATCCAGTTTGAGTGGTTTGTAGGCGTATTCTATACACATTCGCTGAGATGATCTTGCTGTATGTAGTATTATGTACCTGTCTTTCAAAAGTCATGGAAGAAGAAAAAGATTAAGGACTAACTTCTCCACATTATTTTAGGGCTAAACACAAATCAATGCTTACATCACTTAATGATAAGAAATGAGGCTCACTGGCATATTCGGGCATCATATTAAGTGGACCTGAATTCCATTATTATATCATGATTTTTTTTTTTCTCTCCCTCCTTTTCTAAAGTAAAATTTTACTAGAATATCCTCACCTGAACCATGAGGGCGTGAGGTGAGTGTACAAAGAAAGATGGATTTCCCTTGGGTGAAGACTCCAAGCACAGCTGAGACTCAGTGGCAGCCGGGTTGTAGAGGAAAACGATGCTACTGGTCAGCTTGCCATCATACAACACCTTCTTGTACTGGTCTGGCAAGCTGACATCACTCTCTGATGGAAATTTGAAGTGACTCTTTTGGGAGGGGGAAGCGGGATAAGGATCAAAAAATAAAGAATGAGATCAGAAATGATGAAATGGTGTGCAAGTGAAGGACAAGCTTTGCCGACTCTTAATTTACTTGAATCTCCTTTTACAATAATACATATTGCATGACTTTTGTCATTCTCCAAAGCAGCATCTACGACATGCCAAACCGTATCAGGCAAGTCTTTTAAAGATATCTGAATCACAGATTGGTTCTTGGAATTAATCCTTCATAGCATGGTAATCATGCAACAATGTTTCATTCATGACAATATGAGCATTGCATAATAAGTAGCATTACTTAAAGAGTAAAATTTCTGTTTTGAGCAGGGTTAAAAACTTAGAATTCTGAAATAGAGAAAAAAGAAAACTGAAGAGAACATCCACAATTTTCACAGTTAAACCTCAAAGTTATCTGTTACAAAAAGTGATTCTTGAATGCTGTTAAACATATAGTAAAACTCTGAGGGTTTACAAAAGAGGTGTACATTATATTTTGTGTTGTGTTATATACATCATTTTAGCAGTGCTATAGTCCTATACTCTTATATCATGCCAACTTTTGTTGTTCGATGCATACATGGATGTACCCTGTGATCAATTTCATTCATAAACAATGATAATATTCAGTTATATTTTGGAGCAAATTGTCCTGTCATGATTGAAACCAGTGAAAATATGAATTATTTTACTGTTAGTTATAAACAAAAAAATACAATTTATTTTTTACACTTAAAACCAGTGCATAACTCTTTGTGATACCTCCTTGACTATTTAGCTTAGTAGTGTCACGGTATGAACAGGGTCTCTTTCACTAATGCTTGAAGCTACTATTGAGCAAACTCTCAACATTCATCCAGAACGACTGCCATTGAGTACATTTAATTTTTGATGTATGATGGATTCTTGGAATTATGTGTTTCAATCATGCTGTAGAAACTGCACGCAATCCATTTGCTCAGAATTTTTTTGTCAACAAATGATACAAGTAGGGGTTGAGCTGAACATTCCTTGACTGAAACACTACAGCCTTAGCCAATGAAAACATTTGCCTCTGTGTAGTTCTAAAATTTGACAACAAACAAAACAGCTTCTCAAAAAATTATCCTGACGGAAAATTTTAATTTCTGACTTATGACAATCTTTGTCAGCAATAAAACATCATGATCAAAATGTACCAATCATAGATGTTGTTCAATTTTGTCAGTTCTACTCTCTTGCAGTCATGTCCAACAAGTGGTAATGAAAAGTTTGCCACGCCCCTTCCTCCTTACCCTGTAGTTTGGCCCTAGGAGATACATTCCATGGATACACTGAGGTGAGACAGCCTCACTGAAGAGGTAGACAGATGACAGCTGGCCACTGAACGTCCGCTCCTTGTCAGCCGTGGGTGCAGAGCCCAAGAAACACTTGTCATATGGCTGCGGGCAAAACAAGTTGACATTTCATTTGCTCACATCATCCTCGCTGATATTGCAACCTCATTTATTATTGAGAACATTTTCTAACATCTGATATGCAAATTAAATCTTCAATGACATCGCAGAGTAGTTGATTAGAATCATATAAATCATATCATATCATATATTGTGAAGAAAAAAAATCATGACGCACTACTCTGATTAGTTAAGGAAGATAGTTGACACTTTATGCTGATAATTGCATGACTAGTAAAAAAAACCCAACAACACAGCGTTATTCTTTTGTGAAGAGATCTAGAAATGGCAAATTGGGCAGTATGGATACACACCATTACACTAGTATACCACAGTGCAGTTTCATTGTTGTTTGGTAGTGGTTGTAAAATCCAAATACTGACATATTACAGGCTTTTGTGAGGCTCCTAATGAGACAAATGTCGTATCAATCTTTCTGTGTTCTACAACAGTAATACTGAACGGTCAACACTGTGACAAAAGCCAAAACAAAACAAATCAGGATAGGACAATGCTTCAGCAAAGCAACATACCTGGTGGTAAAAAAAAAATAATAATCTGACATAAAATACTGAATTGACAAGTTTGTCTTTCACAGTAAATACTAAACTGTAATTTCATCACCTTTTGCCACCCTAGAAAATGTTCAATTATGTAAATCCTGGAAGAGAAGGAGGTTTGGTGTTGATACTTACATCACTTGTGTTGACGTACCACTGCATCTCCCCAGAAGACACCAGCTGACCATTCACATAGCACTTGATCTCACTTGTCCTCCAACGGTTGTACACATGCACCACTGTCACCATGTACCACTGAAACCAAGAAGTAGCACTCCCAGTGAAAACCTATGCCTTGACAATGTTACACTCACTCTTTAAAAGATTATGTGCAAAGTGTGTGAAGTGTGAAATTCCACACCTCTGTCCATTTAAAACAAACAATATAAAAACAGCAAATATGCTATGAGCCTTTATTGAGGGATTCACAGGATGATATGTGACATCTAAGCCCGATCAAAGAAATATTGACTTCAATTTCAGGGGGAAAAAAGGGCAGTGGGCAAAACAGTGGCTATAGCACTGAGATTGAAAAATGAGGCAGGAAGAGGGAAAAGAAAAACTATATGACACAGTTACACAGAAATGAATTGGCTATGCAAGTTTATTGCAGGAAGAAAAATCCATTTATTGTGGGAAATTTCTTCCAACAATGAAAAAACAAACAAAACAAAACTGAAATGTAAATTTGTTTTTGCCCTGTCCACCCAAACTGCATTCATGGGACATTTCATGTTGAAGTAATGGTTGGCAATGACACTTTGACAAAGTACAGTGACCTTTGACTTTCACCATTCATTACTATCATTGCTTAAGTAAATGAAATGTCCACTAACTTCTACCCTTAAATTATATCCCCAAAAATGGAAATTCTTAGCTGAAGTTAGAGCTGAAAAAATGCTGTAAAAAAACAACTGACAAGTGACCATTGGCCTTGGCATTGCAGAATTTTGGTAAAACCTAATCAGTGCATCCAGACGTCATGTACTGTATACGCCATAGGCCCCTACATATAGCAAATCAAATTTTTCACAAATTGGGACTTCCCGACAATTTCACAAGTGGTTAAATTTGCAGTTGTGGAGTACAGGACAGAACAGAGAAATACATGCATGCACGTCAATTTCATGTCGGGATGAGAGTTAATTCTTTTTTTTTAATTTGCGAATAGCACCCAACTTGCAAAATTTGCGAAAATAAAAACCTCGCCAAATATCTGGCGTATATAGTAGTATGTATTCTTGGGCCACGGACCAAGGAAAATTCATTTAATGTTCTTGTTTCATTAGATAGCGATAACAAAATCTGAGACAGACAGATGGATAACCAAGCAGACAGATGGATAATCCAAAATACACATGATTATTCCAGCATCCTTTGGGGCAGAGGCATGAAAAATGTATGATTTGTGTAAGGGCCATGGTGACTTGTTTGTTTGTTTTTGTTTTTTCTCTCTTTCTTTTTTGGTTACAGATGATATCAACCCAAGATCATACTAACTCAAGATAACCCTACTTATCAGAGCTTTCCTCTTGCCATAGGTTCTATTCCATATTTCATTTCACAACTGATGTACATTGGAAAAAATGCATACATAGATGGGCAAAGAAAATTGTATGTTGTGATAAATTTCTTTGCTACCAAAAGTGAGGGAAAATGTCATATTTTCACAGGTTAGGCAAGGAAACTGCAAGAAATGCATCATTAGGAATAATGTATTAGCAAGCACTAAAGCATGATAGCAGTCCTCCACTGCTGAACGGCAGTTACTTACTAATATCTGCTCATGTCTCACAACCTCAGAACCTCAAAAGTAACATTAAACCTCTGCTTCTCCCTCTTTTCCCCTAACCCCCATCCCCCTAGCACCTCCAATTCATTCATTCTGACTATTTTTAACAGCCCAGACGTAACTGGAGATTTTAATAACGTGACCGCTTTGCTTTGTGGCACTCTCCTACTCAGGCAATTAGTATCAATTCCAATGCAATGACTTCCCCTCGAAATTCCACCAGGGAGAGCTCTGCTAGAGCAGGTACTATCACTTCAAAGGAATTCTATGTGACAAAGACCTTGCTTGGGAATACCCCAAATACCCCCTCCTCAAACCTTTTGAACCTAACTTCTTTTCCTATATTTCTATGCTTTTCCCAAGCATCCACATTCTATGAAATCTACATTCTGTACATCTCAAGTCACATGAAATATCCTCAAACCCAATTTCAATGCATGCGATCCTTTTAAAGGATTAAACTTTTTCCATAGTGCATCTTTCACCTATCCAAGACAAATTTTAGAATATATGGGCTAAAGTTATGACCAGTAGATTCATGACTGTAATTACTATATCCCTTCTTGTATAGATTTTTTGAATATTCTTCATACAGCCATTCAAAACCAAGCAAAAGCATGATGATCAATATCTGGACTTCAAGCGTATAACCTTGAATGTTTGTAGAAATGAATACTAGCTAAAGACAAGTTATTACATTCAACAGCTGCTACTAGATACGGAAGATACTTTGCTTCACCCTGCCTGATGAATACTGTAACTGTTGACATCCTCTGCAATTACTCTACACACAGTCACACATAAAGCGTATATTGTGTCACTTTCGCAAAATGCTTGACGATCATTACACTCTATGTAATTACATGTACTCTGCATTCATGTCTCCAACAAATCCCAAGAGATAGCTTTCATACCGTATCGATGCATCATGTGATTCCACTTCTAGCAAGGATTACAGTTACCTGGGACAAACATGCAGCTTGCCAATTAGTTTGACTTTTCATAGCAACAACCAAAGAATGCAAGGTGTGTGTAAAAAAAACAACAAAAACACACACGCAAACACACACTCCCGCAAAAAAGAAGAAGAATGGTATTCAGCAAGTGGCAAAATGGTTAGTGGGATGAAACATCTCTAGTTAGGTTTACATTAGGAGACTTGCATATGACCGGAAAGAAAAGATCATCTTTCTTCTCCTCAATTTTTTTTTCTTTTTTGGTCAGAGATGATGTGTCTGATTGATGCGATCTGCTAACTATAACTTTGTAGTCATTCACACAATTCCCAGGAGGTATTAACAACAAAACACCTCATTAGGATTCCAACTCTTTGAAAAGACTGTAATAGGATTGTGTAATTATGAAAAACAAAGATCCCCCATTTTGCGCTTTATGTATGGGCAGATTACAATCACTCTCAACCCATTGAGCCTCACAATCCACATGTCTTTGGTGTGGTACTGCATCTCTTTATAAAAAATTGACATATTTTGCTGCTTATTGTTAGCATTTCATAAGGTAGAGTACAATACCATTTTTCATTTCAGCAGTTTGTTGTTCTTACAAAATTGTTTTGGTTGCAGAATTTTCCAGAGAATCTCAACTGTTAAATCAATAACTGATTCTTAAATGGGCAACACACCTTACAAGATTGAAGTTATTGTCTCTCTCTCATGTTGCCATATTTTAGCAAATTTCTTTCCTATTTTGTACAGATTCAATGAATTTAACCACTTCATCTAATCTTCATGCAGTAAAAATAAGAGTTGCCAATTTGATGATGACACAATGATTGTTCAGCAGCAAAGTTCTTTACGTTCTCTAGGCTTCAACAGGTTGACAAAGGAGACAGAGTAATAACAAACAATATTGGTTTAATTGACTGGTAACACTGGACTTGAAATCAGGAACTTCATGATTGCAGGCCAGATACAATACTGACTGAACAAGCTTGATGCTGTCATTATACCTTATTGAAAACATTGAAGACATGAAGAACAAATTCCAACCTGGTTCTTCTTTCCTCAAATACACTTCCTCTTTTTCTGTTTAATGGCTAGAGATTTGCTAGTACTTCTCTGGCCTAATCTATTTCAAATGCTTATATTATTAAACAAAATGATGTCAGCTGAGTACACTTTACCAGAAAATCTCTCCTTTTCTCAACGAACTGCTTGTTCCCACGTAAACTAAGGTTAATAACTGGTAAGAAATCAAATTTCTTTTTGGATGCACTAGAATAATGCCCATAATAGTATTAAACACATAGTCCAGCCATCCTATACTTTTAGCACACTAGATGCATATGTGTGGTATTTTAACAACAAACGTAATATTCAAACCAATCATCACAAGACACTGTAGGTATGCAGGGCAGGATGAAAAAAAAAACTAAACAAACTAAAGAAACTTGCTGTAAAGGAGGCAGAATAATGAAACTGACACAATGGCTCAATTTCTCCACAGGGTGATGGACATAAAGTGTTGCGACTGTACAATATCCTACTTGAAGAAGATATCTATTTTTCACTTTTCACTAGATGCAGAAATCTGTTTATTACCATCAATTATCACTAAAGCTCACTGCATCCATCATACTGAAAGGTATTCATAAATTATGCAAGTGCCGTATGTCTGCTGTTTCTGATATCAGTTCATCTCCTAGCTCACCAGGATTCCGTTTACAGTGCGCGGCTCGGCCATGGCCGAGCCCGCCTTCATTTCAGTGTAAACGCGCAAAAGGCCAAATGCGGAGCCAAAATTGGCCGCGCATTTGGCCACGCTCTGGAGGTGGTCTCGGCCGAGCCCGGCCTTTTTTCAGTGTAAACGCAAACCGGGCCAAATGCGCGGCCAATTTTAGTCTGGCTTCCAAACCCTCTGCCCATACATTTCGTTATTCAGGATATTAACCCCCTCAACGTCGAAAACTAGTATAGTTTAAGGTGGTTTTGTCCTGCAAAGGATTTTTCCTTCGGCAAAGGCCTTTGACCGAACGGCGACTTTGTCGCCAAGGAATCCAGTTGGCAAAGGGTCTGAAAACCAGACTATACCAAATTGCGTTTGTTTACAAGCAGAGCCCCACTACAACAAAATATTGCATGGTTTGAATTATAAGCGCGGCTGAGCCCGGCAGTGTAAACGGACAAAATTGCGGGGCTCGGCCCTGCAATTGAGGCTGGGCTCAGCCACGGCACGGCCCAGCCCCGCACTGTAAACGGGGTCCAGTTCAACTCCAGGATTTTCTAAAAATATCTGATTCATTTAAAGATAATATAAAGTTTTGGTACCTCAAAAGTTTCTCTGAATTTCCTTGTCTTAGTTTGTGTTTCAGGTTAAAGTACCTCTCATTTAACTAACACTGTGAGACTTACTTGCCCCAAAGTGCTCTCATGTCTTAGTAATCATGCAATAATGGTTTCGAACCAGAGCCGCCGCCGTATGGCGACGAGGTAGTACACGTATTATACGAAACCATTATTGCATGATAACTGCGACCAGCAGCAGCGTGCAGCCCCATACGCATAGCTAAATGGGGCTTCGCATTGTAGCATTCAGAATCATGACAGACTTAGTATTGTGGGTAAATATCAACTTAAAATCCAAAAATTTCTCCAATTTGAAGACTTACCAGTTAAGTTGAAGTATTGAAAACAGGCTTCAGGCAACGTTTGGTTTTGCCAATAGTCCCTTTCTGTTCGAATTGATGACTGAATGTGACTCAGTCGAGAGGACCTTGGGAGAGCTACACTGAATTGACGGCCAGCGCATGCGCACACAAACATCTTATCCATTCATGGATTTGAAATTTGTGCGCATGTGATGTGTGCGCATGCACTGGCCATAGTATTCAGTGTATGACTATTGGCAGAACCAAACGTTGCCCGAAGCCTGTTTTCAATACTTCAACTTAAGGGCATAGCTGCCAACATTTGAAATTCAAAATTAGTAATGATCAGATAAAAAACACAGAAATGTGCGCGAAGCGCACATCACGAGCGCGAAGCGCGAAGTCCTTGCGGCCGGGGTCCAGGGCCCGCTTAAGGGCCCTGGAAGCTCTGGGGTTCTAGACACTCTCTGGTGCAATCTGAGCCTTTTTTTGGAGCATTTTAACCTTTCTCCCCATTCCTGGATTACATCAATGCAAAGCTATTTCTTCACATACATAACAATTAACATATAAATCACACAGAGTTGAGATCAGCCATTTGTTAAAAGATGTGATCTCCAGTCTATTATCTACAGGGGTTTTCAGTTGTTTTTAGGGTGAATCTTAGGTTTGAGAAAATTATTGCCCAAAATATTCATAAATCTGAAGATAAATGAATAACACAATAAAATATGATTAAATGGACCATTCAAAATATCATTAATTAAAGTATGCATTTGGATTTTTACTGCCCTTAAGAAAAAAGAAAAAACTTACCACAGGCACAGGTGTTAAGAGCTCTATGTAGCTGCTGCTTTAAGTTCTTAATTTGTTGAGGTATAATGGTCCTGTCTGCTTTCACTGGAGGAAAAGTGAAGTTGAGTTTATTTCAGTAGCATTGTTCAAACATTTGTTGACTGTCTGAAATCAGTTTCTTTCCTCATGACACATAGATTGTTATTCATTGAGAGCTCTACATGTAGCTGACTTAGCTCTCCTGAGAAATTTGTCATCAAAGTCTCTCAAGTAGCAAGGTCCTGTCTGCTGAGCCTTGGTGATTAGTAAACTTGACAGAGTTTCATCACTCATTGATCCTCTGAAATCAGTTTTGTTCTTGCGTACTTGGCTGAACACCCGTTCACACTCCGCGTTTGTATGTGGTATTGTCAGGATCCCTAGCATTACTCTTCCAAGTCTATCATAGCTCAGTTCACCTGATGCACCCTTCTGTGTCATCATAACTGCCCATTGCTTGTCAGCTCCTTCTTCTCTTAGTACTGAGTCTGGAATCTGAGCAATTTGATAGCTCACAAACTGGTTTTCCACTGCATCCATCGCACTATGTCTGTCTTCTCCTTCTTTGACAAGTAACATGCATGGAAACTTGTCAATGAAAAACTTCACAGAGGTGAATTTGACATCCATTCTACATGAAATATCTGCAACCTGTGCATGGATGATGACATTGGATTTCAGTGGAAATTTTGCAACAATGTAGTCACATGCCTTTGAGTAATAAGAGTATACTGCTGCATAAAACTGTTGGCGATCAGCCTTGTCCAATGTGCTCACAGTCTCTCTTGCTTCACTTCCTATGACAATCTCACTTTCTTCTCTAAGATTCTCCTTCTTTTTGTAATCAAGAAGGGTCAGATCAGTGACTGCCATAATGGCTTGTGGAGTGACAAATTTGCTGTACAGATCACGCAGTAGGTTTTCAAGTTCTCTTTTAAGTCTGTGGATAAGAGGACTTCTGGTCTGGAGGATGACACTTTTCCTGTCAAATGAAGTAATACTTTGGCTCAGAAATTGTGCAATGGCCAACTTCAGCTTTGATTTCAGTGTCTTCAGAATTCTCACAGGTCTTGTTTCTTCCTTTTCAGTTACATTGCTGGTACCTTGACTAAGTTTAGTTGAAGTCTCAGGTGTGAGTATGTGTGAGCTTGTTTTCTTTGCAGTAGATTTTCTGGTCACTCCTGTAGTATATTTGCTAGGATGACTTGAAGTTCCAGGCTTCAGCTTCAATGTGCATACTGCCTTAGCAGAAGGTCCTTCTGTACAAGTCTTTTGTTTCTTCTGGTGAGGTACATGTACGTTTACATTATCACCATGCCGTTTCTGTCCAACTGAATCACTTGCTGCAGACACATTTACTCGTTGAGGCTGTGATGATGATGCACTCACCTCCGGCTGAAGCAGTTGAGGTTTGCTTACAGTTACATCTGGTTTTGCATGAATTGCAGATACCTTCTTTGGAATACGAAACTTCTGGAGGCTTGATGTGATCTTGGCCTTGCTGGTTTGTGGAGCAAGCTTCTTCTGCTGGGAGACACACGCAAGTTCCTGAGCAGGTTTGCTTTTCAAAGTTGGATTTGCTTTCTTCGGTACAAGGTTGGTCTTGATACTGGGTGTTGTCTTGGTCTCTTTAACAGGCTTCTGCTGCTGAGCCACTTCCTCCTCAAAAAAGAGAATGAGAGCTTCCCACTGCTGGAGAAATCGTGGTAAACACTGTCCCAAGCTCAGCCAGCGAGTACAAGCATGTTTCAAGATTGCTTGCACTTCAGTACCAAGGAGCTTTTGGAACTTTCTGAGATTAAGTTTCCTGTTTACGCTGGCTTCGAGATAATAGAACACATCAATGAGAAGCGAGTCTATTGAGCATGGTAACGCTGATGATCCAGCTTTGGCGGCAAGATCAATGAGATGATTTGGGCAACCAAGCACAATGAGCTCTGGCTGACATTTTTTGAGGCATGCTCCCACTCCTTTCTTCACACCAGTCATGACCGCTGCATTGTCTGACCCCAATGCTGTACAGTTTTGCCATGGGATACTATGCTTTTGCATTTCTGCTATAAGCAGCTGCGCAATGTTTTCGCCAGTTCCCGCTTCTTCCAAGTTTTGAAGGGAGAAAATAGAACAAGAAATTTGCTTACCGTCAAAGTAGTTGATAACTATTGGGTACAATTTACTGGTGCTTGTATTACTCCCATCAGTTGAAATTGCAAAGGGTCCTGCTTTCATTGCTAAAGCAATCCGTTCTTGTTCATCTTTGGCCATTTCTTTAACTAGACAGGAAGTTTTGGTCCTTGCACTTGAAAATTTCTTCACCTCCTCCGAATTTGGAAAGGCTTTCCGTAACAATGGCCCCATATGACTAGCAGCAGAAAGAGGAATGTTGTGCTCCAAGTAGAATGATGTAAACAAGCACTCAGCTCGCGTAACATTTAAATCCTGCGAAGTTGACATCCATGATGTTATCTTGGGTGTGGATGAAGATTCAGACTCAAAATTACCGATGTGAAGTTTTGATTTCCTATGCAAAATGATGTCACTGCGGCCACCATGAGCGATTGAAATATCCCGGCGACATATCTTACAAAATGCATGCTGTTTGCTCTTTCCAGATTTTGTGATGAAGTCGAACTCTGTTTCGTATTTGCTATTGTAACACTGTCCCTTTTTACGATCCATTCTCTGTCATTTATTGTCCAAAAGTCAAAACTAGAAAAGAAGAAGTGAGAAGATAGCGTCGAACGTTCGCTAGCAACATCGCAACTGTACTGCATCACACACAATACACATCGGTGCAGCGCACTTGCAATCATCATAAAGCTATACATAGGCAGTGTGTATGTACTAACATCAACATGCATGTACTATGAATGGCCTCTTACCTTCACACGAATGCGCTGTTTTCGTCTACACGTACGAGCGTGGTATACTGTAAACGTCAATATTTTCGCGCGATTAATTTTTCGCGCTGAGCGGCTAAAACCACCGCGAAAGAAACCACGTAAACAGTATTCGCGGGTTCTTAAATTCGCGGTCCGCAGCAGGTTACTTTACTGTAGTACACATTCACTGCTTTCATCCAAAGCCTCTGCTACATAGCTTGCTATGCCAGCGTACGACAAGCGACGTAGCGAGCGACTCGACTGCGAGTACAAGCACTCAAATACGTAGTACAGCTGTGACTGTACCGTAGTCACGGGGGAATGTAGCATCGGTGCGCGCGGTGCACACTGCATGCTACATACAGTACACAGCAATCTATCGTCTCTTTGCACAGTTACAGTAATGGTCCACGCCATGCATGTGCACGTACGTACGTGGATAGAATTGCGCTGACATGTTGTATAACACATGCGTGAATGGGCATAGTATAATACATGTATAATGGCGCTCATATTCGTAAAATTTAAAGGTGCATTCGTATTTTCGTAAAATAGGTAAAAATTCGTAATATTTACGAATTTTTCGTAATACTTGGCAGCTATGGAAGGGGTAAGTCTTCAAATTGAAGAAATTTTTGGATTTTAAGTTGATATTTACCCGTGATACTAAATCTGTCATGATCCTGAATGCTACAATGCGAAGCCCCATTACGCTATATGCGTATGGGGCTGCTGGTCGCTATGCATATGGGGCTGCTGGTCGCAGTTAATTGCATGATTACTAAGAAATGAGAGCAGTTTGGGGCGAGTAAGTCTCACAGTGTTAGTTATTATGAAAGGTACTTTAACCTGAAACACAAACTAAGACAAGGAAATTCAGGGAAACTTTTGAGGTACCAAAACTTTATATTATCTTTACAGGATACTTAGTTTTCTTGCAATGCCATATCATGCATATAATCTCTTACAGGTCGGTATGATATTCGCTCACACAAGAGGGAAGCATAATAATGTAAAGGAAGGGATACAACCATATTGCACCTGTTGAACAGGTACAATAAATTCTGGTGCTCCCAAACAATTTATCACCATTTGTAAAACATATACCTGACCGGATAAAGCAAACATTGAGCTGTTGGCATTATGACAGAGCCATAGTACACTGATTTCTGTAAGCCCAGGGTAGCATTTAATACTCAAGCTATATAGTGAGTTTACATATCTTTACTCAGATCTATGAAAGCTCCTGTGAAATTGCACCATTTAGTGACCATAACAGAGAGGTCACTGTCCTGACAAGTTGCTGCTTGTGTGTGAGTTAATAAAGGATGGGAATTTGGCAACGTTGCCTACAGTTCCTGTACAGTGCCAAATTGAAAAACAAGAAAAAGAAAATGACAACTATTGCAGGAAAAAGAGGGGTGCTTTAGTATGGCCCCAGAGTAATCTATGAATATGGGAAAAAATGGTTATTGGGCAAAACATGTGAACAAATTTTATTGCTAAGAAATTTCATGATTAGCAATGATTTTCAAGCTGCAATTATCATGACACTAAAATATCTTCTCCCTGATCTGTCAATTTTGAGTGTCTCCCTTCAGTCATATTCACCCCCCCCCCCCCCAAAAAAAAAAAAAAAAAAAATTGCCTGGAGGCTTGATGCTCTGCAACCATGGTCCCAGCAACTCACCTTTCTTGGCTGGAAGTCATACTTGATGCAGTGCTGGAACCCTTTGCCTTTGACCTTAACAGAGGTCACGACCAGACATGAACCCATGAAGTGACCTGAGTAGCCAACGCCCTTGCTTGTCCTAAAGCTGAAATTTGGTTGCAAAGTTACAGAGAAAGAAACAACAACACATAATAAATGCATTGCAGTGATAAAAACATACCAGGCATACAGAAGATTGACGTTCATGTTCTACATAGGGTTAGTGGCACCTAACGCCCTTATCCTTCTCAACCAATGATATTTTGTAGATAAAGTAGTCTTTAAAACAAAGCAAGAAATAGTACCTGCCAGTAAAAGATAACAAAAAGAAGAAAAAATGTTATCTTATTGATGTTCACATGTGTATGCTCGGAATAATCTTTTTGTACTGTTTTTGTGTGTATGTGTGTATATGTGTGTGTGTTTTATGTCTGCATACATGCAAACATACACTGATATTTTTATAATGTGAGTGATAATGCACATCTAGTTTGAGTCATTAGCGGATGCTCATTTGAAATTGCCTGAAAAAGTAGAGATGGTTTTTGTTGCTGTTGTCATATCTAATGAAGATAGCTAAATTGAAGCAATATGTATTGTGAAAATATTTGAGCAGATCGAGGAAAGATCATAGTTAAAACAACACTGCACACATCAACACCTCATTAATCACCTAATTAGGTGAATACCTCCAAAAAAAAAAATGGTCCAGGTCAAATGATTGTGATGTTGCATGCACTCAGCTAACTTAGTTGAGCAATACAACATAGGCTAGCTTCATTTTTCATGAATTTATCATTGAAAAATATCTATGATATCTTTCATATGCTAACCCATTTTTACTCAAAAAATTAACAAATGTGAAGTTTATATTTCATTGCTTTATTTAAAATGAATATGTATTCACATTGAAATTCTCATTTATTTTATAATATTGTATATATCTTTTATCAGAATATGCAAACAAACAACATTTTTGAAATAATTACAAAGAATGCTTCTTTGACAAGCATTTTGCAAGCTGCATGTGCCATCTGTAACACTTATTTCACATCCATTTCCCCAAGCCATCAATCAAAGCTTGCAACAAAAAAGGCAAAATAGAGGGAAGCTGGGATATCTGACCCTAACTGACAGTGGCAGGAGAAGACACCATGAGAGTCAATTGAATTATACAGCTAAAGATAGCATCCAGCAGGTAACATGAAGATACTATCCCAGACCTAGTTCTTCAGTCTCTTCTACTGAATAGTTTCTCAAAATCTTTTCAAGTCTTTGGGTGTTTTCTTTCCCTGCATATACATGTACTTGAGTGCAATGAAGCAACAGACTTGTTTAACAATTGGCACCTAGTATTTGGAAGTGATATCATGGTTCTCTGAGAGCTAATCACATATACTCTTGACAGCATTTTAGTGAAGGTGAGAGGCCACCTTCAGTGAAAATTAAGTTTCCAGTGACTTCATCTTTTTGCACATCCTTAAACTAATTGATAATGGGATACTCAGAAAAGGATAAAACATAGAAGAGTTACAAAGTATATAAAGAAGCTTGAAGAACCAGGAACAAAAAGCCTGCCAAAAATCAAAGGTTGACAAAACACAAACAATTCTAAGAACTGAAAGAATTGAAGGCTGACAAACAAGCAGAAATACTGTATAAGCTGTTATTTTTGCAAGGGTTTAATTTTTGTGAATTTCGCGAACCACAGTTAGACCGCGAATTTAACAACACGCGAAAATGTCACCATACGCTAAGGTAGAAGTGCGCTTATGTAGGCCTCTGTGTCAATTCGCGAAAACAACATCTTGCGAAAATGTCTGTGACCTCCTCATTCGCGAAAATATTTGTACGCGAAAATAACAGTGTATACAGTAATTATGGAGTTCAAGTATATCTTAGAATGCAAGGATTAAAGTAGTTCCAAAATTGTGAGAATTAAAGAGTTAATAAAAAGAATCTCTACATTTTCAGAACTTCTAAGGTCATGAGAATGAAAGTGTTATACACTTTCTTCATAGAAAGGCTCTACAAAGAGATGGATCTATACAACAACAAAAAATGGATAGAGCTCAGAAAATACAAGGATTCACAAACATTTAGATCTGCACATGACAATATCTTTCCCACAACAATTGGTCATAGTACCAATGCTTTGGAGGATCATACTTCTCGACTAAATGTGGAACACAAGTAGAATTCAAATAAGTTTGAACACACCTACACCCCAGGATTAATAATGTGAGAGACATGAATGTCTATTCAAACAAGTTGCCCAATCTCCTTAGTGAAAATGTCTTTACTACCAATTGGCCACCACTGCTGCTTTCATAAGCAACTTGTTTCACTTCTAACAGTATCCAAATGCATTACAATGTGGCTAGAAGTAACTTAAAATCTTAAGTTTTATGCATGCAATACAAATGTATGTGTAATATAAAATCCTTGTCCTGTGTCTGGATTTGGAAAAGTATGTCACTTTCACATCCCTTTCACCTATAGGGACTGCCTTTGGTTCCCCCAAGGGGCTATACCTGAACAGTTTGAACAACTTTGTATTCCCTACCACTGAGAACAGACTTCTGCATGCCAAGTTTGCTGAAAATCTGATCATGCATTTTACTTCTTTAAGTGTAAGAATGTAATATGACTTAGCTGAATTGCTTCTGGATTCAGGAAAATGAGATCTTTGAAGTGTATCGAAAACTGGGCTCCAATGAATTTGGCCCCAAAAGGACCCATCCAAACCATTTGAATACATATGTATCCTCTATCCATAACAATGGTCCCTGCAAAGTTTGGGCAAAGTCTGATCATTGCCTCAAAAAAAAGAAAAAGAATAATAATATTTGTCTCTTTCAAGTATCACAAAACAGTTCTTTTACCCACCAATAACTCAGTCACTCTTATCCCTACCATTCAGCACTGCTTACCTATAAATATTGGATCCAATTGATGTGATTGAGATGAATTCTTAAAATCCTATCAAAATAGAAACTCTAGTGTACTAGAAATAGGAAATTTGTGAGGCAATGACATCATTCTCAAGATTGCCTAATTTGCACATTTTACTGTGGCCAATATCCCTCTTTTCTGAATACAAAAAACTTCACAATTCCCAAATTTTAACATTGTTTAGGGTCAAATTTCAGTGAAAATGTCACTGTTCTATTTGTTTGCATTTAATGTACTGACTAATTTGTGTAAACTTGGATGTAGAACAGAATTTTACTCTGTGTACAAGACTAACTGCTATGATGTAAAGACTAACAATTAATGATGCTCACTTGCTCCACAGAGCGGCACAGAGTTATGATTGATGCATTCCACCATCCTATCAAGATGAAGGAGAACATTCTCAGTTCTAATGTTACAAATGACATGTCTCATTTATAACCAGTTTCAGTGGGAGGTCTCGCAGCAACAAGGATGTCACTCTCCTTACCAGTATAGGTACGGCTTGTCCCGCTCAATATTCGTGTTGACAGGTTCCACCCGAAACCAGGTAGAGAAAGTGAATCCGTTCTGGTATGGCCAGCGGGCGATGGGTGGCAATGCGATAGCCTGCACGGAGGGAAAAAAAAAAGGGGGAAGGGTGAGATAGAAGTAAAGATGGAGGGTTGGGGAACGGGAGGAAGGGAAAGCATGATATACATTCCTCAGGACCTGATCTTGTCACAACTACAAGCAGCTGCTACTGTTCATCGACTTTTGGGGAGGAAACTGTGGATGTTGCATGTTCCTCCTCCTTTTTCTTTTTTTACTGCCTTGAGTCGTTGTAGCTCCGTGGATAAGACTGCAGGCTCCCAATCTTGAGGTCAGTGTTCAAGTCCGCTGCCAGCAGTAACTATGCCCCTGGGCAAAGCAAGCTATCTTTATTGCCTAGTCCTGTGGAAGAGGCTTAAAGCCCTTGGTGTTGTGGTTGCTTGAGCAGAAGCATTGAAGTGCTTCCTCAGTGGCTGTGTTAAATAATTCACTGACAACAACTACAACAACAACAACAACAAAATGCCTCCCGCACCTGAATCCAAATATCTGTACAGACGCAATAAGTGTTGCTATTGATGTTTACATACTACAAATTCCATACACACATAAAAAAAACCCACTCATACACAGAGGCACACATATGAGTCCATGGTATTGTTCAATTATGTGATATAAAAACTCTACAAACGGCATCTTTATGTTTCAGATTTGCTTTTGATTTGTTACCCCCTATTTTTAATAATATATTGATTATCCCCAGTACTCACCCTGGACAAACATCATCTATATTTGTCAACTGTTTCCACTCTCAAGCGTAAGCTATTAGGATACAGCCTTTTTCTGCAATTGCTCCCCTTAGATTGTACCTTTAAATTATTTTTCTTTACTATCTATGTACGATGTAATCTGTATAAAATGATTGTCAATATTTTGTATTCATCAAGTTTATTCATTCTTCTTTAAAACAATCCTATGATTTGTACAAAAGAATAATGTATTTGTATATTACTTTTGTAACAAAACTGCAAAAATTAAATATCAATCAATCAACTGTATATTCACATTCAAAACCAATATGATAATCAAATGTAAATTCAAAATGGTTCGTACTTGATTCTGACTGTGTGTTGGACAAAAATGTTTGCTTTTCACATTAAATCTGACAATGCTTTGTTATAATCAAAGCTTACACATATAACAAACACAATTAGCAACAGATAAGTTATTCTGCATTTGACATAAAAAAAAAAATCTAATCTTGCATTAGTACCCTAGATGATAAGACACTGCAAAAGCTCGGGTGTGGATCATATTATTCAAAATCAAAAGGTGCCAATACTTTCTCTTTCTCCATTCCCTACAGCACCCTTAATATTCCTCCACTCTAATCAATGACAAATGATTAGCTGACCTACTATATTCCAGCCATCCTATGTTGCACATTGTGTATAAATGTTAATTATGTGTGTGACTGAAGTAGGTCATACATCACAGAATAAAGACGACAGCCTTTAACACAAAATACTTTATTACTGTTGACACTTTAGTCTATAGACTAATATGTGTAAATTTCTTGTCAAACCTAAAAGAGATCAAGTAATGAAGAAGGAAGGAAAAAGAAGTAACACAATTAATCTATCAAATTGTATTGAGCTCTACAAAAGCTCATATGTATGGATGTATCAATATCTGGTTATTCAAAGGTTTTTAATCAATTGGTTTCATACATGTATGTTAAAGAAATCAAAATGTTAAAACTTTCCTCAAAGACAGAATTATAACAATTTTAGTTTTACCAAACATATTATTAGTGCCACAAGTAGTAGTAGTAGTAGTAGTAGTAGTAGTAGTAGTAGTAGTAGTAGTAGTAGTAGTAGTAGTAGTAGTAGCAGCAGCAGCAGCAGCAGCACAATAAGCTGCATATATACAGCTTTAGTCCCACTTCATTAAGTATTATCAATACATCAGTTGCAACCTACAAACCTACAAATCAATTTTTCCATGATCACCCAAGGCAACAACCAATCAGTTGAAAGCATTCTAATTACTTTAGTACAGATGTATTTAGAAACTGTCATTGTGTGTGTTGTAACTTAAATAACTGCACACCTTATATTGGAATAGGATATTCAAAGAGTCATCATCAGTAAAAAAGTTGCCTCAAAGAAAGTAACATGGGATGGTTGCCCTTTATATCAAATACAATAATATCACTGTACGCGATAAAACATTCCAGCAACAGACCGTTCTGCTAGTCACCTATTAATTTCTGTTGTCACTGTCTTTTCATCCAGACTTTCTCCCAGACTTCTTTTTCTAACATATATCCATTGTTACTGAATAACAGACCTCCAAAACACTGCTGATATCTGAGGCCTCAATGAGAACCTTAGACCAACAACACCTACTATGAATCTCATAACTCCCCACTATCATTCCTGCTCAAATAAGATGCACCGGCCGCATTTGATTTCTCTCTTGACAAAGCGGAATTTCGCCTCATGCCAAGGAGATGTTTAGAGAAACACACGCACATCCCCCAACACACAAATGATATAGGCATACACTGCAGATGACACAGTGGAGAATTTGCCTTCTATCAAACTGGGGTACAGGATGAGTGAAGATGTGAAAAAAAAAGAAGAAATGGACAGACAAGAATGAGTACCTAAAGCTCTGAAGTGTGATCGATAGCGAGACTGAAGGCCCATGCAATTAATGGGAAATCAGCGGCACTATAATGACAGCCCTGCCTTTAATGAGCCGCATAAAGTGTCTTATTGGGATGATTAAAAGAACATCAATCTATATCCCTCTTCGCTCTATGATAGGCTCTGCAAAGTACAATGGCAATAGAGCAAGCTTCATCGTAGATGCAACATACCATAAACTTACAGTGACAAGTGATAAGGTGGAAGGGCAGAAGTCCTTTTTCTCAAACACTCCTGAAAGTCCACCTGATTTTGTGAAGTGGTGCCACTTTGTATAGTAGTCTCTGCACGATTGCCCAATTTAAACAGTGTACATTATTTAATGGTGAGCATGATATATTTATGTTACATATCTAACACATAAATGATACACCTACCTGAATCAAATACATAGCATGGTATGTCAATACAGCCACAATTCATCTCTCAGACATTTGTAAACACTGAAGTTGAACAACATCCTTCACAAAAACCCCAATTTTTCACAAAATGCTTCGAAGGAAAATGATGAATAAAAACATGCTTCTTTGCAACTGATCCCTGGGTTGCTCCTACAAAAGAACTTGAAAACTTATCAAAATTTGTGCAGGTCATCTTACTATGTGTAGGTCTAATGGTGACCGGAAGTTTATCACTCCATAAATAGCCTGAAGAAAAGTTAGAGTCTTAGTGGAGTTGGCTTGTCCATGATCGTTTTTCTCCCAAGCTAGCTAGACACTGTAGTGATTGGTGCGTCACTATTTGATGACATAAATGGTATCCCAGGGTACAAAAATGAAAATCAGCCATTTTGTTGAATTATTCATTTTTTTTAAAAAGGTTGTACCCTGGGTTGCCAAAAGGTGGAAATTATTTTGGTGCTGGAGCTAGCGGCGCTAGCCACTACACTGCAGTGCACTGAAGCACACGCCATTGCTAGCACAGCGTGCCATGCATGCATCGTATAACATCAGAGCTGCCAACCTTTGGAAGCACAAATCCGGACTCAGCAGCTCCAAAATCCGTATTTTTCCACCAGAATCCGTAATTTCTCCATCTCCCTCTTTTTGCTGTTTGAATTAAACTCGTCGACATAATGAGGCCTACAGGCTCTAAACAAAACATTACGACACATGCCGAAGTATCGAGCTGGACACCAGCACGATAAAGAATCCAAACTACGCAATGTTCAGCGTTGATTGATTGCTTTCTCGCGCAATGCATGTGTACAAGTGCATGTATGTTCCTCCAGAAACTTGCTGGGCTGGTTATGGAAGCTTCCACTATCTAGCAGGGGAGGGGGGATGCTTTCATCTTCTCAAGAAAGATTCTGTGCGAGCGAATGCAAAACTCTCTTCGGTGTTTCCAACTATTGTTTACTATAAAACATAATCATGCGTTGTTTTCAGGCTTTTTCATTTTACTGGATTTTAAACATCAGTATTTTCCGAAGTATTCCAATTTCTTTTACCCTGACTGGAATCGGAAACTCTGCTATAGATGATCGCAAAATTGCCGCGCTGTGTGTGGTTGCGCCAATGTGCAAACACGTGGTTTCACTTTCAAGTTTAAAGGAAAGACCCATGTGCTCCTGCCTAGGAGGTTACTGCAAGTTCGATGGATCGAATGCGCCATAGCTGAGCTGAATGGCTTGTTTACGGTAAACATGGAGTTTAAATTCGATACGAAAAAGTCATTACGTCTTTCACGAGGAAAAACATACAAAACAAACAAACAAAAAACACCTACGAACGAATGTTGATAGCCAAAACTTTGAAAAGTAATAAGCAGTTATGATGAGCGTGAACTGAAATTAATTGTCATGATTTTGCTGTCTAACCAGGTGATGACTGCATCTCATTGGACCTAATCGTAGTGAATTTGTCTGGGCATACGAGACCTTCTAAGTATTTCCGTGATTGCATTTTTAATTTACTGATTAATTGATCCTTTTTTATTGTTCAGGGAACATAAGATATTCGATTAAGTACAATATATTCGACTGTTTGATGTTTCCTACTATGCGCCAAAAGAAAGGATATAGAATCACGATATCTTTGCAATGATTCCTTTAATTCAACTAATGAGCTGGTTCTTCGATCGATATTTCCAGGATACTAACACGCTGTTTATTCCAGCGCGCGCATTCTTTCGTCTGGCACGCACCTGGGTGTGGCACCTGTTTTTGTGGAAATTTCCACAAGGGGAGAGGCCGGTGGGTGTCAAGTTTCTTCGAGCCGAAGAGACTGTGTGTATTCAGTATTTCACAATCTCTTCGCTCTAATTTATTGTCATTCGTGCTTTCCCCTTATTCTTTGCTGATATTGAACATTTAGATTTAACTTTACGAAGGTTGGTAGATCGTGGATCTTTTTGTTGTGAGGTGTATGTAATTTCTTTTTTTATCATCCTTTGGAGGGGAAAGAAGAGTAAGGGGAAAAGAAGAATAAGAGGTGAAATAAGAAGTGAAATAAAACGAACGGCACGTACGCTCAGCATTCACAGTAAGACATCTTTTTGTACCAGCATACGGTTTTCATCATCACCATCAGACATCACTCATATCATTTTAGCCTTTTCTTATTAACTTTAAGAAACACGCATAGTCCCTCGAGATAAACACCGAGGAAAATAAATAAGTATAACAAATACAAAGTATCAACACCTCCCAACAACACAAATATTTAGAAAAGACAACACACGTCGCTTCGATTCGAAAAAGTGTTGCACGAAAGCGGAGAAATCGCCGTTACGAAAATAACAGTGCGAGACACTTGAAAGAATTACGTTTAAATATTTCAAAGCATAAAGGGAACGGATAAAGTGATATAAAATAGAAGAAATCGTACCAAACGAGGTGTGAGAAACAACAGAAATAGAACGATAAGTTTTGTAGTAAGATTAGGCCCTAGCAAAAGTTTGCAGCACCGAAAGCTACGCGAAAATCAAATAGATCTACACATTGGAAATTCGGTATTACGACGAGATCCTTGAGATCGTCAATAAACGATACAAAACAAGGGAAATTAATTCACTTTGACCTGAAAATAGTTTGTTATAAGTATTCTGTTACATGAGATCTCCTTTTATAGGCCTAGAAATACATCGAGTTTCCACGATACTCGGGAAAGAAAGTTCGAACGCTTTTCACCTGCACATACTGCAGTGCACATCATCAGTACACGAACAGAAACTCACCTCTTCCTTGCAGAAAAATGATGCAATAACGTTACAAAAAACACACACAACACTCTAAAAATCATTTCGTACTTGGGAGGCAAGGGAAAAACGGAAGAAGTAGAGAAAAAGAAGCAGACATTGCACAACGGAGCGCTTCTACCCCGACTCAAAACGAAATAGGGTACTGTCTATAGTGGCAGCTGGCTACAGTGTGTAGCTAAGCTACTACATGTACTCACGCTAGCTCCGGTCCCCAGCCGGCCGGCCACACATGGGGATCCCATGGCGATCGATGGAAACATCCAGGGTCCGTAGGCGACAGGGATTCACGCGCGCGAATTTCCGTTCGGTGTACACAGTACGCAAGCAGCGAATTGCGTGTGCGCACACTTTTCTATAATGGAAGCTACGAACACACACGTCGAGTACACAGACACCGACACACACAAATGCGGGCAACCAGGCAACGCGGGCCGGCTGGAGAATGAAACATGTACAGTGTGTAGTCTGCTAGTACAGTGTATATTGCAATTGCTGCATAGGCGATAGGGCATTATCGGAATTTCCAAAAACCGTAATTTTGAGGCGACATTCCGTACTCCCGTAATCGTGATCATTTCCCGTAACAATTACGGGAAATCCGTAATAGTTGGCAGCTCTGTAACATACAGTGGCATGGGAAGGACTATGTACACGCACACACAGTGCATGCACTTCTCTGCAGCTGTCCTCGAGTGGACGTGAGGTGGCGCTACACAACGCGGTAACCCAGGTCACTACGGTACCCCAGGGTAACGTGTGATGCATCATTTGAGCAGTTTGTGTAGTATATATAGTGCCGGTGCAAGGGTTTGTACATGGCATGCATAAATGCATACATGTCTACTTTGTAGTGATGCAGCAAAATAATTGTACACAGCACATTCAACATGTTAAAGGCACATGGTCCCGGTGGTTTAGTTAAATGCGTACGCTGTGACCCATTTCCCCGAGTCTGAAGAAGTCCGATCCACTGTAGTCAGTGGTCCAATCACAGTTCGGCTCATGATTTGGCTGAGGGGGATGACAGCTTTAGCTAACTTCTTTTGTGATGTCATAATAAGAAGCACACACTGGCATTACTACAGACTGCGTGATGCGAAGAGAAGACAACGAAGACAATTACGAAGGCAACGTTACCTAGCTTAGCAACACCTATGCGCTTTACTCCTGATGACAGCTAAACTTCGGCAATCTTCGTATCAATGCTAACGGTGATCGGCAGTATCATCAACAGCGCCCTCTACACTACCGGGACTATGCACCTTTAAAACATGAAACTAAGCGTTTTATTACCACTCAGCACCTCAGAGTTTCTTCAGAAATTATATTTACACCCATATTAAAGACTTTCTGCATGAAACTATGAAAATGTCTACCCATTCAACCAAAAAGCCTACCTGATTATCAGCTAAGTATAACATGCATTTGAGCCGTTATTCAGCCTATGTATCCAATAAAGCTGTACCCCATGATGCTTACTGTACCACTGTAACAACCATGAAATTGTTGTGTGTACTACATTAGAATACAGAAATGAGAACTGAAGAATTCCTCACATTCCCTTCTTTGTTTCGAAAGCTTTCAGCATCACTCAGTTACATGTACCTTTAAAATTGATGGGCCTCTTTTTGTCTGGAAAATATGACATTTTGATCCCACATTTGTACATTGAACATTGTATCTGTCTCCAACAGACATGAAAGCTAAGAATCTTCACTCCAGCAAGCCAAATTCCCTACCACACCCTTTCAATATCCACAAGTGTATGTGCGCGTTGGGGGGGGGGGGGGGGGGGGGTTGTATAAATTGGGATGTTTATTGGGTTGTATGATTGGGAAGTGAGCGGGGACCCTAGAACTACATGGGGGGGGGGCAAGTAAGGGGGTTGGCAGGGAGGGCTTTTTTCCTCTCTTATGTGTAGTTCCATATAAATGTGTGTACAAATGTCAGCTGCATGTTGAATGTGTTTCAGGTTATGCACCGACTACTTTTTTTGCTGATCAATCATTGTTGATTGTATATTGTGTGCATACACTCAAGATGAATGTTTTGTCACATGAAATTATAGAAATCAAACAAAGATTATTGAAAAAAACAAAAGAATAGAATATCATATTCTAGAAGGTTTTGACCAACAGGAGAGAGAATGTTGCCGTAATTTATCGGACTGCAAATCTATCATGCTGCTGACAAAAGGTTATAAGTCTCAAAATGCAGCAGCAAGATATATTGGCTTCCAAAAATAGCTTTGTGACCCACAGGGTGGAGACAATGTGACAAATAGCTAAGAATCACAATCAATGTTTGAGCCAGTCTGACGGTAAAATTACAGAAACTTGACTTTCTTGCATTTACAGGTAGAGATCTCATATGTTTGATTTATCCTGGCAACTGATGTAGTTGTTTTTTGTTTCTTTGGGAAAGGAGTTAAATTAATGCTAAAAACATTGCATATGCATTACAAATTGATGTCATGACATTGCTTTCAGAGTAATTATTTCAAAATGAGCAAAGGCTACCATAACATCTAACTTGTAAGAATCCACATTGCCATAACATTACTAATCTTTGATTTCATATCACAAACTTACACAGTTATTTCTCTTCTTTCACTGCTTTAATTTACAAAACTATTGTCATTTATAAGGGTTAAAACTTCCTGTAACTTTACAGCATATCAGATATTCATTTGACTCTGTCAAGTTACATGATACTACTATGTTAAAATTTCAAGCATCTTTTCCACAAATACACTTTCCACTGTTATACGGTGCTCTCTCTCTCTCTCTCTCTCTCTCTCTCTCCTACATATGTTAGTGGAGATGAAGCAGGACGAGCAAATGGGATAGTAAGCCCTCAAATTATTCATTCGTGCGCATCTCTCAGGACAAGGAAACAGAAAACTCGTTCTAGATAATACCCTAGCCACACTCCACAGAGCCCCATACATCAACTCTTTATTGGTCAGAAGTGGAAGCACATCACACATGGTACAGAGTGTCTCTCTGACAAGGCTAGCCTTAAAGGGGAATTTACCCAAAGCTACTGTATATGTGGATTCAGTGAATGCAGAAATATGAGCAGAACACATTAAAGTTTTCGGAAATTCTCAACTATCTGTTCAAGTTATATATAATTTTGGTTAGTTCCATGTGCCATCATTACTGGTTGAGATCACGATGTCACAAAAATAGAACAATAACAGAAATTTAAAAAAGGCTCATATATGTTTTCCTATTTTTAGCGTAATGAAAAAGTACCCGACTTACATCCTTCAGAAGGCAGGGAAAATAATATCACTTTTATCACATGACAGCAACAGGTTGATGGAATTCATACTTATCTAACGAAAAAAAAAAAAAAGTTGTTATGTGGGATTTTCATTACATATTTTCACTGACGTGACATTCCACTGACGTGATATAGTGGATAGTTGTAGTTTTCATGAATAGCAATTGTGCATATAAATCTAACCAAAACTTTAAATATTCATAATTTTAAAGGGAATGTCCAATATCCTAAAACTTCAAGAATGTGTTCTACTAATATTTTGGCATTTTGTTGGATCCATAAACATGTTTATGTTGAAGTCCCCTTTCAACCTAGAGTAACTGACCTATTATTGTATTTATTGATTTCATTCCAATATTCTTTTTATATTTGAATTGCATAGAACATGCCCATAGTTTACAGATGTTTTCTACAACTTGAAATCTATATATAAGTCCATTCCACATATTAATAGCAATTGGTTACTGCCAAACATTTTTCGCTTTTGTTTCTCCTGCCCACACCTCTTGCTGCACTCCATAATCTGCTGTGTCCTGTCCTAGCTCTCAGTCAAAAAATTGAATTGATAAATTTGGCATCCAAGGAGAACTCCCAACAGTTGAACAAATAACAATGCCAGCATGATTTGATTTTTTTTCTCTCATTATACATGTACCATGGAAAGCTTTTCAGAATGCAGTCTTTTCATCCCAGGACGCAACCACCATTGCCTCTTGTAAGTCCTGCATGAATTCAATCTGAAGATTGCATTTACACTTCAGGGAAAACATTAACTTCTTACAATTCAAACCACTAACAAATTTCTGCACACAAGCATACCATCAACATACATGCTATTCATTTGTACTCTTGAAAAACACTCATAACACACCAACATACCATTTAAAGTGCACATTCAAACAAAAACAAACACATTTTTGTTTTATCTTGCTACACATATATGCAGGGTGCTAACGTGGTAAAATGGTCCACCATATGTATACCTACACAAGAAAATGGGCAAATGATGCTGACCCCTAACAGTGATTTGTTCCACGTGACTAGCAACAGTCGGTAAACAGTATCAACCATACACATTGGGCCCTAGAAGTCAACGACGACTATACTTATGACGCTGATCGTTTATTCATTTTCATCATTTATTGTGTTTATAGAAACTGTAAGTCATTTGTTGACACTCTTTATGACAGTGCAGAATTCACATTAAACCTCTTACATTAAACCTCTTACATTAAAGTCCATCAGAACAGCATGTGGATATGAGGGGCTTGAGATCTAAACAGCAAATACAACCTACTGCAAATCTATTCTCATTGGAATATATCCTTTAGAGATTTTTGTGCAGCAGATTCTATGATGTCATGGGCATTTTCTACCCAGAGACCAAATCATTAACATTACATTGTTGAGGACGAGTCCCAAGTATGCTCAGGCAAGGGTATCTGGGAAATGCATGTTGTAGCAAAATCAGCGCGACCTCAACGGGTTAAAACAGGAAACTCAATTGTCAAATGTGTCCTTATAAAACATTACTCTCTCAAAAAAATCGAGTGAAAATATTCACTCTTAAAAGAGTGAATACAAAAAAGAGTGAATTTAGAGTGAAATTGGAGTGAATTTTGAGTGAAAATGTTCATTTTCACTCATTTTGGAGTGACCTCAGGGATCACTCGAAGATTTTGGAGTGATCCCTGAGGTCACTCTAAAACGAGTGAAAATGAACATTTTCACTCAAAATTCACTCCAATTTCACTCTAAATTCACTCTTTTTTGTATTCACTCTTTTAAGAGTGAATATTTTCACTCGATTTTTTTTAGAGAGTACTATCGGCAACAATCACATAACTTTCAAAATAAGATAGGGTAATGATGTCATCACCTCACAACTTTCTCATGGGTTTATATTTCAAAACATTACCACAATTATTTTTAATCAATAAGTCAGCAATTACATATCCCTTGCTCTTTAGAAAATAATTATCAATTTATCATACTTACAACTGTAGAGTATGATGTCATTAGAGCAAGTTCAGGAGCTTTTTTTTTTTGCTACAGCAAGTTGAATGAAGATCTGTGAGATGAGTGAGAGACAGTTACATCATCATCTCATCTCATTGCATACGTGACTGTCATCAATCCAGCTACGTTGAGAAGACATGTGGAACTTTCACTTTCACTCTTCACTTAATATTTGATATCATTTTATCAGAATCAACTTGAGAATGGAGTGGACTTTGATTATCCTGAAGTTCAATGAAACTAATCAGCAAATATCTTTACCTGTGTACCTGCACTATCATATTGACTTTCTTGTCATTTATCTAAATCTGACTGGATAGAAGGACTGATAAAAAAAAATCTTATGAACTTAAAGTAGTTTTATCTAATCTTTCTCCAACATATAAAGACAAAGGGATGATTCCTGCAGCAACCTTACCCCATGACTTGAGGGATTCAACCATCATACCTTATTTTCCTCACTTGCCATGTGAGGGCCTAGGAGCCAGCTTCTCTGCAGTAACTTGCCTTAATGTATCAATATGAACTTCACAGTTCCTTTGAAAAACAAGAAAACCAAACCCAATCTCAGCATTCACATCAAATTCATCAAAGAGCTTTATCACTACATGACCAAAACTGTACAAGATTTTTCTCACACACCTATCTCTCACTACAAATCTTTACAACAAAAGGACATGTTGGGAAAAATCTAGATGAATGCATATGTATGGCCTCAAGATTTCCCTAAAGGCCACTGAGACAGTGTAGCAGGCTTGTGTAGGAGGAAATGGATTAGACTGCCGCTCCACAGGAAACACATTTGATTCATGACTATGAGCTTCAAAGGATGAGCAGAGGTATAAAAGGACCAGAAAAGGAAGGCATCCACACTCTCATGTTTCCATTCTCCACAGGGAATTCACCCGCTACTTGGAAAACTGCCCCCACCCGATCATCACCAGTGAGGTATAGGAGACAAGTACAAACTCGTCAATAATGGCAAAGAGATGAACCAATCTCCTGTGTCCCCATTCTCCAGGGGGACTTTATCGACCAATTAGAATCTTGCCATGGTCCATCCCTCCCCCCCCCCCCACCCCCTGTCTATAATGAGCTTCAGACATCACATGCAGATAGCAGGATAAGTCAAAGCAAAGGGGCACAAACACCTCCAGGTCCATTTACCAAAAGGAATTTTATTGAATGCTATGGAATCCTGCCACCTTTCCTCCCACCTCCCTCCCCCATTAATGATGACTTCATTTAAGGGACGTAGTTAGAAGTAAATCTAACAGAATTGACACAGTTAACATGTTCTCATTCTCCGTGGGGAGTTCATTGACTGTTTGGAATCTCACTGTTGTGCTCCCCTAACCCATCGATGATTACATGTACGCTTTCCTCACTGAAAGACAACCCTACATTTTCTTGAATTATTATTATTGACATCACGTATGAATGTGCTGCTCTCTGCAATCAAATTTACTGCACAGAAAATCTGGAAGTGTTGTGGATGGAGTAGTTTGTGTTTTTTCTTTCTTTCTTTTTTGTCGCAAAATATATGCTTCAAGTAGATCATGCAAGAGTATAACCTTTTTTTTTTCTTGTGAGCCCACCCAATGCCACTTGTTTGGGCAAAATCTGAACCTGTATTGCTGTGCGACTCACTCAATGAAACTCATGCACAATACATGCATGCTCCATCCAGCTGCTGTAGCTAGTTATGCTATAATATTAGTAAAGCTAGATAATACTAGCTATATGTGTACTTAAACAGTGCCAAGAAGGAAACAGGTACACTTGTGCCCAAAACTCTGTTTAGCTTTCTCCTAAAATTTGACATCAATGGTGTAATATGTGAAATAGTGCAGAGAATAGCCGACAATAGCTGACAAAATAAAAGCAAAGCAGTGACCATTTCCCCCCAATATATCAATCTTATTTACTTTTGCTTGAGTATTTATGTGCTCCGTGCCTATGATAACCAGATGCCACTTTTGTGCTCAAGATGTCTGAAAAGATCAGAATTGAAAACTACAGAGGTTGACTACATGGATGAGAATTACTCAATGAATAGAATGTGATTTCAGACAGTCTTAACTTTTATGTCTAATAGATAAACCTTTTTCTGTTCCTCTGCTAAAAGTCAGGCAAGACAGCACATAACTTTTTTTTTCAGAATTTTGAACTTACTGTTCACTTTTCTTCAATTTTGGTTCCAGTTTGTCGCAATCACTCTGCGCACGTGGGCAAATGAATGATGAACTATCGGAGATTGTTGAGCTACTCAGAATGCAATCAAAGAAATAAGGTTGTTAGGAATGAGATGCCTGAAACACTGTAACCTGGTTTTCAGTGAAGAAAAAGAAGAAGAAATAGAAGAAGAAGAAGAAGAAGAAGAAGAAGAAGAAGAAGAAGAAGAAGAAGAAGAAGAAATAGAAGAAGAAGAAGAATGAAAGAAGTAAAAGAAACAGAGAAAAATACAGAGGGAGAAAAAGCCATATGAGTATTAAGTCTTTAAGTGTAGATGTAAAAATTTACACAACATCATTTTTATGCACACTCACAATTTACTAGCAAGTACTGTAGTATTGAAGCAGTGGTAAAATATGTTTCTCTATTATCAGAAGTGGTAGGTACACCTAGGAATATAATTCTGTTGTTGAAGGAGTGGTAAACATACAAAAATCTTGTATAAAGAGAGGTAAACATATGATTTTCTTGTATGGAAAGTGGTAATTTGAAAATATGGACTTTCCTAGACTAACATACAACTTTAGCTCAACTCTAAAGATTTTTACACTTTAATTCTTGCTTATGTGACATTGAGGGAGTTCATGTTGTTATATGCATGAGCTCCACTTTCCAGAATATATCACAAGCATTACTCATGCCACCATGCCATAAATACTTGCTATCTCTTTATAGACTCAGACACTCTCATACTTGCATGCATTGGATTGCAGATACTGTAAGCAGAAAAAAAAAAACATAAAAAAAAGAGTAAAGAAGCAGCATGCTAAGATACAGAATGAAAGAATGTGACATGAAAAATAAGGTTGGGACTGAGACGGGGCAAGAGAGATGGAAAGACAAAGGGAAAAAGAGAAAGAAGTAGAGGGGGAGAGAGAAGGTGAGAGAGGAGGAGAGAAAGGGAATCTGATAACAAAGTGTCTCATAATCCCTCATAGGGGAGCAGTAGTCGCTGCGCCTTTCCGGAGTAGATTTGTTGTGTGATCCTCACACTGGGTAAATTGAGGGACTAATGATGGGGAAGTTGGCGCAGACAATCTCGTTCAAAGTGATGAGAGAAAGAGGGCATCAGTTCAACAGGATAACGAGATCTGCAGAAAATTTGTATGGGCCTTTCTTTGACACTACAATCCTTATGTCCTTAGCAGTCTAGAAGAACTATCTTCATTACATACATGTACTTTATTTCTTTTTATATCTCATGATGGGTGTAAACATATGACAACAATCACTGTGTTCTTCACAATAAAGTCATCACTTCTGTCTTCCTGCAGACTTTCATTCTTTTTTTTTTTCTTCTCATTTCAAGATTACTATCTCAATTAGCCATAATTTTTGTTGTCTCGGCAAAAATGTCCCATTTGTAATACAAGAGTACTAGGGTAGTACTTTGTAATGCACATTCTATAGCAACCCTTATAGACTGACAGACAGCCCAGTGACATGTCAACTCACTTTTCTTAAGTTCCAACATTGTACCTAGATGCTATTTCCATCTGCTCGTGGATCAAGTTTTTTTTTTTTCTCATCCTGCGGCTAAGATTAAACTAGTCTGACCCAATTATTGGCCCAAAATATACAATGAGCTATGATCATAACAACGCTCAACCAAACAAAGCAGAACAAAATCTATAAGAAATACAAGTAGAGCCTAAAAAGCAGACAAATCGGATGGCATTAGCAGATAATGACATCATATCATCTTTCATCTCTTTCTATGGAGAAAATCCCAGAATATCAGAAATAAAATAATGGAGCAAAGATTTCAGAGTTTTAATATGTAAAATTCAGAAATCTGTTGACAATTTTCAAACAGATTTATTCTAATGATTTGTGTTGACATATATTCTACTAAAAGCTACTCACAAAACATTTGGTATTGCCCTTGTTTGTGTCCTTGTGTTTGTCGCCAGTTACACATTTCAGACAGACTTGCTGATATTTTGGTATGTCAAAAAGCATAACCCTGATGTATATTCTCTAGAGCTCTCTCTCCTTAATTAGTAAATACTTTAACACACGGTAACACTTTCACTGGATTAATGTTGGACTCCCTTAATAATGTCCAGGGGGAAACTGTTATATATTCAAGATATACAAATGGAAATCTGAATACCCTTCTTCATTCAACAGAATGCCTGAACATCCCATTGATGTTTGAATTCATAAAATGATAGATTAGGTATAGGCTAATGCAATTATATCAGCTTTTTGGTCTGTAATATACACACTCTCAACTGTTCCAGCCTTGTTGTACATCTGATAACTTTGAACCATAAACAGTACTATGCAAAGTTTTCAAAACCAAAGCAGGAAATTTTAGTCACTCTTGAAAGGGAGGCTCTCTGGAAGTTAGAATTTGTCACAACTGTACCAAATCCACTGTCCTAGTGCTGATACCAATTGCTAAAGTGCTCAATTTGGACACAGTCCCAAACCCATACAGAGACTTGGTTCCCATGTGTGGCTGGAGTGTCTATGCCATATTCATGTTCAAGGGCCTCCGGAAGCAAAATGCCACTGAACTCTTAAATAATCCTTGGCCATACATGTAATGAGCTTCGCATGGGCACATATATTCCTAACTGGCTTAATCTTGGAAAAGGAAGTCGTGGGCTTTCAGCAAATGCCTAGCATTAACCTTTGGAGGCAACACTACATTGGGGTAGTAGCCTTTTATTTATCAGAACCTTTTAAAGGGAATGTCTCACAAACAAACACTGCTTGGAAAGTTGTGTGGTTGATGTGCAAGGGAGAAGAACACATAAATGGTTGGTAGTCCTAGTGATACAATATGGTATATGGATTACACAGAACTTGAGAATTAATCAAACAGTCAAACCTGCCTTAGCAGCCATCTGTCCATAGCTGCCACATGCCATGTACAGCCACTACAAACATTTCCCTCTTAGAGAAAAGCTATGATAAAGACCCTGTCTACAGCGGCCACCTGTCTGCAATGACCACTTTTTGTTTCCCTTGGGTGGCCACTATACACAAGTTTGACTGTATCTGGTAAGGAATTGATATACAGTCTTATCCACAGAAACACAATAGATGAAAGGAGGAGATTGGTTATGCATTATTATCAATGTCCAATTAATGCACTAATGAAATACGTTGGGCATTGATAGATGCATTACTGATCTCCTCTAATCTTTTGTGTACTGGAACTAAAATCATTATCACTTACATACAAATAGATGAAATAGAAACATAGATATGGATACCTTCACATTAAATCTATTTTCCTTCATCCACTTGACTACTTTTTTTTTTGTGAGTCGATGATTGATAAAATGAAATAAACACACCGAGTAAGCAAAAACTATAGCTCTGAGCAACACATGACACATCTCTAGCAGCAGCATCTATTTCAGGTGTAATTGAATGTAGGTATTGTACCATAAAACTGTAAGCATTTTTCACCATATCAGTTTCTTTAACATTCAGTTCTGAAATAGTATTTGGTATCAGTATACACATGTTTAATTTCTAGAAGATCTCCTTGGCGACTTTGAGAACATATCATTAGAATGCCTGTTGCTTCTGACGATAATATTCTGAGACAATTCCATTAAAAAAACCTCATTGTTATCTCATTCATTTTTTTATTTCATGCAGTTGTTCCTCTCACAATGAATGAGTTATTTCTACACAAGACACTGTTCATATTTTACGTTATCTATCACAACTAAATAAAAGATGACTCCACAAACATTTGCTGTTGAGTATCACCAGCCACGAAATTGAATGTGGAAAACAATGTCTTTTATATTCTCCCCATGGCTGTATTGCCTCAACAGAAATAGCATGACAAACAGGATGATACTCAGTGGGGACAAAATATCTTTGATTTAACACCCACTCGGTTGATCTGGGTGAGGAAAAAAAAAGTTCCAACACTTTGTCAAACAGAATGACAAACATCCTTTGGCTAAACAGAAAGAATTTGATTCAAAAAGGTCATAGCACTACTTTCGCTACAACGGTTTTGACAGGAATGAAAAGACAGCATTGAGGCATTGAAATATCAACAGGTAGTCATAATTTCTCATTTCTAAAACAGATTTGATGATTCAGAGATCTCTGATTACTGTAAAACGAGGAATGTTCGCGTGCATTTTAATTTCGCGAATTTCGCGAGTGCCAAAATTCGCAAAATTAGAATGCACACGAAAGTTCTTGTCTACACTATATGCATTGAATGTTAGAGGCAACTCGAGAAAATTTCATGCCGCAAAAAAGGCGGTCGGCTCCAATTCGTGAATATTTCATGCCGCGAAAATATCGTGTTGTACAGTATTCTGAAAGCAAAATTAACAGTGATGCAAGACCAGAATAGGACTCAAATAAAATAGAGAGTTTATTACATAATAATAAGAAGAAGACATAGCCCTAAACTACCAAAGTGTGGCTTCTGGGACTTAAGGGATTAAAACAAAAAGGCTGAATTAGGGTTTACATTTTTGAAAAAATCAGTTATTTACCTTTTCTTTTTGAGAACAGTTTGCTTGCTTGTTGATTTCCTAAACAAAAAATTTTAAATATTCCAATTAAACAAGACATGAATCCTGTGAACTCCTGCATAGCCTTTGTGGGTGCCGACCATGGGCAGTGTTCGGGCACGTTCCTTGCCTCACTTTACGAGGCTTTCTGTTATATGATACTTAACAAATACTTCCTGGAAGAGGAGGATTAAAAAGAGAATCAGAAAAGGAAGTCAAAGAAGCTATGCCTCCAGTCTCTATGTCTCACTTGCTTTCAGACCCTCTTGTAAATGATACTGGGGTCTGATGCAGAGACACATCAATCTTACATTGTGGCTGTGGTGTGGAGGCCTTGCATACAAGCTATGAAGAATCTGATATGATATTGTGTCATTGTAGCATATCCATATTGCTGCAATGGTAAGGCAACTACAGCCTGCCGCACCCTATACGACTGACAGACTTTGAATCTGAAATAAACAAGCGTATTTATTCTGATACTATTGTAAGGTATTTCGAATCCAAAGTCTGTCAGTTGTATAGTTGTGAGTTGTATAGTGTGTAGCAGGCTTTAGACATCTAAGATATCTGAGGGGTATCTAGGTCAATGAATGTGCCAGTTTACAATTGCCCTGTGGCATGTTCAGATCTAATCAAGATAATAATTTGTCATTGTGTCAAAGTATTGACGATGCATCACTTCAATACAGTGGTGTGCTTGCACAGTTGATACAACCTTAATCATAGCATTGCCATTGCAATAACCTGCACTATTGCAAAGTATAATAGACACTTGCTATAACACAGTACTGTGCTCACACTGCTCCATAAATACTTAAAATTCTACAATAGACTGAGTTCATAAAATGGTTTGTGCAAGCACTGGGAGTGGCATTAACTGTGTATGATGCAGTCATCATCACCATCATCATCATCATCAGTTTTTGAAACTACAGTGTAGGAGGTGTGGTTGGATGCTTCTTCTAGTTTATGACACTTCTCCAGGTTGCCTGTCCTGTGGTATATCTACCTGGGTGAGACTAGATGCAGGTATTTTAAAGCCAAAACGTACTTTCCAGAAGGGCTTCTGGCAAACCGTTTTGGCTAATATTTCATATTTCATCATTACCCACGTGTTATCCCAGGATTATTTCACATATTTCTTGTGCAAATATATGCACAAGCACAAAGAATACCATGTTTTCACTCTGTCGTCCATTAGCATTTCTTGTGTGATCTGTACAATTAGTCATGAACCAGATAATGAGAAGTCTATAGCCCTTGGTAGACAATGGCTTTCAGCTCTCCTGTGATGGAGCCATGGGTTTAGATATTTCTTGGCTAGTTTAATATCTAACCTAGATCAATGTGAAGGCACTGATTGGGTACTGTGTGCAGGATTCAGGAGGCATCTCTGGTTATGAAATGGTGACATCATGTTGCTTTGAGACCAGTTTTATAATGAACCTTGGAGAAAATTTCAGTGACTTACGACCTTCTGCATCACAGGATTTTGCCAATGACTTAATCTGCCCATTTTCACATTCTTAGCACACATATGGGGCATGAATTATGTCTGTTAGAGACAAGACAGAACTATTTTTCAAAAGTTCTCTGAGATTTAAATAATAATGGATTTACATAATCATACATAAAACATTTTACTGTTATAATTATGTGCATAAATTTTGCTGCCCAAGAAGAAAACTGACACTACATGAAAAGCCAGCACAATTGCTTTTGTTGGACCATGTTCATTAATCATGAGTAACCTCAATATGACATGATGACCCCTTGGAAAGTCATCTGATGTATAAGAGAAAAGAAAAACAACAATAAGATCTTGCTATTCTTTTCATGAATTCAATGCACATCCCTTCCTATGACAAAAGGTGCATAAACTCTTGTTAACAAATATGTATGCCTTTCATACAATATTTTACAAGATAATCTCTTCAAAAAAGAAGTACAATAAAATGAAGATGCTGTGAAAATTGCATGAAAGGATATATACTCAACTGGAAGCATTCTTGAGTACCGTAACACTTTTATCACTGATTGGGTCATCACTGCAATGACTTAAAATTTGAACAATTTCAGAAGTATAAGGTGTTAATCTGAGAATACTTTGTGCTCATGTTAAGGAAATGTGTATTGGTTTTGGAACGATCTACAGAGAGAGATACTGCTGCCTCAGAAAAAATTGTAAGAGCCCTTTATGACCCTTTTACAACATATGACAAATAAACCCTTGGAATTGTCATTTTGCCCATGCAAACAACTGAGCAGCATCTAATGACATTTGCACAAAGCACCTTTTCACTGAAACCTTGAATAAACTTCTCTTTTTTTTAACAGAGTATGGACCAATCCTTTGACACATAAACACACACACAAACCCAATGTGCACAAATATAAAAACAAACACACATACACACATACACACACACATTCATACAGGAATGCATTATATATTTCTATGGTGACAACAAAAATGAGAAAGAATTTTCAAATGTTCAAAATAGTCTCTCAAAATACCTTTTGGTTGAATAGCCTGTTGTCATGGTTACCATAAGTATCGTCACAGTCATTTACTGGCTAGAACCTTTCTCTATTCTTTCTTAATCTACCAGTACAGGGGTAGTCTTCATTCAGAGAAGGCAAAGACGGCAGGATGGAATCAAGGCCAAACAATTTGATGATTCAAAATTAGAGGGTGTGAACAGTTGTGGTCGAGGGGAGGATTTAGCTTTTAACGTTTTGTGAGATATTCAGAAACCACTCTATGAGATGTCAAAGAGCATGCAATTCTAAGGGGAATCAAAAGTTTATTTGATGAAAATTGGTTTTGAAATGGCCGAGATATCCAAAAACAAGGTAAAACAAAGAAATCATAATAAAGTTGTAGCCTGTAGTCTTTTATCATTATCACTTTTTTGGATATCTCGGCCATTTGAAAACCAATTTTCATCAAATAAACGTTGAATCCCTCTTAAAATTACATGCTCTTTCATATTTCATAAGAGGTTTCTCATTATCTCACTTAGGAATGTAAAAAACATGAATCCCCACCTCAACCAGTACTGTACAGCCCCTTTAAGATGGTGGAATAGAACTGTACTGCAACTTTCTGATCTACAGTGTATTGCAAAACCAGAAATATTCACGACATGAAATTTTTGCAATTCGCCACTGGCATTTCATGCATTTATAGTGTAGACAAGAATTTTCATATGCATTTTATCTTGTGAAGCTTGGCTCCTCACTAAATTAGCAAAAATTTTACGCACAAAAAAAAAATTATGATTTAATACAGTATGTCATCTTCCCCCTTAAATCACATTTGCCCACTATGGGTGTGGAATAGTGTAGATGACACATAGAATACATGTACTTCCTTTGATACTAAACTTTATATTCCAGCATTACATTGTCATAGTATTGCAGTTAAAATCCAAACACAACAAGTCAATAGATGGCCTTGACAGAACTGCATCTTGATATGGAAACATGATATAGGATACATTCAGGATAGTTTCATTAGTCTACTACTGACAGCACTTGCAAATTTTTACATTTGTGTGTATTTACATTTACGCAATGCAATAGAAATCCATAATCCTGAAACAAGAAAAAGGTAAAAGTTTCCTGTCCTTGCAGATAAAAGACAAGCTTTTCAGCAAGTTGGTAAGTTTTACTGTCAATGATTGTGATTTAGAATAAAATATCCCAGATCAGCATTTGTATTCACTCATTATCACTCGTTCACATCAATGTTAAAACAATTTCTCTATGAATACATATTGTAGTAGTCTAAGTTTACTTACAGCGCCATCTTTGCCAGGGAAACTAAAGGTGATGTCCGGACCGTGTCTTCGAGGAATTTGACGTAGAGCCTGGAGGAGGCGCACAGAATGTCTTGGCTGAAAGGAATTTGAACAAACAAAAAAAAAGATTTATAAAAGTCAACAGACAAGCTTGTTAAAAGACTGATACTGTACTCTAAAGCAATGAATAATTAAGTCAGCTTTAAATGATAAGGTGATAATGATTATGACCTGGGAAGGGAATTACTATTGTTTTTCAGCCTAGCATATTCTGTAATCAATATTATAGAATTCAACACTGCATAATATCACAGCAAACTGAAAACTATTCATTTAACGTTTTGACATATGAACTACTACATAAAATATATGAAGTCATGTGTAAAAGCATTCATATACTGACTATGACTATTTGCATTTGCAGGTCATTGCACAGTTATGGTGACAAAATGTAACCTGGCAATAAACTCACTTGCCATGTTATGATAAGGTGGCTGCGAAACAAGAAGGAGGAGGAGGAGGAGGAGGAGGAGGAGGAGAATAAGAAGAGTAGGCTGAATTGTGGTGCCCTCAATGAATGGGAGTTCAAAGAGGCATTGCTTGTATGGACACGCTGCCTCGGTGCTATCAACAAGGCAAACACATTACCAACCATGAAACTATTCAACATCCAATAAATGGGAATACTGTTGATAGATCCAACATCTCTGTAGTTACATGAAACAAATCAAGTCTAGACAAGACAAGACATTGATACCAATCAATACTACTCCTGATTTACATTCAAATATTTCTGACCACTCACAAAGAACAAAAGAGCCAAAAGAATAGAAACTGAAGTGAAAAAAATAGAATAATAAAAACTGTCTTCAACAATACAATGCCCTTAAAGTATACAATTACATATTCTTTCTATACTCCCTCCTTTCCCCTTGGCCCATTTTGCTCAAAAGCAAATTTTGAACCAATAAGCAATCACCTTTGCAGCACACAAAGTGGTCAAATGAGAAATAAATGAAAGGAAACTTGCATTATGCACTTATTGCAACACACAAGAAATGCTGATAGAGCTAGACTTATGAATGCAAGATGGGATCAGGAAAAAAGATAAGATTTTAAACTTGAGAAGAGGAATTCTGCAAGATTTGAGACTTGGTCAGGCATGCTGAGAAAGGGAAAGAGCCAACCAAAAAATAAAAATAGAAAGGTCAAGGCTTTGATCAAAGAGTGCTTTGATCCTAAGCCTGCTCTTCAATCGATATCATCTGTTCGGTAGCTATTGGAAGATGAGGCTGACAATTTTCCCATAGAGGAGGGAGGATAGATAGAAGGAAAAAATTATCTCCATCCCGGACAGATCACCTGACCCATGACTGACGTGGCAGAGTCAGTGACAGTCGATGGCTAAGTGCACTTTAGGGTTCACTCCAGACCAATCCTGTCTTGATTCATATCTTTCTTGAGCAGACAACCTACCCATGGCTCTAATCCTGTGCTGGCATCTCTGCTACACATTAATGGCATAGGTACAAGAATGCACATCATTAACTTCACACATTTCATCTCCTATTATGCTCCAAGATGCTGCCAGTCAAATTTCATAGTATGCTGGTGTCCTTTAATCAAGTAGGATTCTTTTCTCATACTGCATACAGGCTGGCATCCACTGGGTGAATTTGCTGCTTTACAGTTACTGTAAAATGAGGAATGTTCGCATGCATTTTAATTTCGCGAATTTCGCAAGAACCAAGATTCGCGAAATTAAAATGCATGTGAAAGTTCTTGTCTACACTATACGCATTGAATGTTAGAGGCAACTCGCGAAAATGTCATGCCTCGAAAAAGGCTGTTAGCTCCAATTTGCGAAAATTTCGCTGCAAAAATATCATGTTTTACAGTACACTTCACAGATAGTGAAACTTCACTCTCTTCAAACTTGATCTAGAAAACATGGCTGACTATTACATTAACCTGTAAGAGGCACATCCTATTTCCAAAGTTACCACACTGTTTGACCTCAGGAAACACTTTACATCTCCGGTTCAACGCACTGACAGTGACCTTATTGTGCATCAGATCTTAGTTTACTCTGTGTTCATTATTGCACTCTAGTCCCTTCCTGCCAAACTCAAAACAATTCTTGAGATAATAGATCCCACTTCCTTGTTTCATCTAATTCTTTGATTTGTCACATCTCTATTAACTTTGCAACCATAACTGAGGAGAAGTGGTTAACCATTAAGAAGATATCAGAAACAAGAAAGCACAACTTTGCCAGTGGCACTTGGTCATAGCAACCTGGAAAGTAGTCTTTTTCAATCCCTCACAATGTTGTCAGCACTGAAAGTTGTGAGCAAGGAAAGCCAAAGCCAGGCACAATGGCACAACTATGACCCAGAAGACAGTTTAACCGGCACACCACTCTCAATGAATAATGCAGTTCGTCACTTTGACCAATGAAATTGCAAGATTTTCCCATCAATTATCAGTTGCAAATGCATCATACATGAGCATTTTCAAACAGATCTCTGCTGATTGGTTGTGAGTTTTGCTACAAAATGCTGGTAGCCAAATTTGGCAATTCAAAGGCATAAGTTAAGAAATTCAGATGGGACTCATAAGGCCCATCTACTGAGGCCTGCTCATTGCTGACAGCTTGACACTGTCTCACAAGATGACCCTAGCCTTGCTTAAGGCCGTGTCACACCATTCCGGGCAAGCTACGCGGGCTTGTGGCGAGGAGGTAGTTTCCAGCACGTAGAAGATTTTCAGCGGGCGAACAAGAATGTTTGCAATTTCCATTCATGCCTTGTCATACCGTACGGGGGAACTTCTGCGGCTTGACTTGCGGGGAAACAAATTTACTCCAAGGAGCTCTCCGCAGTTGGTCCGCACCTGACAGTATCTAGCGCGTAGTTGCCCGGAGGTGCTCATGCAAGTGCGATTTAACCGCAGCCAAGTTTTGAGCATGACCAAAACTTTTTCCGGGTGAGTCATGGGAATGCCCGTAGAAGTCCACGCAGAACGTCAGTAGGAGACCCTTAGCGGCAGTGCTTCCCAGGCAATTCCCACGCAGGTACTTCGCGGTCCCGTATGCAGCCAAGATAATGAAATTCTGTGAGATTTCAGCCATTCCATTAGAGGAATTCCTTTACTGAGTTGTCAGCCCCCATGCGACTGGCAAAAAGGTCACACAGTATACTCGCAAGTATAACGCGTCCAGCAAGTAAGACACATGCGCTGACTCGCACAAATCCTTTTCCGCCCTCAGGAATGTCCGGTATGCTAGAAAATCCCTACACGTAACAAGCCCGAGTAGCTTGCCCGGAAAGGTGTGACAGGGCCTAAACACGGTTGCGGGTAAAAAAATATGCGTGCGCACCGCCGGGCGACTACTTTTGAGATACATGCTAGGTACTGTCATGTGCGGATCATCTACGGGGACCTCCGGGTAGTCAAAATTGTTCTTTGCAAGTCGCACGCAAGGCTGGTGTGACACGGCCTTTACTTTTACAAAGGATATCTAATAAATCAAAAAGCTGATACTGTCAGTCAATAATTTTGCCTCATCTAATCCCCAAAGTTAAAAGTTGGATGGCTTTTCACTGAGCTGAGAAATCACATCAAAATTTTGTTACCTATTTTCCTCTTCCTCCTCTTCCAGCCATTTTCTCCTTCTATTTAACTTATCTTTCATTTCTTCCTCCATAAGCATCAGCCTTGCCAAGTGTGCCTCAGAGATTAACTGCTACATATACTGAGGATAATGTCACAGGCAATCCACAGATACCATTAACATTACAGGAAGTTAATGCTAAAAGACACAGCCAGAATGTATTGATGGCAAGTCACACTGCAATTTTTCTCTCCTCCCCCCCCCCCTCTATTTCTTTCTCTCTTTCACTCTCTCCTCTAAGTTTGCAATCCAAGCGCTTGTTTGATCACACTAAGTCTGTGGCCTGACAGCTATAAACAGTGTCCTCATATATATTTTCTTTTATTTCTACTTAGAAAGGTCTATCAAGCCAGTTCTTCTTTCCTACCTTCAGTCAACAAACAAAGTTAGATCTAAGGCCTCCGTGTATCTGATGTTCAATGCAATCTTGAAATAGGCAGTGTGCAGAAAAGACAAAAACAATGTGCACATATTAGAAGGCAAACTATTTAATCAGTGTGAGTGAAATACTGACTTTAACATAGGTAACTCTATCACGACCGCTTGCAACCTAGTACGAGAAGATGTAAAAGGCATTAAGTGAATGTTGTCCGGAAAAGGTTCATCTGATATCATGGTTGGCATGTACAGCAAAAGCCTCTTCTCACTATTTGAAGGCCATTGAAGTATTGTTCAGCTAAAGACAGACTACTTTTAAAAGCATCCTCAACCTGGACATTTTTCCAAGACCATGTTTTCAAAATCTGTCCATTAATAGTGGCCATGAGCAAACAATGAAGTGTGATCTATTTTTTTTTTTTTAAGTGACACAGGAATGAAAAGTTCTTCAAAGGTACACTAATATCTAGTTCTATAAATGAATTGGAGCAGTAATTATGAAACACACACACACTTTTATTTATACACAAATATGTGTGCATGTACATATGAATAAACAGACAAAACTGTTAAGCCATGATATAAATACAAGCTATCATTATTCAACCGCATTGATATTCTATAACAGTGTCATAATCAATGCTAATAATATTTTAAAACTCTATAGTCTTATCCTCCATATTATGTCTACCTTTCTTCCCTTCATCATAGTCATAGTCAAAGTCTATACGTCACTTTCATTTGCTACTAAAGCATCCTATAAAGACTATTTCAGATCCCAACCCCATTCCCTTTTAAATCATCCATTTAGTACTTTTCCTACAATCCCCTTACCCATCATTCCCTTCCCTCAACAAACAGCCATCTCTAATACATGTACCTCCAAACGTCATTCTAATGCCCCCCCCCCCCCATTTCTCAGACTCGGTTTAACCACCCGACAGACCTGTAAGTGTGTGCACAGCTAAACCATCCATGAAACTCCCTCCCAACAGCTTAATTCCCAGTGGTGCCTCAGGTGCTAAGCCCCACCTCTCTCTTTATCTTCCTCAGCTCCAACTACATAATTGTCCAATTCCCTTTCTCGGGCATTAAGAAATCACTGGTCTCTTACTCTGTAAGAAAGATCTAAAGACACACTCGACTGAAGCTTTTGCTTGGTCAAGCTCATGACAAGAATTACAAATTATGTTGTAAGCTGCACGTGCAGTCAGGAGTTGCGTATTGCCGAGTTACTGATACCTGAGCATCTCACATACAAAGAAACGTTCAGACTTCTAATGCTGCTGTCATCAGTGCCTGTAGTCTCAATGACATTGAGTGTTGTGTGCTTAAATACTGTAAAAGTGGTTTCTTTCGCGTACAGATACTTTCGCGGTTACACTTTTTCGCATGTGTTTAAATTCGCGGTTGGCAAAATCTGTGAATTCACAGTGGGCAAAAACTGTTTTATTTTGCACATGAAAACCCAAACTATAGTCCAATTATTCTTTTATTTATTACGTAGAAATTAGAATTAAATGCAGGCTAGCCTGAAATCCCATCTATCGAGTACTTTATAACAGGCTTGTACCTACGAGTACATTGCGCGGTATCGCTGTGTGTGTGTTGACCATCAATACACTCAAGTTTGTAAAACATTTTTATTTTCCATCTTTTTCATGTAGAAAATCACATGCATGAAATTATTGTACAAGGAAGGCAGAACCTCATAAAAGCAGAGCTTGTGGCGAGCTGCCTTACACTCAATGCGCGGAATCTTCGTGTGTGCATGTGCGCAATACTACAGCGTTGTAACAAGCGGCAAGTTCAAAACATTTCCTTGCATGGTTAATTTCGCGTGGCTTTTCAAAAATGTTACATTCGCGGTTCAACCTCAAAGCGCAAAAAGCGCGAAAATAAAACCACCGCGAAAGAAACCACTTTTACAGTAACACATATCTACACTGTAGTAAAGCATACTCATTGTCAAAGGATCTGTCCTCATTCTTATCTGCAGCACACATCTAACAGGGATGTCCAGTAATATCACCAGTTTAATCAAGCTCATGCATTGCATCTGTTTATTGCATTAAGAAACTAAGCGGGGAAGAAAAAGTAAAGTAATGTGAACTTCAATGCCAGCCATGTGTGACCAAATTAGCATGTTAAAATGTTGATTTACCCTATATACAGGCAAGAAATTTCAGATTCTTTACATACCTCATAAACAACATGCTTGCCTTCAGAAAAACAAATGGTTCGGAAACATTGAGTCTACATCTATAAATCAACACATTGGCAATTTCCTCTTCAGGTGCTTTCACTATTCCCATGGCTCTGTTAGTGACGTAGCCCCTGTCAAAGGCTAGCCCCCTGTAGTAATTGCAAGTGAGGGCTTTGATCTTCAAATATTCCAGTGCAATACTACAACTTTCTAAACAGATTATTCAGTTTATATAAAGCAATGTTACAAAATCAAACTTTTGAATGTCAAATCTAAACACTTTGAGACAAAACATCATACATTACAGGAGAATTCAGGGAATTTGAACAATGCTGACCAACCACAGATGGAGGGCAAACATGGTTATCTCTTTGCATCTCTTCCCTTTGTATGTTCATTCCATGTCTGACACAACAAAGAACAACTGACCAAATCACTCTTTACCTTGCTTGCTCTTAACCCATTGATCCTTTTGGAAATTCTTATTGCAGAAATTGTCATCTTGTCATTAGTTGAGGACGAGTCACGAGTCACGAGTATACTTGGGCAAGTGTCTATGGGAAATGCATGTTGTAGCAAAATCAGCCCATCCTCAGTGGGTTAATTAGCGTCTTTATATTTCACTGCATGTCTTATAGCGGAGAAAGATTAAGGGATTAAACTCAGCAAAGTCTACTCCTAATGCAAATAATTTTTTTTTTCTTTTAAGAATGCCACTTTGAGAGAAAAACAGATAGTGCTGTCACTTCAATAGTATCATAAATCTAGCAATTATAAGATTTTTGAAAATTTGGCTACCACAATGTTCAAACAATCATACATGAACAATAAAAGGTTCGAAAGAACTCTCGCTGTATAACACTCACAAAGGAAAGTATGATTATGACAAAGAGACAGAGCACTAAATCAAAACATATTTCTGGGATTTGATGGGTTAAAGGAGGCTGATGTTGCAATTCAAGCCACCACAATGAATTAACAGACAAACAATGGCCTAAGATCACATAGTGTTAGCTGTCTTACAGTGAAGCAATATCGCATTTATAACTTGAGCAACTATGTAAATGTCTTGAATGATGTTATTTTATTTCTTATTGGTTTCCAATTCTCCAGGAAGCTCAATGTAAAAGGGTGTCTCTTCCTCGTGAAAAGAATATTTTTATTGAAAGAGAGAGAGAGAGGAAAAAAAAATGTAAGTTAGTCAAACTGTCAAACAATAACCAAAGATCAGGAAATGGCAATGGGGATGCATCCCTGCAATCTCACAGCAGGGTGCTGTAGAATGTCATGCTAAAAGGGCACCCTGCGGGTGGCTTTATTGAGGTGCAGCAATGATTGAAGATCATCACCACCTTGGTAATTGAAAATATGCCATGTTCCTTGAAATGGCACTGGAGCATCACTGGGAGGCCTAAACATCACCATTAACTATCATCAAATGGACAGGAGGGAAATCTGACTTAAATAGGATGATTGCATGGCATTGATAAATGTTTTAGCAGTGCTGAGCCCAATGTAAATGAAAGAACTTCTCTCTCTCTCTCTCTCTCCCTCTTTCTCTTTTTCAATAAAGATATTATATATATATATATATATATATATATATATATATATATATATATATATATATATATGTATATATCGTTTCTCCTTCTTCTTCTTTTTTTTTAACAAGGAACTTCCTTTTCTCAGTGAGCTGCTAGGGAAGATTAAATATCTGAAAAATTGGAAGCCACTAAAAACATTAAAATAAAATCATTTGAACATTTTTTACATTTACATTGAACACATTTACTTAATCACATCATGAATGCAATACAGCTCTACTTTATGACACATCCCTTGCTGTAGAATATGATCCTACCAGAACACCTTTTGGTAAGTTTGAGTAATATCAAAGGTTTTTAGTACCCAGCTTGGCAAACAGTCAAAATTTATCTCCAGTAGATATGAAAGAAGTGTTTAAACATATAACTCTCAATGTATGCTATTACTCTCTGGTTTCACATATGAAAATATCCATATCTACATCTTTAATCATGATAGTATTGCCAAATGTGATTATCCATCATGCTAAAATCACAGGTCAGCATTCATAATTAAATGCAATAAAGAGACATTTTTTTAAAAAGTCACTTGAGGAATCATGTCTACGCCGCCCCATAAACAGACTGCATGGCACTGAACATATTGGACTCAATTCGCGTAGGTGACGGTATTTAAGGTATCATAAAAACAGCTTCCTCTAAGATCCATCCTTCAATAGCAAGCAACTATTGTCCTTGTGGATTGTGCCTGGAGGTTGTCACACACAGGTGTGCATATTATCTACCTAACAAGGACCCCAGCTGTCCTCTCTTGAGGAGGATAGTGCATTGGGGTGAAGACAGGATGTTGCTATCAATGTTTTGGTCTTAAATACATTTTATATTTGAGTCTCCGCAATATATGTTCATAGTTACCACTAGCCCAAACAGAATTCTATGAAAATTCTTCTGCACATTTTTCTTTTAAATCTGAGATTAAAAACAAAAATTGACAATACTGGATATTTCATGCTGTCTTGTGGCATTGAATTAATATGTATCACAATGTTTTCATCATTAAATGAAATTGTGTGTGTGTGTGGGTGTGTGTTTATGTGTGAGTGGATATAAGGCCAAAAAAAAAAATTGTTGCATTGGCGTAACATGAGACTTTCAAATAGGGTCGGTCGGGCGGATTTTTTTTTTTTTTTTGCTACCTGCATTTTACGTGTAAAACTCGTGCTCAGCTCAGTGAACAGTTACAACTGCTGCACCGAATGTGCTGTGTTCATCTATTCTACAAATCATTTATGAGGCCGATATTACTGGAATTATACCCCTTCACAGAATTTAAAGATGTTGAAATCCCTATCCTGAATGTTTTCACTTCATATTTTACTATTTTGACTTAGATAAGATAGATGCAAATTGACCCATATGTACGATCTTTTCATCGCACACGGCGATCTCTATTACAGTCCCACATATACAGATTCGTGTAAGTTCTCCACACAAGAAACCTATGGCAAAACTGTGCACAATACATCGCAGTCTGAATGCTACGTATACACTGAATAAATCTTGTTAGAGTACGTGTCCGTGTTGGAAACAGATGACGTACTGATCAAGGAAGGCTAAATGTGAGGCGCTAGATCTCTCCCTCGTACATCCGATATCCCCAGAGCCGTTTCCACTTCCGGGTTTGTGCGATCGCGATCGCAATCAACAAGATATTTGATATCGATAGCAAAAAATAAAAAATAAAAAAACATGGGGTCGGCGGAATTTTTAGGGTCGGGCGGGTTACGCCAATGCAACAATTTTTTTTTTTGGCCTAACCTTCATTACTGCTTCATATCCCTAGCCACTGCTGTCATCTACAAATCAAGCAAGAGACTTCCAGGGTTCTCAGGCTCAACTGAGTGCTGCACGTTCACCTTCCATACATACTTGCAGAGTATTACCAAAAAGAACAAAGCAAACTTTGGGAGCCTTAGGGGCCTCCACAAGGGCATGATGGTGTCCATAGATTCTATTACATTGCCAATAATACCTATCCAGTTTGTAGAAATGCATTTTCATGAGGAATATCAAAATTTGAAAACCGAACTCAAATCTGGTCATAGCCCTGAGGTGGCCACCCTAGATCATTCATACACAAACTTCAAAGTACAACTACTACTGTACCTTGTATTTACTCTCAGAGTATATCTGGTTTCAGAGATCTATTCTTTTTTCCTTAAGATTCTCTACTTCATAGGTTCTGGGGACTGGATGCCCCAAAAATCTGTCATGGTACCCATATGAATATGTTAATATATAAGTCTTGTGAAAATCCATTACGGAGTTTTCAAGAAGAAGCTGAAAATGTAAAACTTGGGCCCAACTTGGGCCCAACTTGGTCCCCCCAACTGGCAATAAAAGAATTTGAAACTACAATCAAACATACTTACTCTTAGCACTTGCTAAGCTCCATCACTTCTGGTTGTAGAGCAGAAGATTTTCAAAGAATCCTCAATTCAGGGGATTTTGCAGGGCACTACACCCCAAGGGGGCATAGAGACTATTTGAAAAAATTATGACCCTATCATCTTGAGAGAGCTGCCACCTGCCAAGTTTGGTGAAAATCTGTCAAGGGGCTTTCAAAAAGAAGCTGAAAATATTTTTACAGGATGCACAGTGAATGCAGGACTTGGCTCAGGTAAGCTGAAAATGTTACTGTGGTAAAAGAGACAATGGTGTGTTGCTTTGAAATGGAAGTTAAGAGATGTAGAAGAGTAACTATGTGATTCTATGCTAGTATCAATATTTCATGCATTTGTCATGTTCTTGGGGCATTAACTTTGATTTCACTTGTTATTATGATTTTCAGTAATGCAGTATTGTGGTCATAAGTGACAGTATTAACATACCTCTACCATGGGGTAAGTTCTGTATCATGGTGCACTGCCCTTTTTGCACATGATGTCATGACCAACTTGTTGTTAAGTGGCCTGGAACCCATCCCTACCCCTCCCCCAATAAAAACTAGGAAAATTACCCATAAATATTACAGCAATAGCAACAGCCTGAAGGAGAGTGAGTACATGCATTGCACACTAGACTTGTTCCCTGCCCAAATAATCAAATTTGTGCGCTTCCAGGGTTTCCTCTCATAATTTTCTGGACATGCTCAGCTAAGCATGTCTGGATTCCGGAACACGGAACATCCTCAACATCACCTCATCTTCCCTCCCCTCCCCTCCCCCCCCCCCAAAAAAAAAATAAAAAAAATCACCAAACACCAACCAAGTGCATTCTCGAGACTGCAACACACAGTAGACAGGCAAATATGGTTCTAAGGTATCCCCCCAGCAAATGTACCGGTACACAAAAATACATGTGTATACACTGTACATAGAGTGAAAGGCATTGACAGTATGGCTTAAGTTGTGCAGTCTTGTATGACAACTGCACACATAAACTGAGAAAGACCTCAGTGAAGTGGATGCTCAACTGTGCATCACTGGAGTATCACAAAATGAATTCCTGGAAGAAATTATCTGTCTCATCTCACTGCTGTTTGTCTCACAGCAATCTGTTAGTACACTTCTGACAGAATTCTGTAAAACTGGAAATTTCATAGTGTGGAAAATTTTCTGGCATTTTGTATGACATGAAACTAGCACGAAAATAAAAGCATGCAAATTTTTTTGCTTGCTGTATGTAACATTACTTTATATTTTGATTCCGCAGGGAAAAAAAAAATATGCAAACTTCATCTTAGAGGGCTGTGAGTGAAAAATTCCCCTTTTCCAGTACTACGCATGTCTCTTCTATGCACATGCATTTGCAATCATAAGAATTTTTGATGGGAATGGTTAAACTAGACCCAGTCAAATGAAATGAAGAAGATGAAGTGACCAAAAGATATATTAGGTTAGTTTCAAAGGTACATGTATCTTTATCGTATCCGGGCAATTACCCCCCGAGGGCAATTACCCCCCAGCTAAATGTTGGTTAATGGTACGGTTAAAGTAAAGATTAGGGTTAGGGTTAGGATTAGGGTTAGGAGTATGGGTTAGGGTTACGATTAGGTTCAGGATTGGGATTAGGATTAGGGCCATGGGGAGGGTCCTGGGTAATTGCCCTAGACCCATCTTTATACCTGCTAAAGATGTTTGAATGATCATAATCACTCCTGTTTTTGTTCTTTTACTTTTCTTTCGTACACAAGCACAAGATTGTTACAGAAAATACATTCTCTCCTTCAATGAACTGACATATTATGCAGCCTTATTTGAGAGTACTTTTCATTTTCCATGCATTGAAAATGTAACCAGAATCAAAATGATCCATTCATGCTGAAGAAAAGGAAGAGATGCATGAGTTCGTAGGAAACAAATACACAAACAAAAGGCATCCATAATTCAGGCTGAATCATCAAGTTCCCACAAGTTCCATGTAAGTGGAATCCAATCAGGACACAAGAAATATTAACTGCAGCAATGTAGGATTATGATACCATTAGCAATTGTATGTCATCTTAACTCAAAATGGCATGATAAAGTCTGCTCTGTCACATACAAACACAAAAACATACAGACATGATGACACCATCTGATGTTGAAATTATGTATATAACTACTCAACTGGGAAATTCAAAGTATGAATTGGAAAGCAAGCTATAGGTGCACCAACTGCCTGCATACACCAGAATCTGTGTATGTTATAATAAAAATGTTGAAATGTTAATAGTTAATAGTTAATTGTTAATAGTTAATAGTTATAATAAAAATGTTGAAATGTTTGAATATGTATATGCATGTAAATATATATCTTTTCATTTTTGAAGCGCCATGAGCACTGAAAAGTGGACCTGTGTGCTATACAAGTAGCCACTATTATTATTATTATTATTATTATTATTATTATTATTATTATTATTATTATGTCTGCAAAAAGCCCACTTTTTATAACTCTGTACTTGCATGTTATCACTTCTTAACAACAATGGTGCACTAAAGTAGAAACTATCTCTAATCTCTTAACACAAAATTAGTCAAACTTTAGAGATATATCTCAACCATTTTTATTGGGTTTTCAGTGATGTCACAAAAAGCATTGCAGTAGCACATCACAAATACTACAAATGGGTTTGTCTTTCACAAGAACTTAATCTCTGTCCTTTTTCAGATTCAAAAATGCAACCATGATAAGATTTACCATTTGCAGATTAAACAAAAACCCAGCATTAGTGCTTTAAAATAGTTCTAAAATGTGTTAGGGATAGAAACAACCACTGTAAAAATTTGAACCCATATAATCAATGTTAACTATTGTTAAATATACAAAATGTGAACAATAGTTATAAAAAAAATGTTTCCAGACTAAACCATCTACAGTTATGGTTTATTGAGAAAAATTACTGGTATCTCCTAATATTTTAGGCTTTACTGCAAAAATTTTATATGGTAGGATGTTTTGTGATACAACAGACCTACACATATGCATCAAATGTGATATCTTGAACATTTTTTAAATCACTGCTCCCAAAGGTAAACAGGACCTTTAAAAGGTTTTTGTGTTGTTTTTTCAAGCATAACCACAACAGAGAGTTTTATGGCCAAGGCACAGAGGCAATAGAGAAGTGTCGATATTCATAAATTGTCCAATGTCTTCTACTATTCTCCTTGACATAAACCATAGTGAGAGAGGCTCACTTGCCACTTTGCAGTCATAGAAAATGCAGTGGAAATCCCATCCATTAGACGCAGGATTCTAAAAATACCTAGAGCTGCTTTTCACAAGCGTTGTATAGGAATGCTCAACATCCCTGTTCTCTGCCCCATCCCCCTTCCTTGTGTGCCATGCTTTTACAACAGCTTTCCATTTGTGATGCTTGAAGAAGCGTGCTGGTACACACACTTGGCTTTCATTGGGAAAGTACATCTTCAATGGACTGTTTCACACTTGACTCATGGGGTCAGTTCACATGGTAAATTTATGTAGAGTACTCGGGGGCATGGATATACTAGCTCAAAACCACAGAAAACCTCTTTCAACATCTAACAGATATTCAAGGGTTCTCTGAGGTTTGGAATATACTGAAAATCTACAGCAGGGAAAGGGTTGTGTAGATAATACTGACATCAAATCATACTTCTGTGTAGATAGGGAAAAATTGATAGATATCACTTTAAAAAGATCACAATAGATCCACAATGCAGCTAAAATGCTAGCCTATTGACAAATTTTTTCAACCACATTTTTATTTTTAATTAGCAAGCATATCATTTGTAAAGCAGAAGAGTGCTTAAATTTTGATAAAAGAAGCAACTGCACTTTAGAAGTTGTACACAACACAGCAGAGTGTCTAGTCTTCTTATGTTATCTTATAGAATAAAAACCTTTAATATCGACTACCCTGCTGCTCCAACACCAGGAAAATTTCAATAAGGTATTTTCTATAAAAATTAATAAAGACCACATGTACACACCTTACCTATATTGACCCCATTAAAGAGATCTTGTCAAAGTAGCATGCACCACATAGCAGCCAAAACTATAGCCATACATAAGAAGTGACGATTCTTGGCAATATTTTCTTATCTATTTTCTTCATCTTGTCACAAATCTGCATATTATAGGAAAAGCATTCAAATTCCCAATGTGGGAATTGAGATGCCATGATTAACCTTTTTTTTTCAATCTAGTGAACCAATTGCTACAGTTGACCTTTTTTTTCCATCATTAAGATTGTACTAGTGGACAGCAATCCAATGGCTCAAAATGTCTGCTGTTCAAATGGTAATTTAGAGGTGGAACCAGGGAGGAGGTCAATCTTTGTAAAACGTCCCCCTCAATGCTTTGTACAGCTTGTACATAAGACCTGATGCACATTACAGAACACAGGTTCTTATGTGCCCTCACTAAAATTCAAAGTAGCTAAATCATCAATATCTATGGGTGCCTGAGGGCAAGAACAGATAAGGGGGGAGAAGGAAGATATATTGAAATGCAAACGTGTCTGAAGCTGCACTATTGCTGCCAAGCCTCATCAATAATGGGGGATACGATGCAAACGCTGAGAGGTATTCATGATTATCGTCCTCACACCCTATGAATGAATCATGGCCTCCCCCACAGTCCCTCCATTACCACCTTGTGACCTGCAGATCATTTGTGAAATAGTTCAGCGTACAGTAGGCATGGTATCTGTTTGCTTGTCTCCTGCAATTTACAATACTTTGCATTGATTATGCACCCACCTGATACCCACTGGTCATAAGTTTAAATGGTTAATTGCCAGTAGCTTAAATCATAAAATCATATATGATAACTATCATATTCTTTTCTGAATACAAATAACTGCTGACATTAACAATCAATGTCTACAGGTAAATCTGATACAGGTGACATATTACTGATATTAGAGTATATTTCTTAAGGTAAAATTGTATCACATGTTGCATTGTACTTAAAGAAAATGATAATAAAGTTATCAACCAATAAAGTCACACTTCAAACGATGTTAAGATTGATGGCCATATACAGAATGAGTTGAAGAAAGAGTAGATGTTTCTAAAAAATCTGACAGAATGTAAGAAAGATACAGAATTTTGAATTTGAATGCCTTTTCACCAAAAAGTGACATTAGCCACGAAATCTTTGAAGGTTTCCTTGGCAGTAGAAGATTTCACAGTGTACCACATTCTTTCTTGGGTATGTACGTGGCCCTGGAAAGGACCTACTCACTCCCAACACTTTGGCAAGCATGTTCTTGCTGTTTCTAGAAGTTAAAACTCTCTTGCAAACGGCAAGAACTTGGACTTTATCTTCACTTCAAAACAACATTTACATAAATATATATATCACATTAAAAGATGATAAGATTAGGACTATTAACTTGTGAATAAGGAGGGCAAGGAGTTCTCTGTGTGCTGTTAAGGGATTGTTGGGGGTAGCGCTCATTTCATTATCATGTCTCATCCAACTCATGATAAAGATTCTCCTGTGTATACTCTGACAACATTGTAAAATCAAGCTAAGTTAAAATAATATCACATTGACTGTCTGTAGCAGGTGGTATTTTCAACTACGTTCTGTCAATATCTCCCCTTTGGTATGGAAAGCTCTCCCTCCCCCTCCCCCCCCCAAAAAAAAAAATGTATATACATCCACAGTGTATCAATGGGGAGACATTTTGGCAAATTTCAATGAATGAATTTATCATTTACAACACTTGCATTATGCATAAGTTGTCATTACTACACTCCATGCCCAGGGACCCATATAGTGCGTGATGACTTGATTAATGCAACTCTAGTTTGTATCTTGTGATGGGGAAAGATTCGCCATTATTTACCACCATTGCCCTTACAGAAAAACATCAATCATTTAGCAATATTTAGGAGATTAAGTGGGCCCAGAGGATGGGATGTGATGTGTGCTAATGGACTTTTTTTGGAAAACAACACTGAAGTAACATGATCTACAATTACCAGTATGTGATGACAAGGTGACTTTCACTCAGTATGTATGGGTTTTACCAGAAGATGTTTAAATACTTTGGCTGTTGTTGGGGCTTATAAATAATCTTTTATACAGAGTGACTCCTATAAATACACTCACTCCAATTATACATACTTACACCCATACTGTAATTACATCCATAAACAAGGACACTGTTTTGTAACACCTCACAATGCCTCATGACAAGTCTACGATGGACTTGGAGTAAGTCTTCTTACTCTAGTTCCATCTCTGATGAAATAAAAAAGAAAAACTCATATCCTTCATTACTCGACTCAAAATTTAATTATTGATGCTGGATACTATCAAGCATGATTTAGCCATACACTATACTCTGCATTTGTACAAACAAAAACAATTAAAAAAATGTATAGGAATATGGTGTGTGTGTGTGTGTGTGTGTGTGTGTATATGTGTGTATAACTACTATCATCTATGAAACATTTTCATCTTAAGTGCTATATAAATTTTTCATGTTATTTTTTTTTATTGATAGCTCAATATATGGAAACTACAGCTTCAAGACAACAAAAATCTTCAAGCCAGCTAGTCATTGCTATGATAGCAAAATCAAACTCAGTGCTTCATTGTATCATTCTGAAAAGTACCCTCCATCATGGTGAGGTATCTGAACTTTTTCATTTATATATTATTCTGTTCTCTTCAATCATAACTTATAGTCAAAGCAGGGTTGTGTTTACTACTGAGTACTTAGCAGAATCCTACATAGTACTATACATATTGTATTTGTGTGTTTGTTTGTTTTTTAACTGTTTGTCAAACAGAGACCAACTCATGTTTCTAATCCTGGTACACAGGCAAATACACAAATCAGAAACACACCCATGCACACACACCTTAGGAAGATCGGAAATGCAAAGTTGACCCAAATGACAGCTTAATGTATTTTTATTTAAATAGATCTCATGACATCTGATATTGAAAAAAAAAATGGGTTTACATATATTATAGTCTAAAGCTCATTAGCACACACACTGTACATGTACATCTCCATATATACAGTCATGTTTAATTAGGAAATATTCAGATTTTTTTGGTGTAAATTATTTCCCAACATTTCAATGGGCTTTCAAGAAGACATTGAAGGCACTGGTCTCATCACACTGTGTGGATCCCTTTAAACTCGTGTTGTTTTCAGATATAGGTGCATCTTGCCTCCATTGGGAATGACTACTAAGAGGATGGAAATTTGTCTTGGCATGAGAAACAAAGTAGCAGCCAAGAGCATTCCCTCCCAAGATACCACACAATACATGGATAGCAAGAGGTGACTTGCTTGTTCAAGTAATTTACACCCTTCAAGGCTGTCTTTGTTTATTTCTATCTCACTTCTTTTCTCTTCCTTTCTCTCTCCATCTGTCTTTCTGTCCTTCTTTCTGACTCTCCCTTTCTCTCACACAGCAGAAAATGTCAATTAACTATCATTTCAAGAAACAAGAGACCCGCGGGTCTAGCGCTCACCTGAGTATCGCAAGTTCACCTTTCACGCAGTCACTAATCTAAATTATTCACAGCTCTACCAAAATTTGACCAGGCATTCTGAAGTAGAAGATGAAAATGTACAATAAGGGCCCAAATTTTTAAAGATTCCTTAATTTGGGGAATTGGGGGCCCCCTGGGGCCCTCTGGGTGGGGCATGGTGCCCATTTTGATAAATTGAGATCCTGACCCCCTAAGGATGCTACCTGCCAAGTTTGACAAAAATCTATCATGAGGTTTTCAGGAAGAAGATGACAATGTACGATTCAGGCCCCCATTTGGACCTTCCTAACCAACCCCCCCCCCCCAACCCCTGCCCCCAAGAGGGGCACCCCTGGATCTCCTATGAACAAACTCGAAACTACAGTCATTAATGTACTCACTCATAGTATTATCTTAGCTGTATAACTTCTGATTCTAGAGAAAATTTTTAACGATTCCTTCATTTGGGGGGGTTTGGGCCCCCCTGGGGGCCCCCTGGGTGGGACATGGTGCCCATTTTAACAAATTGAGATCCTAACCCCTTAGGGATGCTACCTGCTAAGTTTGGTGAAAATGGGTCATGGAGTTCTAAAAAAGAAGATAAAAATGTACAATTTAGGCCCCATTAGGACCCCTCCTCACCTCCCTCCCCTGGGTCCCAAGGGGGGCACCCCTGATTCTGCCATGAACAAACTTGAAACTGCAGTCATCAATGTACTAACTCATAGTATTAACTTAGCTCCATCACTTCTGGTTCTAGAGAAGAAGATTTTTAAAGATTCCTTAATTTTGGGGGATTTGGGCCCCCTGGGGGTCCCCTGGGGGCCCCCTGGGTGGGGCATGGTGCCCATTTTAACAAATTGAGTTACTAACCCCCTAGGGATGCTACCTGCCAAGTTTGGTGAAAATGGGTCATGGGGTTCTCAAGAAGAAGATGAAAATGTACAATTTAGGCCCCATTAGAACCCCTCCCCACCCCCCTCCCCTGGGTCCCAAGGGGGGCATCCCTGATTCTGCCATGAACAAACTTGAAACTGCAGTCATCAATGAACTAACTCATAGTATTAACTTAGCTCTATCACTTCTGGTTCTAGAGAAGAAGATTTTTAAAGATTCCTTAATTTTGGGGGGTTTGGGCCCCCCTGGGGGCCCCCTGGGTGGGTCATGGTGCCCATTTTAACAAATTGAGTTCCTAACCCCCTAGGGATGCTACCTGCCAAGTTTGATGAAAATCGGTCTTGGGGTTTTCAAGAAGAAGATGAAAATGTAAAAAGTTTACGCACGACGCACGACGGACGACGGACGACGGACGACGGACGACGGACGACGGACGACGCACGACGCACGACGCACGACGGACGAAGGGCGATCGCAATAGCTCACTTGAGCCTTTGGCTCAGGTGAGCTAAAAATGTTTGCTACTACTCTGCCTATAACATGTACCCTGGTCAAATATGTTTCAAAGAAGCTCTGTGGTGATGCAGCAAATTCTTACTCTGCCCTCATCAATGCCCCACTTTCTTCCCTTGTATCAGCATAGAAAAACTTAACTTTTCTACTTTCCATGCATGACAATCAGACATTATATACATATATATAATGCTTTTGTGATGTATACAAGTTCTTTTTCTTTCTGCAATCCTTATTCACAACACATTGGTAAGCCTATATATATATGAAAGATTGCTTTCATTCTCACACATGCTCCCTTTGACCTGCCGCAACTCTTTTTTTATGGTTCTAATAGCATGATTTCAAAAGGCATCCACATATAGCACCACATAAGCATATTGATGTGATTTTTAAAGACCTATGATTCCCACAGTTTTTGTTACTAGTCTGATTACATGAAATGTTCGTTTATGGGCAATTTTCTTTTTGTGCAAACTTCTTTGCTTTTCAGGCCTTTGTACTATTTTGTTAATTAGCTGGGATGTAATTTCTATAATTTCAGAAATATAAGCATCCAAGTTCTTTCCTTTGCGAAAAAAAAAAAATCATACCTCATAAATCATAAAAACACTTCATGTAGATACTCCATGATTTTGAAACTATTTTAGTACTGGTAGGTCTTTTTTTAATAAAGTTGTTTGGAAGACACTGGAATCAACCAAGGGTATGTGACTTTCTTTCCATTGTTTTATCTGATTGTATGTGAAATTACTCAAAGTTTGATGTTAACAAGGTGCTTCGACTGAGAGGATTATGAGAGTCCTTATCACTGTCATCATCCAAGCTTTCTCATTTATTAATATCCATATATTCCTTGTCTATATAATCTGATATATTTTGTAACAAAGATAAAAAGTTAGATAATTGCTGTCATCCTTCTTGATAGTAAACATGGACATGAGATGGTACAACACCATATACAATCCCAAAGACACATTTTTTCCCCTTTGCCTTCTGTTTTCTTTCCCTTATCCATCCCACTTAAAGAGAGATCATGTTTATCGGTTTACTCCGATCACTTTCCTCTTCTGCTGTTTTCATTTTGAATTCTTCTCTGAATCTATCCTCTGGGAATGCTCCACTTGCATAGCATCATTCTTCTAACAGCAACTTAATCTATCTTCATGCCTACGGCCCTTCAGGATGATTGCAGCAAACAGGTAACTTGGACCCTTGTAGTCTCCTTTGCCCCCCCCCCCCCCCCCCAAACCAGCAGTTGACATCAATCATTCTGGGTATCACTTTGGTTGGAATTTATCTTTCCTGCAATAATGTGTGGTCAGTTCTCTGCTGCCACCTTGCAAATAAATCTCACGAGTGCTTTTATTTCCACAAATGTTCGCTACTGAATATTTTTTTTTTCAATTTAAGTTATATGTGTTGCCTGTTTTGTACTTGTGACTTAGTGGTTAAAGGGATCGTTTAGTTTTGGTGAGACCTAATTTCAGGTTTCTAACATTTTTTGGTGAGATAATGAGAAACCTTTTACAAAATATGAAAGAGCATGTAATTCCATGAGGAATTCAACATTTATTCGATGAAAATTGGTTTTGAAATGGCTGAGATATCCAAAACAGCGCGATTCTTACCCGGCCGAGCGCGAAAAGTTACTTGCGCAAAAATATCCACTTTTACAGTATGTCATTGAACCCCTCCTCTGAATCTCCATTTCACCCCATTTTCTCAATTGACATTATTCTAATTTACGTGAAGGTCTCATTGAGTTGCTGAAATTGCATCGATTCTCTTTCATATGATATTTCTCCCACATTTCTGAGTATGAAAGACTCGTAGCATTCACTACAGGCTCATGATTAGGGAAATTCCCACAGGCCAATCAAGGGAAAACCCCTCCCCTGTCTTCACTCTAGTCTGCTTCAATAACCACAGTTTGCTGTTCACCGACTCTTTTCTTGCAGAATATACAAATCCTTTGTCAATATGTCACTTTGTTTTGTTTTGTTTTGTTTTGTTTTGTTTTGTTTTGTTTTGTTTTGTTTTGTTTTGTTTTGTTTTGTTTTGGGGGCATCATTTTTTTCCTCTCTCCCTCTCTCTAAGAGTATCGCATCTACCTCACTTTTTCCATGCAAATGAGGTCATTTCGAATTCCTACTCCGGAGGCCCTTATCTGCTGATCTCTATTCCACTTGACAACATGATTCCATCTTCTTTCCAGTAGAACAGAGTCCACCCTTGTCTAGGCACACATTATTCAACCAAGGGGAGGCAAACATTGTGCCTATCCTTACAGCCCAGCATGCCATTGCTCAGAAATTCACTGCTAAGATATTCATCGCTACCCTCCCCCTAACCCCCTTATGAATGCCCCGCTGTGTTTTCTGACCCAGGTCTCCTGCCTCACCCTGATGTATTCGGAGAATACCTAAATGCCCCCTTCCTTCAGCAGGCTACTTGCCATCTCCAACGCCAACCTGAAAATACAAAGCATCCATCTTGCAGACACATAGTCTTTGCAGACGGTCTTTTCATGCCCATTTGCACTTTTCAGAACAGAAATTTAGTTCAATGTGACTGGGCAGGTTTCTTTTCAGGACTGACAAATTTTCCCAAAATGGAGAGAAACAATTTGATAATGTTGAGCACCTTATCAACATATTCTGTAAATCATGTATACTTCATGCCAAAGACATATTTTTAACTGAAACTTAGGATGATGATACCAGTTGAAAATTGTAACCATAAAGGAAGTTTCTTGTCCATACCTTAGATATGTTTAACCATCATCGAATGCCATCTTCAAAATGATCAGGAAAGACAGACGTAAGTTGTTTTTTTTCTCTCTCTCCTACAAGTGTCCCCAAATTACATGAGGGCTTGAGACAGTAGTCGAGTCCTTCTGATATATCATCTCATCTCATTCAGCAGCCTACACATATTTTCTATACACATATTCCCTGGGTGGACAAACCATACCGTGCACTAAATCATCACTGCAGTCAGTATGCTTGGACAATGTTCAATTAGTCAAATTTCAGCAGTACCATCTGCACCACAGGAGTATCTCTTCCATTATACAGACATTCACTGGCACAGTAAACATTTAGATTTAAATGCAGTGTTTTGCATGCACATTAAACTATAGTCTATAGCATTTAATGTAAATATATAGCACAGATCAAATGGTAAACTCAATAGATTTCTATTTCACATATTATCTTCTGGTTCTCATTTGACAACATACTCAGTTGAGAATCATTTGGAAATAACATATGAACACTGCTCTAGGTGGAATTCATATGGATTAATTGTCCAGAAATCAAGTGAAATGGTCACAAAGTCATGTCTGACTCTGGGTGGTTTTTTTTTTTTTTCACAGATTCATTTTCTTTTTTATATTCTGGCTAATAGTTTCAAATGTGATTCTACAATATCAAATCTAAGTACCAGTATGTAAAGATACATCTCAAAATGTCCATTCAAAACAGGTGGTAAAAATCTTGTAAGATTTTGCACACAACCATTTTGTTGCTTGGGCTGAAGCATGTTACTTGTGAAATATAGGTAAAATATAATCTCTCTGCCTATGCCAACAATGTGCTTGATGCTACACATTACCCTGGAATCATCAGAAATTCATTCTCATCCAACACTATAAGACAAGCACAAATCAAGATCAACACTTCAGCTATGGGTCAGAGTATGGCTATTTGAAGTGATATCAGTATTAAAGTCAACTGGCACTGACTGAACACAGGTTAAAGGTCCTGTTTACCTTTGGGAGCAGTGATTTAAAAAATGTTCAAGATATCACTTTTGATGCATATGTGTAGGTCATTTGTATCACAAAACATCCTACCATACAAGATTTTTGCAATAAAGCCTAAAATATAAGGAGATATCACTATTTTTCTCATTAAACCATAACTGTAGACAGTTTAGTCTGGAAACACTTTTATTATAACTATTGTTCACATTTTGTATATCTAACAATACTTGACATCGATCATACTGATTCAAAATTTTACATTGGTTGTTTCTATCCCTAACTCACATTTTAGAACTATTTTGAAGCACTAATGCTGGGTTTTTGTTTCATCTGCAAATGGTAAATTATGCCTTTAAGTTGCAGAGATCATTGCATCAACTTTAAATTTTTGGCAACAGTAAACTGTGATTTCACTTTTGCAAGGATTATACTGGCCGGAAAAAAATATGAAGGGTACGGTCACAATCACTGTCAAAACAATGAATGCAAACGCCCACTCTTTGCTTGTAAGTGTAAGGCTATGCTGCCACCATGAACATGCCTCCCCATGCTCGCACTGAATAATCATAGGGTAATCATTGCTCAAATCAATGGCCCCTGTCTATGTAAAAATTTTGGTTTGTTTTTCTGCCTTCTTGAAAATTTTCAGCACAGCCATGCGGTCAACGTTTGTCTCTATGTTCATCACTGCAGGTGGGTTTCTGTGTGCAGTTTATCTTGATCTGATATTTATACCTTCCAAAAATGACTTATGGTCACAAAGATATGATCAATAACTTGACTTCATTTAAAAAGGATGGAATAAAATGGTGTCTAGATGATATAAGGCACAACTGGACACAATAAAAAGCTAAACCATACTGTTGATTGCCATGAGAAATGATTATGGATGTTTTCATATGAATTGGCAATGTCAATATTGAGATAATTGACTGGGAAAATTGGTAAAATAGAATAAAGAGAAAGAGATTCTGACAATTGCACATTAGGTGATATGCCATACCTACAGCATGTCACCTAATAATAGCTTATTCATAGAAATGTGGCTACAAGTTAATAATTCAATGCAATGGTCTACAAAGGCTTGAGATAAGGCTAGAAAGAGGTGGGTCTTACCCAATGCCCTTCAGCTCCCTTCAAGCTGCTGAAGATGAGTTTGAGTTCCTTCACTGAGATGCTGTAGATGGCTAGCACACCAATAATCTCCACCAGCAGGTCTGTGGAAGGAAAAAGGTGTCAATTAACCCTGTTCTTACATCAGTAAGCCATATTGGACAATATGGTTAATAGTATTCCAATGATATCTCATTATCAAGTACAAGGAAGTACAGACATTACATGGAATGTGTGTGATATCAGACAAGTATAAAGAATATGCCACTCTACAACTGCTAACTTTACTACTGACAAACATCAATGGTATTTTGAGGTATTGGTTATGAAAAGTCCCATTCAGATGGCTTCCTGTGGGTGCTGCAGAGTAGTGCTCCAGGTTATGTGACTGGTCATCACTATTACAACCAGTTATAACTATTACAACCAGTGTATATGTCAACTTGTTTAATTGTTTGCTCCAGAGAAACACTTATTCATATCTTTGTAAAGAGCACAGAAATGACCTTATGTTCCTGAAATATTCTCTCATCTCCAGACAGAAGTTTTCATATCATATAATTTTTTCTTATTAAAAAAAAACAACTTTAAAAACAACAACAACAACAAATCAAAGAGCAAAGAGCATAAGAATAATTTCGGGATTAGCCAGAAAGAGGTGAGCTGACAATTATGAGAATCACTTGCTGGCACACCATTTCTGAACAATGGTTACTCACATGTACACACACACAAACACACACAAACACATGCTGGTCCAACATACACATATTAGTGTTGGTGTTGATATGAATTGCATATGGCCTTCAGCATATATCAGCATACAGTATTTCAATCCAATCTACTAAGTCTATGAATCAAGAATGTATAAATTCTACAAACTCACAATTTAAATCTATTGGGTGCTGTTGGTTTTTTCTTACTCAAAATATAGGTCTATATATTTCTCAATGCTTACCCTAGCACTTGAGACTGCCAAAATTTTTAATTTTTACTTGATATGAAAGCAACTAATTGAATCAGTTTTGAGAATTTGGAGGATGACTTTGATTTCTAATATACTCGACTTCACTATTTCCCCCTTTTAAGTGGATACAATGTGAATCTTTATTATCTCTATTCTTAAAATTCAACACGTTCAACATGCCAGTGAGAGCATCTTACAATCTGAAGTGGGATAAAGCAAATACAATTCCCCTTTGACATTCCCACAGCACTAACGATCAGATATGATTAAGCCAGTCATTCACCCACTATTGCATGACAAGGAGAAATAGCAAATGGAGGGCTGTCTGAGACTGCCCTAGAGCAGTGATTTACACCAAGTGGGCCTTTAATCAAGTCATGACACAGGGTGACACCTATCAATCATGGCAGAACAAAGCCAGAATGCCAAGGAATGGCTAGGGATTTTCAATTCTCCTCCTGGAATTACTCAGTTATTCAATCACCCTGAGCTATAATCTAATCAAGCTGCATTATTACCTATGTAGCTTTCCATTCCTGCGGTGAATAAATCAAGGAATTGACGGCAAATAATGAGAACTGGATTCCCAATATGCAGTTTAATTGCATTCATAGAACACTTAAAGGAGATGGCTAGTAACTGATCAGTGGGAATTAGTGGAAATGCTGGGGGATGATTGTTCTAATCCTTGCGTTATTCATTTAAGAGTACATTATACATCTATTGTTATGTGAAAATTATTTGCTTCAGAATGGTCTCATATTCAAGCAAAGTGCAGTTTAATATTTCCAGGTTAGCATGCCTGTACAGTGATGGGGCATTAAACTGCACATTACTACTTGAATAAGAGACCGTTCTGAAGCAAATAATTTTCACACAACGATAGTAATTATGATGTACTCTTAAATGAATCCCACAATAATTGGAACAATCATCTCTCAGCATTCCTACTGGTTCCCACTAATCAGTTACTAGCCATCCCCTTTAAAGGAGGGGTTTGGGTGATTCTAAGCTATTATCACTTGAAAGTGCAATATTTCGGGGCCTATATCACCTATGTCCCAATAAAAAACAAAAACAAAAACATCAAAATCCTTCACTATTACTTTATGCAAAGAATAAGGAAACAGTTTCAATCTGTCACAAATAGGGTCTCTCCCAGAACACTGCATGTCAATGTTTTCTTGTTGTTGTTTGTTTGTTTGTTTGTTGTTTTTTTTGCCAAGACTAGCTGACTCATCTAATGGTTGCTGAATTATCACTCCCAAAATGCAATATTGTTATGTGTCTATCACACACACACACACACACACACATCCATTTTAAGCTACAACTGATCTATTTCTATAAAGATGGCACATCTTTTCCACACACACAAAAAAAGATTAAATTATACTGTACCAGATATTAATGTACTAAGAAAACTTGTTCAGTGTTATACATAATAATCTCAGAATGCAATGAATCTTTAAATTGAAGAAAATGTTTGCCCTCTCCTTTTTGCTTCACTAGCTTTACAAGGTCTCATGATTTCATGTAAAGCCTACCCCTGTATACATACTTAAGTACACTGTCAGTCCTGATCAAATTTGATTTCAAAATAAGTAGTTAAAGTTAACATATTGTATAGCAAAAATTTAATAAAACTAGACATAAATACAAACGTTGTGGAATTTAAAAGGTACTTCGAGCATTACAAAACAATAATATTTTTCATACCTTATATGATGCAAATTAAGAAGAGAACATGACAACTCTAACTTTAACTGGTACACAAAACAATATCAGGAATGCAATCTTATAATGGTAATACCAGTCCCTAGAATTAATACCATGGACAAGGCCTGTGTCAGGTGGATTATGAAACAGCATCCAGAAGAATATTTCAAACTCAGGTAGATAGTTTTCTTTCTTTACAATGTTCTCTACTTCAGCTTTCCTATCTTAATCTTTCAGATTCTGCTTTGCTATAGACAGCAATTTGAGCCCCTCTCCCTAACCAACAAAACCGAAAGTGCATATAGAAATAGAAACTGTTTTTTCTTTTCTTTTTTCTCTTTTCTTTTCTTCTACTGGTGTCATCTCAAAATATTCTCAGACAGACTTTTATGGCATTTTCCATAAGTCTCAAATTTCATGAAGGCAAGTTGCTTCGGGATTTCACTTACATATAATAAATGTAGAATTATGGCAAGAAAATTAAATTATCAATGCCCACATGGCCTAGGGTAAATGCTCAACATTATGTGGCAGAATGGATGCAAGTTGAATAAACAGCACGCACATCACAGACATTGCATTCTCCAATTTGGGGGATTAGGAGATAATTTCATATTTTGTTGCATGATAAAATTCTATTAGTGAAGCGATTCTAAGAGAGTCTCATATACACATTGCTACGAGCAAATATGCTGTTCCCCTCTTTTTGATACACGCTTTATCAGTAGTTTGATAGCTGAACAAGTTGATATCCACTTCAATACCTTGCTATAATATCATTTCAACATCCCAAAGGAGATTCTTGTAGTCATATACGATATGTGAAAATCCTCTGAAAACTTCCATTTCACCACATGTCATGTAGTTTATCACTACGCTGATGAAAAGAGAAGAAGAAATATAGCACTGGTTACAATCACGAAAATCATATCATGGCCAACTTCGGGAAGTTTAAATCAAATCTTATTTTTGTAGTGTACTGTTGAGCACAAAATTATTTTCTGCTGAATAAAGAAAAAACACTTTAATATAAACATACATCATGATCAATATCATTAGAAATCCTCCTGCCAACTCTTGATAAAATTTAAAAATGATGCAAATTACCAGCCTCTGGGCACACAGCCAAATAAATGCATCAATGGCATGTACTTCAAATTATAATGCACAGCAACAAATCATAAAGCTACTTTGATGTAGCAAAACTGTTTTCTTTTCATGTATGCGCTTGCATTTTACCTTTTGTATGAGGGCCTGTACGAGCTCGACTCTAGTACACACCATGCAACATTTCTTCTGCACCTTTTTGTCTATATGTCATTATTTTTCTTTCCGTATAAATTTTCCAAACATTTTGATATTGAATTAATGGGAGTCAGGCATATTGGTTGAGGTGTCACACAGGTGTCATATAGTGATCTATCACACATCCATCAAAACCTACATTCGGACATTTGCTTGTGTTATCCTGATGCAAAGCAATGCTTATTTGCATAAATACCATTTCGATTCATTATGAACACTTTCCTTTATATACACGTATATACACATATAGGCACCTATATGTGATACATTTGATTGGTAAAACAAAATAAATTTGATCAAACAATAAAAAATATAGGAAATAAGGAAAAACAGAAGAAAAATGGAAATACATGTGAATTGGAAATAAAATGTTTCAAAATATGCTACGATAACTTTTTATTCACATAATGCAAAAGACAAAATTATCAAAAAGAAATTTTGCAAGAAATGCATCATGACTTTACTTCTTGATGTTATTCCACATGTTGGGCCATTTGTGAGATCGGTAAGGGGTCTGGGGCCACAGGAGCTCACAAACACTCCCAAATACCCCTACCTATTTAGGATTAAAGGAAACCAACATCTGAATATAAATGTGGATTGAGTGAAAGCACCAATATAAGAACAAATCAGTGAAAGTTTGAGGAAAATCGGACAAGCAATTAATATTTATGAATTTTTGAAGTTCTGGTCTAGTTCCTAGATAAGAAGACATGGCATCATTATGGACAACAATATAAACAAAATATAAGGAGATTTTGACAAAATTTTACTTTTCATGACAGGTACACATTCTATTGACTTGTTACTGACATATGTCAAGGGTAATATTATTCCCCTGGTTTCTGAAAGAAGTAAAATGCTCTTTCATCATTCATTAATATATTGTCCAAATGATATCATGAAGCGTGGTAGTCTCCTTATCAAGCAATGAAGGCACTAACACTTTAAAAAAATCGTAACTTATGAATCGATTGTATGATTTTCCTCAAACTTTCACTGATGTGTTACTACTAATGTTGCTGCTTTTACTCAATCCACATAAATTAATTGGGATTTGGTTTCCTTTAATCCAATTTGTTCATCTAAAGTTTGATGCAAAAAACCAAGTACTCCAACAGGTGCAATTAAAATCTAGAATGAACTATAGACCTGGTTACTGTATAAGCTGTTATTTTCATAAGAGTTTAATTCTCGCAAATTTTGCAAATCACTGTTTGACCACTAATCTAATAACAACACAAGAAAATATCTTGAACTGACATGCACTAGTGCTCTTATGATAGCCTCAGTATCAAAATCACTAAAACAACATCTAGCTAATCAGTCTGTTACCTCCTCATTTGTGAAAATATCTATACATGAAAATAACAGCTTATACAGTATACTCTCTCACATGCAGTTTGACACTCCAGTTTTTAATTTCTTATGAAAACTGCAAGATCACAAACAAATAGGTATTGCATTCAACAGCACATTCCATTATGGGTAAGTAGATTGTCAGCAGTCAATCGTTCCTACAAAATGAAGAGGCTGAGAAAGATGTGGGACCTTTCACTTTATCCGCCATCTCAGAAAACTTCTCCAAAAAGTCAGACCAAAGTGTAACCTGATCATCTTCTGCAAATTGAACAGATTACCGTGGAAACCAACCAGGCATCCATAAGCAAAGAAGAAGAAGAAGAAGACAAACATAGGGGAACAGGAGATATGCATAAACCACAGAATTCAAAAGGAAATAGAGAGAGAGAGAGAGAAAGAAAGAGGGAGTGAAAAAAAGAGAGGGGTGCACAATGTTGAAGATAGATCCACATAAGATGGACAATCTGACCGCAAAATATACCATACATCTTCATGATGCTACTTAATACACAAAAGGGCAAGAACTACGATACTAAAAGGCCTGAATTCAGGCTTTTGCCAGAAAACTGACATCCCTGTCAAAAGACAATGGGAATGAGCTTTATTTCAACCATGCATTCTGTACAAAATATCACAGTGGGTTAAACCAGTTGCTAGGCAAACACAAATTTGTGTTTTGATTTTTGGCAATCTTGCTAGGCAAACACAAATTTGTGTTTTGATTTTTGGCAAGAGGTATATCATAGTTCCATCTTTCTTTTTAGCAGCACATCAATTTTGCTCTTGAATATCAGATTAAACAAAATAGCAACCAAAAAAAAAAAAAAAAAACCAGCACCACCTGCCTAATGAACGTTCACCAGTGAGGATTTCATATGAGACCGTCGTACTATGCAAAACATACTATTTTGCTGGTCTGCTTGTCTATTTGTGCAGTCAGTTTATTTTTATTTTTTGTTTCTGACTGCCTCATCCAAGTGTGATGGTAATAATGATAATGTTTATTACAGTATACATACAACTGGCAGCATTTCAAGTTGCTGGCAGAAAGACGTCATGTAGAAATATAGCTATCCATGACATAGTAGCTCTGTATTGTACTGGTTCTGAAAAGAGAAATTCATAAGGTGTGACTTGAAATAATTACAGAAATTTGTCTCTTTCAAATGAAGTAAATTAAAGTTACAGGAGAGGTCCATTCACACAATCCGGAAAACAATTGGGTTTTTTGTGTGATTTCTGAAATGCAAAGAAAAAAACCCAATAATTCCTACCAGTGGACGCAGAAAAGAAAAGAAAAATCACTATCATTATTGGCACAGGAATGTAGAAATCAGAAAAATATTACAGATGTACAGGTTCCATGCCCAGCCAACACCATCGTAGCATGCATTAATTGACATACCTGCAATCATCTCATCACTGCTTGGCAACCTCTCCACCAGTTTCTCAATGATAGACACCTCCGAGCAAGCCTGCAGATTGAGGTAGCTCTTACGCAAGATGGCCACAAACATGCTCAGGATCTCCGCCTGCAGGATTGAAGAGAGAAAGGAAAGAGAGGGAGAGAGAGAAAGTGAGGGATGTGGGTTTCATTCTTCAAAGGTCATGGCATGACCGTTTCTACTGGCAAAATATCTGTGTACATTAGGCCCATTCACACACATTCAAAAAAAAAATTGCAAAAAGAAAATCAATTTTTGAAACAAAATGTGGAACTGATAATTATTGGCCATCTTGATTTTCTAAACCCTCTCGATGCATTGCCTAGTGTAGTGCGAATCATGGAGTTACAGGTGCACACATATTTATTGGAGCATGATACATTTCAATCATAAGAAATGAAATGACCACATGCATGTGCTTATCTGCCATTGTCGACCCATTGAAACACATTCTCATAAATGGTACTGAGGGATGATGTTTCAAAGGTCAACACGTGACATGTGACCTTTCATTATAAAACTCACAATGTTGCCTTTTCACAGTTGGGTCAGATTCTAAATGAAGGCATTCTCAGCACTCAACTTGTAACCCCTTAAGCAGCTGCCTAATACTCAGTTTCAAGAAACTTGATTAAGCTTACTCAACTCTTGCTGGAGCTATCCAGAATGAATATCAACAGTCCTTTAGCAGACTTTCACATGGCCCCACAACCTCTTTTCACACATACACATCTCACCATGCAAACCCACACATTCAATCAACATAAGAAATTCTTAGCTTTGAAATAAAACTTGTGTACACTCAGCCAGCCACCAGAAGTACTATTGAGGAAAAAGGTCTTTGAAGTTTCCTGAAACGCAGAGTCTCACTATTTAATAATCATGTCTAGACAATGACAGGATTTAAAAATTCATAGCAACCAGTATTAAGGAATAGTCTGGATTAATGCCATACTCATTTCACTCATTCTGTTCCTACTACAGCAAAGTTTCCTTGCTTCCGATGAATATTTGAAAAGTTTTTGTAATATTTTCATTTATTCTTCAGGTGTCTCACAGGTGAAAAAGGATGTAAAAACCATGTGTGACCATGGAATAAAATGTCAGCCAATGGTCATGCAAGCCGTTAAACCGATGACTTTGTTATTGAATGACTAATTGAGAAAATACCAAAGAAATGAAGTCAGCATTGTTGTAAACATCATTTCACGGTATACTGAGAATTGATCTCTGTAACAGTATGTGGATTGTGGGATGCAGGGTCACATTAAGTAATTATAGTTTGACTTTGTCATTACCATTTAACCCATTGAGGACAAGTCCTCAGTGTACTCGGACAGATGTCTATGGGAAATGCATGTTGTAGCAAAATCAACCCATCCTCAACCGGTTAAAGGGGAATGAAACCCCAATACTTAGGTATATGGATTGAATGAATGTAGTAATTTTAATTTAAAAAAAAAAAATCTGTGAAATTTGAAGAAAATCAGGCAAACTGTCCAAAAGTAATGATTTCTTAAATTTTCAGTAAACCAGTCAATGAATCGGAAGACTGCAAAAATGTGTGATGTCACACATGGACAACAGTAAGATATAAAGAAAGTTAACAAGGAGAAATCAACATATTATCATCCCTCAAGCATAATGAAAAAGCACTTATCTTTATACCGCTTTCAGAAGGAAGGAGGAATAATACTTCCCTCAACATGTCAGTAACAAGTGGAGAGAATGTGTACTTTTTATAAGATACAAAATTTTATGGAATTTTCTTTATTTTCTTTACATTGTTGCCCATGTGTGACTTTGCGAATTGATGTCGTCTTCTTACCCAGCAATTGCAGTGCTGAAACTAAGAATTCACGATTTTTCAACAGACTGTCTGATTCATCTTATCCCTGATGTGTTCTACTAATGTTTCTGCATTCACATAATCCATATGTGTTGGTTTCATTCCTCTTAGAATTGTTTTTTCTTATAATTTGTCGATGTGACTTTGATCTGATGGTTTTAGGAGTAGAAAAGTATTTGCGTGTTGTCACTTTTGCAATACTTCAGTTGAGCATAAGTAAGACAGATCCACACTGCAGAACATTTCACATTATGGTGTTTGACCCTCATTTCATTTCAAAATGAAGTTTGTCAATTCTCATGAGTGATTCAATTATACCTACTGGATTGTTTAACTTTATCACACTACCACTACATGTTTAACCTCTGACATCATCTTTCAATATGAATTACAAAAAGATATTAAGTAAAAAAAAATAAAAAAGAAGTTATAGATTCTACAAGTTTCAATAGAATCACGTTTATGGTTATAATTATCATTAAGACCATCTCATTTAATACTACAATCACTACAAGAAGTTGAAAAAGTTATTGTTGCTATCAACATGCAATTGTGTTCAACAAGTTCATGAGTTCAAGAGTTCATGATATCTGTCACATGATCTTGATTTCTTTACAGTGGTGATTTCCCATTTGCCTGAACTTATTGAAAAGTTCCAGATAGGTCGAAAACCTCTGACAGCCATCCATCTATATCTGCAGCAGATGAATAGACAAACCGAGTCTGTCTCCTCCGGGCAGATTTACAGAATCACTTATAATGTGGGTTAAGAACCTCTGTCACGTATGGGAGCCCAAGGCAGTCGCACAAGCATCAGTATTGATATCAGGGGTGGAGCAATGATGGGTGCCCACATGCATGCAGTGTCAAGCTCAGTAAGTTTACGACAAACTATTCAGACTGTCTGGCCCACATCTGCCCTTTTCACAGGTCTAGAACTCATGGCGCACCTAATGGCACCGTGAATTCATTCCCATAAATACACAGTTAACAATCCCGATTACAGAGTAATGACAAGGAAATAGAGGGGCAGTCATGCATTACCATTAGAATAGGATCCACAAAAGAGATTTTATGACGCGTCAAATGCTCATACTTGCTTTATGAGAACATGTTGATATCATTGAACTGCAGTCATACTAACTACTATGAAGTAGGAACTATTTCCCGATTCATTTTTATTCATCAAACTAAACAACATTATCAGTGACTATCCAAGTGAAAGTTTTAGCCAATGTGTGACATTTTTAGCCAAATTTAGTGTCCTTCATCTTTGACCTTTCACTTTTCATGCTGTCCTTATCATTTAAGAATTCTAATGTCTATTTTAATACACCCTATACCTATACCAAATAGTCAATAGACAGTGACCCTTGACTTTTGACTACTATAATTTCATGTAAATTTATGGCTGTCTATTATGTCGTACATTTTTACAATTCCAGTTGAAGTTTGGCTGGAAATTTCAGTCAAACTTTTGACCCATTACAACTTTCACATGAAAACTGTCTAGATCTTCACATCTTTTCCACCAAATAGTTTCCTTTTAAATTTCCAAGCAAAGTCAAAGCAGACAAATGACATTTTAGCAAAAGTATCCTGACCTTTGAACTTTGATCTCCAAGAACTCTACTATTTTGCTTTTGGATGTGAAGTTAGTGCATACTTCTCATGTAGCATATATGCAGGACAAGTACCATGAAAGCCCACCAATGGATTTCTCTTAAATCATCATAATGACATCTGAGGCCAACCCACAAACAAATGCACCCTATAAAAAAAAGGAAATGACGTCACACATGAGCACTTTTCAACATTTCTGGCCCTTTTGTAGAAACTTGTCACATGACTTTTGACTCATTTTGACAAAGCTGTCCACAAATCTTACTCATTTTGTTGTTGTGCGCACTTATGTGTGTATGAATGGCCATTAAAAAGAAATCTGATTATCATTTCTACATACACAGTGGTCAATGCCATATCAATTAAGTTGTTTTGAAATGTATGCTCTGTACACCCACTATGATCCATTGCCTACTACACTTGTATATTGATATCATTTACACCTGTACATATCTGTGTACATGTTTGTGGAAAAGTTGTGAGTCTGTTTATGCTAGAAACAGGCCAATATGACCATCAGCATAGAGATTCCCTACCCACATGCTAATTTTGGACAAATACATTGGGTATCTTCCTCCACTTACCTCCTCTCCTCACTCAAAACATTTCTCAATTGTTGCCATGACAACTAAAAGCCCTAAATGTCAAAAATCACATTCAGTTCACAGGCATGAAAAGAGCGATCAACTTCGATCTTCAGAGGCAAATCCTATCTATATTGTGAAAATCTCTCTATGCAGTTTCACTGATTCTCTGCGAGTAACAGTATCAAGCCACACAAAGCTGTGGTGACGTACACATCGTATCAGTGAATCAAATTCTACCTAGTGTGTTGCGCTTCCTCTAAAAATAAGAGCATTCTCTCTATGATGCATGCATCTCTACATCTGTAATGAATCAGCAAACAGCACAGAAATCTCATTTGACAGACGTCGAGGATTGGTGAGAAACATTGCAGGCAAAACACAGAGAAAACATCTGAAGCATTTTGCAGCGTTGACAAGTTTCCTTTCACACATCTCAATCAATCCAATCAGCTAAACTAGGAACATCTCACTTTGAACATGCACATGTAACCCTCAGATCTGCCCCATGCATATGAGCTTTCTTGCTATCCACAGGTTTTGTGGATGAGTGAACGAAATCTTGACCTTTATCACGACCAAAACATAAAATATTATACAAGTACTGCATGATCTTGAATGCGCAGTACAAGATTATATGCAAGACATATACATAAATACAAAAGGTACAGTTTTATTCACAGAGGCTGAAGGCTTGAGGTGAAAACGAATTGCACACTGACTACTTATATTTGGGGAAAAAGTATAATGTGCATATATAAATGGACTACTTCCAAAAGACAGGTATTCTTTCAGAAATCGATACAAATACATCATTACAACACATGGTAAAGGAGGGGAGATTAATTGGATTGAGTTTTGGAGGGGAAAAAAAGGTAAGAACTTTAAAACTTTATGTCACCATGTTGCCAAGATAAAAGTAAAGCTATCTTCACCTCTTCTTTCTCATCCTGAACAGAATGCCTTGTCTGAACTAAATTAATAGCCAGTCTTGCTAGAGAGCAGAGGGTCATTACTTGAGACAAGGGTCAACCCACCAGTGAGAAGTACACGAATGCAAAAGGGTCTTTAAAGATTCATCCAAATTTCTTAATTTACATCTTTGAATTACTGATTTCCCTACCAGCATTCAGTAACAATAGTGACAGGCAATCAGCTGAGCTCGTTATATCTATCAGAACTATACAGAATCTCATGCATGCATGTTCACACTGACAGCAGATTGGCTAATCTAGCAATTCCATTGGTCCAGGTGAAGAACTGAGTAATTCAGTATAGGAGTGGTGTATAGGTTAAGCTTTCTACTGAGTCATGAATAACGATCAGATTCAGAGCTCAAAAAGCCCTCCCACAGATGTACTCTGCTTTGGTTTTCTTCACTGATGACTCTAAGCACTTAAGCATGAAGGCCTTTAAAAAAGACTGCTAAATAGTCAACTCTTCTTCAGTGGGCTGTATCATGATTTATTCTTTTCAACTGCTTCGCAAGAACAAAAAACTTGAGTGTAGTCTTTTTCATTTCACCTAAAAAAATAACTGCAACGTTATGCTGAAAGACCAAGATCAAGAAATAGTGTCGATAATGCCCTACCACTATGCATCTGATGGTATTCATGTAATAATGTAGAAAAGGGAAAATGCATTTCATCTAAAGTAAGTCTCCATATATATTAAGAAGATGATTTCAAGAACATCAATTCTCCTTTAAAGACTTTAAAGACCACACAAACTTCTATACCTAAAAGATTCTTTTTAACCCTGTAGGAATCAGGAAATAAGCAAATAAAATTCTGCCTAACTTCTAGTTATTCATTAAACTTGTGCATAGTAATGTACAGTGTGTCAAAAAAAAAATTACGATCACATTTTTGCATTGATAACACCCAATATGATTAAACCGTCTAGATGCTACTTCAGCATCTTAAAATATCACATCTTAGCTCTATTGTGCAGAAAACCCCATTCAATTTGGTGGAGCGGTCACAGTGAGTCTGATTCTTCCAAGTTTAGCACTTGGATGCTCTTGGTACTGCATATTAATGTGTAAACACAATAGACAGAACTTGGAGGGAAGGGATTCCTGACATGCTCTACAAAAATCCTCATTTCTCTTTGACCACTGAAGCAAATTGAATGGGGTTTTCTGTAAGATGTGGGCAGTGAGTTATAGTTTCATACCCTGAAATTGTGTTTGGATTGATTCACTATATGTAAAGTGATCATTGCGTAGGGTACCATTGTAATTTTTTTGGGGGGACATACGGTATGTATCATTGTCACATATCAAAACACAATAAACAATATCTTTACTTCCCCCCCCCCCCGAAAAAAACCAAAATATATATATATAAAAGAAAAAAACCCAATCCACAGCATACACACACACACACACGCACATGGCACACAGGGAGTATAAGGAACATGTTCATGCATGCTGAAATCGTTGATGAATGCATGACCGTAGCAAACCAATTCAGAAACATGAGAGAAAGACCAAACTGGTAAGAGAAGATCTATGGGACAGAAAGAAGATCGTTGAGCGTGTTTCTACTAAGCGATGAAAATTCGAGGTGATGCGAGGTGATGCGAGGTGATTCACAGTGATACGCGGTGATGCGCGGCGATGCGCCGTGACACCTCAAATTTTTCCTCAGTAGAAACAGATCGGGTAGTGGCCGATGAGCGGTGATGCCAGGTGCTCCGTCGTCCACCTTTTGAGGTGGTCGATGTGCGGTGATGCGAGAGACAATTCTCAGTAGAAACACACCCGGTAGCGAAATCCGCGGTGTACTGGAAGTCTCGAATTATTATATACTTTTCAAATCGGTTCATTGCACACTCCGACACTTGTGTACACATCGATCGTAGTTTCGCACACATCATGCCTTGTACCAACTCCTACTAAATACATGAGGTGGTACATGTGAACTGCGTGCATTCATCGTCTATTGTTTGCGTACCCAACAGCCTATTATACTCTGATTTTTACACTGCGTTCATTTTCCCATAATATCGTATCGTCTCGAAGTTGTAGATTCCCTAATTCGTTTTTGCTGGAATACTAACGTTAGTATGTCGGAGCCCCTAGAGAGCATTAACTGGACCCTAGACCTGCAACGATTCCTAATAACCAAGTGACAGGAAATGTTGGTGAGGGGCATTTTGAATGGAAAGACTAAACGAAATTCAGTGGCCTACCACAAAATGGCAGAGCAGAGGCAGCATGACCCGATCTGTGACCTGAAAATACGCGACTTCAGGATTCACCGCATTTTGCATGTCACCTCGCATCACCGCGTATTTTATCGCTCAGTAGAAACAGCTCGAGTGGTCGTAATATACGAGGTGATGCGGGAGACTAAATTCGCAGTGATGCGAGGTGATGCGAGGTGCTCTCAGTAGAAACACGCTCAATGTATCCAACATCTCCTCCTCTCCTCCTGGATTCTGTATCCTGTTACCAAGCGCATGGGATAGCATCAACATACAGAGGTGAAGTTGATGCTCAGGACCACACACCAGTCTTGCAAGGAATCCTCCCACCCCCAACCTACCAATCCCCACCCATTCTGTACTCTGACATCCATGGAACATTCAAAAAGGCATGCATGCTCTGTAGTCACTCCTCCTTAGTCCTCCCCCTGTCCCCTACCCCTTCACGATTGACAAGTTAAGTGGGCCACAAGTGAATTACCGACAGGTGCCTCAGCATCAAATTTCCCAACTATGGAAACTGGGTTAGAGTGTGGGCATCATTCTGCCATTACATGGTGAGATGAAGGGGCAGAGGGCATGGGACAACAAGTATAAATTACAAAAAAGATACAGCAGGCAACCAGCTTCGAGACAAGAACATTTCTGTTCACCCAAAGAATGGCCAGTCCAAACACACGTGGGCTCAATTAGAAAAAGCACATTCCCACCAATAGGCCTGTTAGAGACAGAAGTGTATATGACACGTGAGAGACATTATACCAACCATACAAAATAGACTAAATACTTTTACACAACCAGTGCTTCTTTCAGTGTAAATGGCAGGTATCTACAGCACAAGGCACTAAAACACCAAGCAACCAAATGTGGACACAAACACTGTATTCCCTCGAGAAAATGACATGAGGGAAGATATTGCATAATTTCACACATAGCACAAGTCACTTTTCTTTACTGACTTATTGTCAATCATGGTTTCTTATTTCACATGCACATAATTCGGTAACATCTCATCATTTTGCGCAGTAAAACATAGTATTGCAGCAGCAACACAGAAACAGGACTCTCTTGAAGAGAAAACTTTGACAGTCACTCAGATATAACAAATAGTATCACTTGTGATATTCACGAGGTCAACATGAACTACCTGAAATAACTGAACAAAAGACACATCCATGTTCATCAAAAATATGCACACAGATTTTATCTCTTGCTGCACCCAATAAATACTATACTTGTATATAGATAGGTAAAATTCAGCATAAGTATGCATCATTTGTACCTGTAATCTGTTGATTTTACTTCAGCTAGCATGTTTTCCCAACACTGCATCAAGAAAGGAGTCTGCAGATTAAAATCAAGATGCTAATTCCACCAATTCACGCAAGAGAATTGCAAACAATCAACTGATGATTATTAACAACAATTTTCTTTTTCTTAAATTACAAGATGAAGTCTTAATCAAAATGAGCGAGGGAAAATCAAGGTTATCAATCACATACCAAACAAATGTAGTTTCTGTGTTGCAAGCACCAGGGCTCAAAATCTGAAAATTCCCAATCATTTGACAGTGTTATGTATGTGACAATACTGGGGATATATCTCCACTGGTTTGACAGACAGTCAAACACTGAAGCATTGAAACCAGCAGAGATGGCATCTATACCGCATGCTGAGAAGGGCTTTAGGATTTAGTATGCTGTATAAAATATCTTGTAGATTTAGTACTACTATTTTGCTTTATTATCTCAAGCTCTTAATATGAGATGCAGACAATTTGATACAGCCTTAACCTGACCCAGACAGGCAGTTATGTCATCTTGGTACACATCACAAACATGGGGCGGATGATCTACACAATCAATAACATCTCTAGTCAAACTCATAGACTATTTGAACATCCAATGTAGATACTGATACACTACACTGCTCCAGTAAACAACTTAGCCATAATAGCTACAGAATTCATATGCTCAGAATGAGCATTATCTCTCCCTCCCCCTTACTGATCTTATCTTCCACCAACATGTTTTAAAGATACTGCTGAATCAGAAGTCATCCTATTCCAATACCAACGCTAAATTCAAATTCAGTTAGCACAGTGAATAATGTTAACTGACATGTTATGGAAAATAAGGCAAAGGAAAACTATGGAAATAATAGCCCTAAGCAATTTCTCAAGCTCAATAAACTGAGTGAAAAATTAGAAGAAAAAAAAAATCCCAAATATTATACCAAGCTATCAATCTCTTTATTGTAAGGGTGTTATTTGTGGATTAGGACATTCATGTTTGTATTCATTTTAAAAATATCTTTAAAATCACTGTTAGATGAAGTACCAGCACAGAATTTTATCTTCTTTCAAGTTTACAGTCTCATCAATATAATTTCTGATGGAAAAATACACACAAGTTTTCTGTCTACTTTAAACAATGTGCCAGTAGCTTCTCCTGGCAGATTTACGGTTGGAAAGTTCAAAACACCCACACGGGCAGGCTGGAAACTTGATCATGTTAATGTAGCTGTCTCTCCACCTAAATTTAGGGAACATGTTGTATTTGCATTTTCCTCTCTTTTCTTGCCATGAATATAAAATTGCAACATTGATCTTGTATGCAGTGAGCATACATGCCAGCATGGTATGATCTTAGTGCCACAAAGTCATGAGGCTGAGTTAGTGGCATCCCCAAACATACAAACAAACAGGCATACACCCACGCAGGCATATGTATGAGGAGGAATATATCCCTGTACATGAAAATGTACTTAAATACATTAACCCATAATGTGTCCACAGAGTGAGTTATAAAGTGCTAGTCTACTCCAGTAGTATTTGCTAAATTTTCCACAAATTTATTTGTTGCATTTTTTTACCCACCCAGGTTGTGTGAATACAATTACTGGAAGGTCATTTTGGTACAAAAGGCATTAGGAGGATTATGTAATTCCTGTTAATTGACAGTTGAAGGGCATTAGTGCCACTTTGTGTGTGGGGGGGGGGGCGGTTAGGTCAGTGGATATGCTTAACACATTATGGATTGAAGGACTCAGAGCACATACCTTGTTCATTTCTTAAAAACATGTCACAGAGATGTGGATAGCGAAGTTTCCTCTGACAGCCAAGTAGTATTATGTCTCATTTTCAGAAGTTCAAGTTGTGATGTGGAGTACGACTGCAAACTGGTGAACACTGTGCCTACAATATCTCCTTCCTAAAGAAATGACTTATGTCAAAAATAGTCCTTGATATGGATGTTGGGTCATACTTCACAGCTGGACAGTCTTCCATTGGGAGTGAAAAAGACCCTCATCTTAAAGGGAATCACAGGCCACTTAGTCACACATATTACCCTCTTCATTCCAATCTTTAAGCTAGTTCATATTTGCCTTTTGCTGTGACAGAGCACTCATCCTATCATGAAAGCCTTATGAAGTCACAAACCAAACAGCCCATGTCATAACAGTATTATTACTTGATGAAAAATGTGCAAATTAAAGCATTTGAGGAAGAAAAACCACCTGATTTCTTCATTACTTATTGACAAAGTCAAATCAAAGAACATCTTATTTTTTTAGTTTTTTCTTTCTTTCTTTTGAGGGGGTATTTTGAAGTGTATTTACTACAGTGCTTTAATATTACCTAGCGGTCCAAATTCAAAAAGGTAGTGCACAGCAAATTCATGGTTTAAATTTTGTCCATGGACGACAACAAGCATGAAATGGATATACCTTCCACATGCGCACATCAATGTGTGTTTGTATCAGGTGAATGGCATTCATACTGATCATGTGTTTTTAGTTTTACATCACTGGAAAGCTAGTAGTCTGGAAAATGGAAAAGTCAAAATTAGGAAATCAATGTTCAGCGTCACACCATGGCTGATATTGTATCGACAGGTCACCTATACCGCCAGCCACAGCCTATGTGATTAGGAGACATACTGATATACAGTTGTGAATGTTCTTGCCACTGTGCTCCATGTATTGCATTGCACGGTCACTGTTGGTTCTGTTTATGTCATCTTTACATGACTGCCTTCCATGTGTTTGTCTGTCTGTATCTGTGGGTCTGAGGCTGTTTTCTTTACTTCTGCCATATATCTGCATGAAACATAGATAAAAATAAGGTCTATCTTTTCTTGTGGTCTACAGAGCACATTTTTCACACTTCAACCTTATTGTCATCCTTGTGCCTTGAACTCTTGCTACCATATTGTTATTACCTTGGCCAATGGCACACAATATATAACAGCTGCCAACATTCATAATCAAAACCAGTGAGATTTGAAAGTGTAATCAGGGAGATACTTTTGTAATACATGAATCTCAATGGGCAAATAAAATCCCAAATCAGAAAAGATTTGTAAATTTTCTCATCTAGACATGAGTTTTCATGAAGCCTCCTGCAGATTAACACAAGCTTGGCAGCTCGGAAGTCACTAATATAGTCCAGTGACCAGGAGATAAAAGTAGACTCCATTTTTTGTTTCTTTCAAATCAGTGATACTGCATTTTGCTATCACAATGAAAGTAGAGCATTTGATTCAGCACCTTGCACTGAGACTATACACTTTACATGTGCCGAGAGTAAACGTAGGGGCTAACAGTGCAAATGTAGGCAGAGGTGCAATGGATCAGGAATATTGGTTTAATGGATGTGATCAAATGAAAACTGACACTCCGCTGGATCTTCAACCAGGGGATAATAAACATGTGTCCGTGGCTACAGGATGGAAAACAACTCTTTTTCTTCTTTTCACCTGCATACTGTGCATTATACATTGTGTCGTAACATATGCACACATCAGACTCCAAGTGTTTGGCACATATAGGCAACAATATTTGATGACAAAGGTACCTGGCAGCTCTATCACAAGCTCATGGAATATGATGCCGAAATGTTAAACACAGTGGTATGAGATGTGATAAGCTAGTCTCTTTCCAGGCTCGATTCTTTTTGGCTCTTTTACTTGTCCTCCTTGTATCCATCCATCTATCCACATCGGCTTTACTCTACACAAGTGCATATAAAACAATGTGTACATCAAAGCATATCCTTGTTTCTTTACTTATCTACATAACCACTGACTAATAAAGATAGGGTAAGGTAAGGGTAGGGTAAGTTAACATTCTATAGAACTCTGTGGCCTTTTCTTTTGATACCACAAGAGCAGAAACTACAAATACCAAATAATGACTGCTACAGATCAGTAGTCTCCTTACAGCCACAAGTCACGATGAGAATCATGTGGGCATGTTATACATGTACATGATCAGTCTGAACAAAGACAAGCTGCAGATAAGACAGGGCTGTATGAGATACATCATTGCTTTTGAGTTTGTCAATACTCTCTGTAGAATTCATCAACTTTTCCTCTCATGGATCCCAGTGGGGAAGGTGACAATTGATGGCAGAGATTAAAACTTATCCTTGTCTCCTTAGTAGGTAGGTAAGCTAGAAAATGGCTTTTCATATGATCTGAGCATCCTCTTTGTTGAGGATCCAGGTCATCAGCCAATCTCCTCATCTTCTTGTTGCTAGCCATCAGACCTGTTCAACAGAGGACCACTTGTCTCTCATCTGGCCTACATCCTGCTGTCATGCAATTTTCCCTACAGACGGTTAGACACAGGGCAGGACACGTACATAGCCGTGCCCACAGGGCTGAGAGATTTCTGTGTATCTACTCATAATAACATCCTTATATTATCATCCTACTTAAAACAAGAAAATCATTACAAATACGACACTATATAGCTCAGAGTGAAAACCTCAGAAAAGAGCGAAAAAAAAAAAAATTGGTGGTAGAGGAGAAGAGCATCATCTTTAACCTTCTACCTTGAGGGATTTTGCTCAAAATCTAATCAGTGTATCAATGAATCATACAATAAGTCATTTCTGGGCCAACTAGGAACCAACAGAGAAATCCATTGCATGTTTTTCTTTCCGAAATCATGATTAGGAGCTGCAAGGAGGTTTAAGAGTTGGAATTCCAACTGGCTGTAATTATTCAAACAGTTGTTAGTTTTCTATTGATGTTCAAAAGAATTCCACAGGTGCATATATATTTGTGCCTTTGATGATTAATGTTCGATGCTGTCGCCTTGCTCAGCAATCTGAATATTCATTTTGAATGTGAACATAATGTTGGCTATAATTTTTTTGTTTATATATTGAATTAAATGAAATCTCACTTCATGATATGCATATAAAACAAAAGTCAATCCCATCCAGAAATTTGTGCAAAAGTGTAAATTAGAGCTGTATCATGTGAAAGTGTTTAAATCTGTACTATCCTGAAAAGCCTGTTTTATCACTTTTCCCCTTAATTCCCACAAATAAAACTGATATGGGATAATCTTCAAGTATAATACTTTATTGATAGAAATATGAGATTAGTGTCCGGGCATACCCAGTTGAGTAATTCTCATTTTAATTTCATTTTTTCCGCAATTTCTATTCACGCATCCCCGTGTCTTTACCACTATAAATATCTTTTATAAGTAGGGTTGGCAAAACGTAATTACCATCACAAAGACATATCTCCCTAGATAGTGGCTGGTGATTATGCAATGAGACACGAGTCAATTGTCTTCCTGTCTGCACAGCAGACCCAGTTTGGTACAGGCTTCAAATATTTGCGAGTGGCGGCATCGAATATCTAGCAAAGGAAATAAAATGGTTGTGACTCCATTCTCTTAAACCTCCTTGGGAGATGTGAGGCAGGTGGACAGACAGACAGACAGACGGACAGACAGACAGGCAGACAATCCTAAAACATAATACCTCTGGCAAAGGTAGCACATCCCTAAAAAGACCAAGGACAAATACCAACACATCAGCATCCTTGAAATACTGTCTGTATGACTACAGTACACACTGTATGTCATTCCGTGATGTTCACATTCATTAGCTGTACAACATATTTAGCATCTCACCCCAATGGAAAGCAGGAGGGAGCTCACACTGTTAAAACTTCATGGGTTTTAATACCTTCAGAGGCTGCCATGCATTTGACAAATTTCTTCAAGTATAAGTAATAAGAGCAGAGAATGTTTTCATATCTTCAGGAGATAACTCAGTACTCTCAGTTTTAACTAACATACGACATGCTAAATAAAATATTCAGAAATTTTAGTTAACACATTCCGAGAAATGAGAATTCAAAATTAGTAAAGCAACAATTTGGAAAACTTAGAGACAGATTTCATGCTTGTTTCTGACATAACTCTAATCTAAAACATACTAAAATACAGTAACATCTGGTGAAAAGGCAACATTTAAACACCATGGGTATTATGCACCTGTGAACACTTGAGATCATTCAACAATAAAACTGAAAATGTGCAAAACAGATTTTTCTATCTAATGGATGAAAAAATCTGAGCAAAAAAAAAAAAAAATTGACAGTACATGTATATTCTTTAAATGCAATAGATTTTAGCAACACAGTGTGTTTCCTGATATCAGTTGGTACCTTGTTAGCAACCTACATGTATCTCAAGCATCCCTTTGCAATGCCTGTCATTTGAACACTAACCTTATAATCATCTTTACTAGCTCTAATGACACACTAAGAACTTTATGAAACTCCTGAAATCATGCAGTTCAAAGGCAGTGACATTTTTGCTGTCTACAATGCAGTATTTTTATAATTTCAGATGGGAAGATGAGTTTCACACACCATAAGCAGGCTACTTCCTGTCACCTGAGGCACACTATCAGAGGTTAGTATCACCTACCCATTTAGCAGAGTGTGTGTGGGGGTGGACCACCTCACTGGGCTTACACCCTGCTCGTTACAAGATGTGAAGTGTGATGTTATACGTGGGCAAGTGTCATTTTCTTTGTGGTTCCTGCCTCTTACTAGAGGAGATAGTATGAGAATACAAAACACTGCTTGGCTGGACTAGTACCCACATTAGTTGATTGCAAGGCAGATGCACTACTGGAGCCATGCTGCTGACCTAGTATTTTCCTTACATCTACTTTTAAATGACCAGTTCTTTTCTATGTTGAATGGCTAATTTGTGCTCTTCTGATAGTTATCAAATTTATTTACTCTGTGTATTATCTAAAATACTTTATATAAGCATGTAGAAATTAGTACAAATTTCAATGAAAAAGAGCTCCTACACTTATTTTCACATGTATGCATGCATCAGCTGATCACACAAAACAATGTTAATGCCAGTCACTTAAAGGTATATTAATATGATACTGGATTTAAGTAATTAAGCTTTTTACGCAAATTTTATTGTGAGTTCACTTCAAACCACAAATCTGTGTCTTTACAATTGTACTTTCAAACAGCACGGTCAATCACAATGTACTGCACAATTACGAGCTAAACTTGATAACAGATGGCACGGACTGGAAACTGTCATGTCGGGAAGAAAAACTGAATGCCACACATTAAGATAATCTTTGAAACTGTAGGTAGCAGTGTATGATTGTGTACAGGATTCTCCCAACATCAAGAAACATATATCTTGGTGTCCTTGATCATAATGTTATGACTTTTACAGGAAAATATAAACAAGAGAATTTGGTACAAGGATAAATTGTGCAGTTTACCTTGCCAGGATGAGTGAAATGGTAACCTCTGGCACATATCAGCAGTACAAAGCTGAGAAAGGGACTCCTCTCAATATACTGAACACTTGGATGAATACATTTTTAGCAATGAAATCATCAGGCTCAGAGCTCTCCTGGTGTCTGTGCACAAAGCACCCTTTGACAAACTGATGTCAAACTGATGTCCAATTTATGTGCTCTACAACAGCCAGAACTGATTTACAATGCCCTTGGCATGCCAGTCAAGAACCATTACAAACTGTAGCCCTTTGCCACCATGCAGACATTTACTTTCAACTGCAGGGTGGGCACAAAAATAAAAAGGGACCACTATTACAAATTTACCAGGGTCAAAAACATTGGCAGACGACTCCATAGAGTGTGTAAAATGTTAAAAGAAATGCTTAGAGACAAAATTTTGTGTTTGATTAAAGATAAAAGACTTCATTGTCCAAAACTGATTTGAATTTTGTCGATGTTATAAAATTGACTCTAGCAATCAAATTGGAAGACAAACATGCAGCTGATCTACACTGATCTCCACAACCAAAGAAAGGGAAAATGCAATTAAAGTTTTCACAAAACTACAGACTTGACCCCACCCATCTCAACCAATGTATGGTTGGATGAGAAACAAGTGGAGTTGTAAGAGAAAGCTGGCTCATTTGTTAGCATCAATAGCTACATGTAGGCGATATGGAAGGCCACATGGGGTCTAAATCAAGAAGCTACTTTTGTGTCCAATCCCCACTCTTGTTTTTACCTACTATGGGCATTATTATAAATGTGAAAACTTTCGTAGTCACGTGGAAATTTAATGCATTTTGCGCAACCAGAAGCTAACATGAAAATAAAAGCAAATGAATATATTTGCATGCCATATGTTCCAGTAATCAATGCCCTGATTACGCAGAACTAAAAACACACAAAATTCATCTCACCCTGTCTAACACAAAAAAAAAAAAATGAATAAATAAATAAAATATTTAAAAATTCACTTGAAAATAATCAACATTTACAGTATAGGAGATTGCACTGGATAAGTATCAACATCGCATGAAACGGAACAAAGGACAAGATTTAGGTTGATGCTGAGCCAGCATAACTTTTTTGAAGTCACATAGACAAGTACTGTTTTAAGTATTGCATAATGATTTGTTTTATGTAGCACTGAGGAAGCAAGCAACCATAGGACTGACTGTTTAAAGTTCCCTCCATAGGACTAGGCTCTAAGGATGAAGTACCTTGCCTAGGGGCACGACTGCTGTAGCCAGGGGGTGCAGCCGGGAGAGTTGAACCAGGGAGCTAATGATTGATAGTCTACCCATTGAGCCAAAAAGCTCATTCTTCAGTTACTTGCCTTTCATAAGAGTAGAGTCATATGGCAATTAAACCCAAAGTTTGGGTCTAAGTGTGACTGCTCTCATAATTAGCTGACTTTGACTGTTATCAATACTTTTCACACTAAGCATAAATCCTTGGTGTGCTGCATTACTTCGAGTAAAAGAACACTTCAAATTGTGCATTATTGCCTTAACAGAAGTCTCATGTATAGTGTACAGTTCTGTGTTCTCTGTATGAGTGAACACAGCTAGTTAATTTCACGTGAAATACAAAGTAGCTGCAATTTCTGCTTCTTATATCAATTTGTGCAATGCTTGACATGCATTAAAGGAGGGTCATTTTATGCAGCGCTTTACACTTCTACTAGATTCTAGAGAGTGGTGGATACAGGTGAATAACTACAGGGCTAATCAAGAATGATATGCTGCACGTAAATAAATTTGTAGCTCCAGAGCAAGAGTTAGAGTGTGTAAGACAAATTTGTTTGGATGAGTCTGGCTATCTGATGTGCAATTGTACCAGAAAGCAGCTGTTCTAGTATGCGAGAATAACAAGCCAAGGAGTTCTCTGACACAGCACAGTGAGCAGTTTGCCTCTAGGTTAGACAAACTATGGCGAGTGGAGGTAGAGCTGGATGTTGACGAAGCAGCGGCTCTGAAGTTTGATAAAACTTGTCCAGCTCCCCTCCCAGTTTCCCTCAAGTTTCAGGATTGTGTTGACTAAAGCCCCATTTATACTGTAGTCATCCTATATTCACCCCATGTTAGTCCCAGACAGTCATCTAGCACGAACACAGGGTAACATCCCGTATCTACTGTAAACATGAGGTAAGGTGCAAGGTAGCGTTTACAAACCGTAACGTTCCGTGTATAAGATGCACTTTTTTTCGTCGGAAAATATGAAAAACAAGAGACCCGCGGGTCTAGCGCTCACCTGAGTATCGCAAGTTCACCTTTCACGCAGTCACTAATCTAAATTATTCACAGCTCTACCAAAATTTGACGAGGCATTCTCAAGTGGAAGATGAAAATGTACAATAAGGGCCCAATTTTTCCAAGATTCCTTAATTTGGGGGAATTGGGGCCCCCTGGGGCCCTCTGGGTGGGGCATGGTGCCCAGTTTGATAAATTGAGATCCTGACCACCTAGGGATGCTACCTGCCAAGTTTGACAAAAATCCATCATGAGGTTTTCAGGAAGAAGATGAAAATGTACAATTCAGGCCCCCATTTGGACCCTTCCAACCACCCCCCTCCCCCCTACCCCCAAGAGGGGCACCCCTGGATCTCCTATGAACAAACTTGAAACTACAGTCATTAATGTACTCACTCATAGTATTATCTCAGCTCTATAACTTCTGATTCTAGAGAAGATTTTTAAAGATTCCTTCATTTGGGGGGTTTGGGCCCCCTGGGGGCCCCCTTGGCAGGGCATGGTGCCCATTTTAACAAATTGAGATCCTAACCCCCTAGGAATGCTACCTGCCAAGTTTGGTGAAAATGGGTCATGGGGTTCTCAAGAAGATAAAAATGTACAATTTAGGCCCCATTAGGACCCCTCCTCACCCCCACCCCCCCCCCCTGGGTCCCAAGGGGGGCACCCCTGATTCTGCCATGAACAAACTTGAAACTACAGTCATCAATGTGCTAACTCATAGTATTAACCTAGCTCTATCACTTCTGGTTCTAGAGAAGAAGGTTTTTGCGGATTCCTTAATTTTGGGGGGTTTGGGCCCCCTGGGGGCCCCCTGGGTGGGTCATGGTGCCCATTTTAACAAATGGAGTTCCTAACCCCCTAGGGATGCTACCTGCCAAGTTTGGTGAAAATGGGTCATGGAGTTCTCAAGAAGAAGATGAAAATGTACAATTTAGGCCCCATTAGAACCCTTCCCCACCCCCCTCCCCTGGGTCCCAAGGGGGGCACCCCTGATTCTGCCATGAACAAACTTGAAACTACAGTCATCAATGTACTAACTCATAGTATTAACTTCGCTCTATCACTTCTGGTTCTAGAGAAGAAGATTTTTACAGATTCCTTAATTTTGGGGGGTTTGGGCCCCCCTGAGGGCCCCCTGGGTGGGGCATGGTGCCCATTTTAACAAATTGCGTTCCTAACCCCCTAGGGATGCTACCTGCCAAGTTTGATGAAAATCGGTCATGGGGTTTTCAAGAAGAAGATGAAAATGTAAAAAGTTTACGCACGACGCACGACGGACGACGCACGACGGACGACGGACGACGGACGACGGACGACGGACGACGCACGACGCACGACGCACGACGGACGCCGGACGAAGGGCGATCGCAATAGCTCACTTGAGCCTTTGGCTCAGGTGAGCTAATTAGGAGTGCGTCTTATACAAGAGTACAGTCGAATCACGGAAAAAAATCTGTCAAGTACACCCAATTTTATAAGGTCAACTTGAGGCCATGTACGCCCATCCACATCCGGAGGGTAAGCAATCATTAAAACTTACCGGTACCGATAAACGAGCGATGTTTCAATCTGGACACACACAACAGCTGTAAATACGGGATAAACTTACATCGGCCTAGTGTAGAAACGATGTATCAATCTGGCCATAGACAACAGCTGTAAATACGCGATGTACCTACCAATGTATATCAGTCTACCAAGCTACCAACCGCCAACCATGTAGCTGTAAATAGGCGATGTACAGGTACTAAGTACTCTGTATCATTACTAAATTACCGATACTGTAAGACTTATCGATGTACTAGTATCAATCTGGCCATAGACAAAAGCTGTAAAATGCGGAGTAGGATCGACCCTATGTCATCGTGATGTGAACGATGTGTCAAGCATGTATTCATATCCATGGCGTTCGTTTGCTCTTCAAGACTATATAGCCTTTTGCAAAGGCAGAGGCTCTCGCAATGGACTCGCACAGCGTGCACAGTACAATTACAGTGATCGGATTGGAGCGAACTTGCCCATTGCGCGCTGTGTGTGCAAGTCCATTGCTCTCTTGTGCGTGTCGTGCCTTTTGCAAAAGGCTAGCACTGTTCATACAAGCATGGTACAAGAGACACATGTATTACTGGTAATCCCTCCGGCCGAAACAACAGTGAGTTAAGCACCGTACGCACCATACGTCTCGGCGTACGATCCCTTTGCGACACTTGTTAATGTTTTTCATAATTAACATTTTGCTAATTCTGACACACGCCAATATATGTGAGGCACGTCTACGGTAGTATCAATGTATGATAGCATGCAAAGATCGTACCATACACTCATGAGTACGATCTTTGATGATACATGTACCACGATTGAAAGGCGAAACAATAGCAAGTGAGTACCGATACAAGTCTCGCATTTTGCGTCTTCCATTTCTTTCCGATGTCCGATGAATACCGTGAAAAGAAAGTTTACAAGGAAACAAAAAATAAAGCAAATACATGCTGCATTCTAGGGAAATTTTGAGCTGAAATAATATGTGTAACACACACAATATTTGCGTGGAAATTTGCGTGTTTTGGGGGTTTTTTTAATTTCAGGTCCGAAAGTAGGGGTGCGTTTCATACACGGGTGCGTCTTATACACAGAACTTTATGGTATACATATATATCTGGGCCGGCGGAGCGTTTTCAAAAGTGTGGGGGCCCACTTCCGGGTTTCATGAGCTAACAAGCAAAAAAAAAAAAAAGAAAAAAAAAAAGGGTCCTCAGCTCATCTCTCCCTTTCCATTTCCGGGTTTCTTCAGCTGACAAGCAAAAAAAAAAAAAGGTCCTCAGCTCATCTCTGCCCTTCCATTTTCGGGTTTCTTCAGCTGACAAGCAAGCAAGAAAAAAAAAAAAAAGGTCCTCAGCTCATCTCTGCCCTTCTATTTTTGGATTTCTTCAGCTGACAAGCAAAAACTAAATAAATAAATAATTTTTTTTAAATGGTCCTAAGCTCATCTCTCCCCTTCTATTTCCGGGATTTTTCAGCTGAAAAGGAAAAAAAAAAAGTCTTTAGTGGAAATATTTAGTGCCACTTACGTACTTCCAGGTTAAAAAAAGTGTGGGGGCCCAAAGTGATGACACCTTATGTATTCCTTTGTATGGTGCACAAAAAGTGTGGGGGCCCGAGCCCCACGGTTCTGCCGGCCATGTATAATGAACGTTTTGATTCCATGAGTGATACATATTCATATATGGAAACAATCTGCTACATCACCACACGTTTTTATGGTCATCCGCATGCAGTTTTGTTTTTTGTTTTATTTGCTAAGGATACATCACTTAACTACCCTACGCTTGTAACAATTCCAGTTTCATTCATATTCAGTCAAGAATCGCGATTCTATCAATGTTCATGGTTGATGTCATATCCTGTTCGTTATTAGTTCATACACTTGAGTGTCTATGGATGTTCCATATATTTGGCCCTTGACCTCCTCGCCATGGCATATTTGCAGGAGAATTTACTCTTCTTCAAAAGTTCAGCTAAAGCTGCTAACTTGACTCTTTGTGTGATCCATAACCAGGTGATGGGAGCAATTGATAATCGGTAATAATATTAACTTACAGAAGTACCACTACCAGTACAGTGGAGCCCACTAGACTTAAGTTGCAGTATTAAACACTCACACAGAGTTAATTTATATCCATGCACTTGCTATGCCAGTATGATTCAATTGTTATAATTTAAAGACACTCAGTCGTGGCGAGTGGTTTGTGCGGCACGGAGACGAACGCAACACGCTGCCTCCCCCATTCTGTATCAAATGTAGTGACCCCTGAATGAGAATAGCGCTGGCTCAATGGGTCAGCGAAAATACTGTAGGCTACAAGAGAGCTCCCTGTGCTTATCTCCTGACTCAAAATGGCTGTCCCAGCGAGCCACGAGAGCTTCCGAATGGACGCACACTCTCAGTGCGCATGCGCATGAAGAGAGGCCAAAAGAGCCACGCGTCTTCTGGCCTCTCTCCTCCAATCACCGCAGCTCGCGGTGACAATATTTGTGTATGATGCGTACACACACACACACACACACACGCCGCAGCGTCTTCTGGCCTCTCTCCTCCAATCACCGCAGCTCGCGGTGACAATGTTTGTGTATGGTGCGTACACACACACACGCACACACACACACTTGTCTCAGTGGTAGCATGGAGCTACTAACAGAGAGAGCTCCACGCACAAACTTCGGTCGTTCGGAGTTTACGTACCATTAGGGATGGCGATCGGCTGCCTTTAAGATTTACTAAAAAAATAATTAAATTCTATTTTCATAAGGGCCTTCATTGAGCAATAAATGATAATAAAGTGATTCTCAAACAGAACATTCTTGTCTATACAATGGCTTTTTAATTCAGAATTGTCTATACAATGGCTTTTTAATTCAGAAACTGTACATTAGTGAAAGTAATGCCATCACAAATTGCATTCATTTAAATCAACAAGGCTCTTAAGTAGAACATGTGTGATGTTGAGCATGCCAGCATGAGCAAGACATTTGGCTTGTGTGCTGCGACACTGTTTGATACAGACAGTAACTTGCCACAATCTCCGGAAGTTCATATAATAATGTGCATGATAAACGGTCTACCATGATTTTTCAACCCTGTGTCTTTTGCTGGTGCTTGTGTCATGTTTGTGCTTTGTTCTTTGTCTCGCAACCGTTTACATTGACAAGGGAGGAGGGTTCTTGCATTTTTGCTCAGAACAAATCAGGTACAGTACTCTCCGCATAATCGGGTAGGCTCGCGCAGAGCGTTTCTTACCCGATTAAGCGGAGTACCCGATTAACAGAAGAACACGTCTCCTTCACAGTTGACACATACAATGTGTGTATGTATATTGCACTGAACACTGCACCAAACATCTACACTGCACCAAACATCTACACTGTATGCTTGAACACGCATGCTTGCACGGCACATTATACATACTGTACCTTACACTTGCTGAGTCACGAGCAATAATTTACACTCTTTTTACGGACAAATATGTCTTCAGAAAACTCATGTTTAATCACTCCCCAAATGATCAGTCTCCTTTGCAAATTAAACAGAGAATATGATTACCTGTTACACGTACATTAATGGTATTTTCATGTTTAATGCGATTAGCCGTGGAAAATTTGGCATTCATGGTTTCTTAAAGTGTTTTATCTGCGATAAAATTTGGGTAGGAAATTATATTAGAAGAACATTATTTACCCATTTATGCAGGTAAAGTTAATGTGCATTGGAACTGATTTTGACATTACTACCCAATTAAACGGAGTACCCGTTTAAGCGATAACCGATTACGCGGAGAGTACTGTATAAGAGATGTGTGTATCATGTCACTGCTAGTCAGATATAAGTCTGTGACATACTGTAAATGGATGGCCTCTGTCATAACAACTGTGAAAAGAGAGGGTTTCATAAAGGTCTGTGGTGGCTGCAATGACCACAGTGAATGCAGGGATATATTCTCATGCATTACACTTCATCCCTGCAATAGACAAACTTCTGGTGAAGTCAGCAGACAGGCAACAATTCACATAGTCACACATGAATACATCAACAGAAACAATCAATTTGTTTCACTTTGAATTTGCTAAATCAAACTGAACACACTATTTGCAACCTGACAAGAAAACCCTGGCAGTCATCTGTGGAGTGAAGTAATTCCATTTGTACTTGTACAGCAAAAAGCTCCGCAATCATAATGCAGTGTCTCTACTGAGCTTGTTTGATAGTAACAAGACTATCCCTTCTCCTTTATATGTTAATTCTATGATGGACTATCACACAAACTGCAAGGTAATGCACAGAGCTGGAAATGTGAATGCAAACATGCCTCGCCATCTTCCGATTAGATCAACAGTCATCAACAGTCCTGAACTCTGTGATGTCATTGTCCTCGTGGAAAAAACTCCCATTTAATTTGAAACATCGCATTGATCAACTGAAAGCTAAAATTCCACCATCCATTCATAAAGATGCTGACTGTCCAATGGCGAGAGTTACATCAATGCAAATGTCACAGATAGCGAATACATGAAGGTGACTACACTCCTGAATGAAGACAATGATTGCAATGCCAAGAACAATGGTAACAGGTGAACAAGCTTACAAACATAACCTCGATTGGGGGGAACAAACCATGACAACTATGTTTTAAAGGGATCGTATAGTTTTAGTTGAGCCTTAACTTCAGGTTTCTAACATTTCTTGGTGAGATGACAAAACCGCTTATGAAATGTGAAAGAGCATGTAATTCCAAGATGAATTCAACGTTTTCTTGATGAATATTGGTTTTGAAATGGCTGAGATATCCACAAACAGTGATCCTAATAAAAGGTGGGACCTACCTTTTATTACGATTGCTTTGTCTTACTTTGTTTTTAGATGTCTCAGCCATTCCAAAACCGATTTTCATCAAATAAACTTTGAATTTCTCTTAGAAATAGAATGGTATGCTCTGTCCTGTTTTATAAGTGGCTTTTTGGTATCTTACAAAAAGTTAAAAGCCCAATCCTCATCTCCTCCAATACTATGCCATCCTTTTAACCAAATGGATGCCAGCCTGACCATATCATACCGACCCTGATTTTTAACTAAAATCTTTGTTAAGATTTAATCATATTTGCTTGCAGAAAAGAAAAAAACAGACGAACAAGCAGCAACAGCATAAAAAAAATAGCATCAAATATATGTGCTACTCTGACATTTCAAACTTTTGGGTACTGTAAAAGCTGTTATTTTCATGAATTTTATAAATAACTGTTAGGCCATGAACACACATGAAAATATCACGAATGGACAGGAATTAGTGCAATTATGACAGCCTCAAAGTCAAATCGCAAAAAACATCTCGCAAAAATGTCTGTGAGCTCCTCATTCGCAAAAATATCTGTACATGAAAACAACCACTGTTACAGTAATGAGAATACAGAAGAGCAATTTATATTTCAATCACTTTTTAAATTTTGAAATAACATCAAGGTAAATCTGTCTGGATCATAATGTGATTGGGATTTTAGACATAGTACATAGAGCAGACAATTAAGGCCAAAGGAGGAGAGATTTTAGGTTTAGAGAAAAGACTATGTGCCACACATTCACATGCCTACATTGTAAGCAGCACAAGCACACAATGTCATAAGTGATTTCTGAATGACATCTCCTGGAGTGAAGGACTTTTATAATATTTTGTGTCCTAAATGAATGTAGCAAAAGGCTACAACTATCGAAGGTATTGCAATGATGATGTATGACATACATCAAATCAATTTGACATGATTGTACAACCTCAACTGAGCAATTTATTCTAATTACCACCCATTAAAAATGGAATAAAAGCTAAGGCCAAACTGGTCTACTGCTACACATGTAACAATTTCAATTACTTGATTTCAGAAGGCACATCACTAAAAACGAAAATACCGTCTGGAAATTCAACCAAATGCCTGGTTCACTGCCCATGTATTCCAGATAATAGAAACATGGATGAAGCCTGAGGCAAGTATAAATTGAATATATCATGAACGATGCAGGTTGTATGGATACAATTTAGCAAACATATTTATTCTAATTTGATAAAATCTCCTTGTTCCCGTACCATGTCTTCCCCTCCCCCATTCCAAACAAAGCTCACAGGATTCACTGCAATGACGTTGCATGAATCTACATTAACATTCTGCCAAAGCCAGAGTGAGACCGAACCAGAATGAATCATACAGGCTTCATGAGTTTATACTTCCCATGGGCTATTTGTGTAAGCACAAAAAGGAGAAGAGGGGAGGGAAAATGCCTTTATTGCTTTCTGGAACATTATTTTTTCCTTCTCCAGGATTTCTCTTTTTTACTCATTCCATCGCCCTCTCTCTCTCTCTCCCTCCCTCTCTCCATCTATCTCTCTATTTGTCTGTCTATCTGTCTACCTATTGGCTTATGTTATACTGTCTAATCATCAGCAGCTTCTAACCATTGCATGCATTGGCATGGCATTGGGTACACTCTGCTATTGGAAGATACCATTCAGTACACCAGGAGTGCAGTAGAAATGAAATGTGCCCCTCTACATTAGACATTGGTTGAGTGCCGCAGAAAACCTCATAACCACTGTCTTCCCCTAGACTCTGGCTAGCCACTGCAGCGACTCATGTACATGGAGCCGCAAAGGCCTGCTTATTTTAGGAAACAAGTCAGGACTGCCTACCAGATTTTTACTGTAAACATTCAATGGTACAGTCATGCTCTCTTGCTATGGGTGCAGTGTCAGTGGGGGCAGCTTTGTTTTAAGTTACCCCAGAGATCATTTTCCTATTCTGCTCTATTGTCGTAATTTTTGGTCTTAAAAATAGAAAGAAGAGAGAAAATTATGATTTGGGGTCACTGGGCTCAGTTGTCACATTGAAATTCATAAAATAAACATTTGAAGCACATATTTTTATGGTTTGGGGGCTAAATGATGGTTATCACATCAGGAAAATATTTTTTAGGCAGCTGAGTTGAAAAGATCTACTTGAATATCAAAAGCAAGGATAGTGTGGCATTCATCGCAAAAAGTGATGTTAGGTACATTCAAAATATGTTGGTATAACCAGGCAGCTGTAATGCACCGTATGGAGTTATTTTTGCAGGCATAATCTGTAAATCTAATTAACGCATACTGTACATGTGCATAACATGTTGCAACTAAACAAATATCAGTGTTTAGACGATACCTGGTATGTCTCAAGTCTTTCAGACTCTGCCTGTACATTGCTGATCTCCCACAATGAAGAGTGTTGTAAATCTAAGGGCTCATTCATGTATAATGTGTACATTTATATAGTAATCTGTTCTGTGGAAAAAAAAAGAAAAAAGAATGAGAGCTGAATGACAATTTAATTCGCCAGGTAAAGAGCATTTTGTAATTCAAATCCCTATAAAATCAATGTAATGATAATTGACATATAGTTTTCAAGTTTAGCCTGTAAGCATGGAGAAGGCAGCATGCACACACACAACCAGTCCACCTTTTCATCATGGGTCAGGAAGCCGTTGTGTCTGAGCTCTTAGCCTCACACACCAGACCCTTTATACAACACAGATTGTTCATGCTCTGATATAGGAAACATGGAAGCAGAGGGTGTAAAACTCAAGTTTGTAAGTTTAGTATAACTTTAAATGCTTTCATCAAATATATTGCATTGGTTAATCAAATATCACTCAGTGATTGAATTTAAACATGATCATGCTCATAGTGGTACATTTTGTTATGATCCACTGTAGGCAGAACTTAATGCAATGTTTGTTTGTTTCTTTTTCTTTAGGAGAGACAGATAATACTCACTCTAAACAGTGACAAACATTATCAAACAAAAGAGTGGTATTTTTTTACATATACATTATGAAAACAAAATATTATAAACATAGTTTGAAACCAGCCCCTGGAATGCTGAACAGAGCTGTGGCTTGTATTCTTGTAATTGAGTCAATTTACACAGTATTTTCAAAGGGAAAACTTAGATTGGCTTACATCTGTTCAAACAGCATATGTGGCATCATTATCAAATCAAAAAAGAATTTATGACAGTCATGATTCTGAAAACCCTATCCCTAACACATTATCCACCTGACTTGCCCAAATGACTACACATTGTCATCTTTAAGGTCCATTCACGTGAATACTGCACAAGTCTGCAACATAAAATCCAAAGAATACAATGTAAACAAGGAAAAATTGGCTAGCATCTTAACAAACATTTTAAAAATACAAGGCAGAGTCTTACATTTGTCCCCATATAGCATTGCACATGTATATATGACATGGTTTTAGTTTCTAGGCCCAAGAAATAATAAAGGTTTTCACACTTATTTCGCACACAGATAGTGACTTTTGGGTCTTCTTTACTAGACTAGGCAACTGCCTTCAATCACATTTTCTACATGTATTTCTTGTAGGGGAATATAATTCTGTTGGAAGCCATAGGCTAATACTCTCTACATGACTCCCCATACAATTAGGATTCGGTCTCTTGTTAGAGAATGCAAACGAGAATATTGGGATTATAGCGTACCTCAATGCAACCAAGCCAATGGTGGCTTAGAGTGTATATTTTGTGGATAGCAGATGACTCAGCATGCTGAACTCCAGTAAGGCCTTCTGACAGCACACACTTGTACACATCATTGGCAAGTGAGCATCTCAACAAAATGCACTATCGAAATGTCCAGAAGTCTGAAAGCATGGGTCTTTCGGAAATTAAAATATTAAAACAAAACAAACCTCACTTCCAGTATTCGGGCATTTGATTTCTTGACCATCTGACTACATTCAATCAACTCACATGCTCCCTTTTCAATCACAAAGAAACACAAATCTAATGTCTCTTTACTTTGACAACGTCATTACTAAAAAATGTTGAATTTCATTTAGTATTATTTGATATCACAAGACTACTGATTGAATAGACATTATGTTTGCTCTCAGCACAGAATGAAATCTGCGACTGTTATTTCATATAATATATCATATGCTGGGTTTAGAAATGAGCAATTAAAGCATGTTTTCCCTATCAGAATGTCTACACTGGATTCTTCTGGAGTCTTTAGTACTTTGCATTGAGGTGAAAGTATGAGACTTTGTTCACTTGACTTAAAATCAGAACTCTGAAATTGATTTGCATTATCAAAAGTCACAATTTTTAGCATTATCAGTCATAAGTCTTATTAAACTAAGAAAGTGTTGGTGTTTCCTTCATAATAAATCATAAAATATGACCTATTGGAATCATCATTATTTTATCATTTCTATGAAGGTCTATTCCAAATCTCACTATCAATATGCAAATGCTGAGAACCATGGACTGGAAAACTTTACGTACAACACAGGTGATGCAACAAAAACGTAACAACATCATGATTTTGCAATCTTCATGCAGAGCTAGAAGTCTTTGTATGATGGGGTGGCTGAGTCTACAATGTCAAACCACTGAGTCTTGCAAATGGGTTATTGATGGTGTGTGACATGAGCGTCATCACTTTATTTGACAAGCCTTGACATCATGATGATAGATTCTCTTGTCACATTTCATCTACTGCAATCACTTCATTCATATCATCTGCATGACTTTATTGAGATGTAATGTAGCTTTGGGTTGTCGCTGCCCTTTCAGGGGGGGGGGGGGGGGGGTTTGACTATGCAGAAAGGCTGACCGATTTGTTTACAGACTACTCCTGAATTGACTTGGTAAGCTCATTGGAAAGATGTACAATTCTAGGTTTTCACAGGTCTTTATTAAAGATGTCATGTGACATGTTATTGTGATGTGTACTGAAGTGACAGATTGACACTTCCCACAGTGTGAGATGGCATGTTAAGATTACTTTGCCAGTCAACTCTAGACATAGAAACATTTTTGAAATCCCAGGTGCTAAAAGCACTTGGTAGGATATCACGAGCAGCAGGCTACAAAGAAAATGTCTCGTTATACGTCGGTGCTTAGCATTACCAATGTATCAAGATGTAAGACTATCTCACTTTTCAAGTCTAAGCCAAATGCACTTTAGAGGAGCCATTTATATGACAAAGAATGATATTGCACTCTGAAGTCTTACTATACATGTATGTTGCTATTTCTAAAGGGTGTGAAACTGGATAAAACAATGAAAGTGACATGAGACTGATGGTGACTTGGCACCCTACAGTACACTGTAGTTGTGTTACAGTATCTGCCCAAACAATGGCAAAAATGTTTCAGTCCTCTTTAGATCACTGGTATGCAGTGCTCTTTCCCAACCTCTGCAAGTAATTCAACCCCGGAATTCAAAACAACAACAACAAAATAAAATCTGTGCTGCTACATGTGTGCTTCAGTTCAGCTCATTTCAATCTTTTTTTTTTTTATACACAGGAGAGCTATACAAGTACAGTGTGATATCGGGAAGAAAACTGTTCACTTTTTTTTTTTTTTTCCTGGCTGTCTGATCATGCACACATTAACATATTCCTGATCATTTGAACAAGCAAATGAAGTCTACTTATGTCACAAGCAACTGCTGTTAAATGAACATGTAATATGTTTTTGTGGGGGGGGGGTTTGGTTTTTTTTTAGCTTCTGACAGCCAATTTGTCAGTTGTAAGTACACAAAAATTTTGCTCCTTGGGTAAATCAAATCAAATAGTGAATGCACTCTACAACACTGCATTTGAAATTAGAAATCCATGAGCAACTTTAGAACATATTAGTTAGTCTTCAAATTTTTTTTTTTTTTTTTTTTTTTTTTTTTTGGGGGGGGATTCCACTGAAAAGCAAATTATACATCACAGATATGCTTCACACAAGCATCAGCAAAGTTGTTTCACTATCTCTTTCTTTCTCTCTCCCTCTCTCTCCAAAAAAAAAAATGAAATACAAATGTTTTCAAAAAACTACTGTAATAAAACATTTTGTGTGATAGGTGACAGGTGCTGAAAGTAATGAACTAATCACTTTAATAGTAGCCTCTGAGATGAGATTTCTTGTTTCAAAGAGGCCTGGACTTGATCATGCTTGATGTACAACGTTGTAGAATAAAATGCGGGTGCTAAAACACATGTTATAATATACCACGTTTTCTGTTGCAGTAAGCATGCATTTTTACCTAGATGCAGGAAATGTCTCAAGATAGAGGGCACAGTTAATATACAGTAACAAAAACAGAAAAACCAGGATTATAATCCAGTATCTCCCTTATACTATAACCCATTAGGTCAACAAAACCAATTTCTCCATGATTTGCTATTGTGTCTTTCTATTTTGATTTTTCCCATTCATGGGGAATGTTCATGGGAAAGAATTACAAGCTCTCTCTCTCTATCTCATTTAATCCCTTTGTTATCTTTATGTAATTGTTAACTTTGGTTGCAGAATTTTCAAAGCATCTCAATTGCTCAATTCATATCTGATAATTACATTGGCAATACATATAATTATGAAAATATCTACAATTGTACATTTTGTGAATTTCTTCTGATCTTCTGAAGATTAAAATCTCACCAGTTTCTATAATTCTCCAATATGAAATATGTAGGGAAGTGCCAATTTGATAGTTGTCAACCTTCATGAACTATGAGGGGTAAATCTCCAAATGTCTCTAGAATAGTACTATCCGAAGTCAGCATCATTTTCAAACAATGTTCTGGTTAGATATCCATAACTAGTTAATTCTATTGTAAACACAGAAAATTCCCAGCTAAGACTGACTGCATACCAACTCCTTGGTGCATCTTCTAATAGGATGTCCATACAACTTTCAGCAATTAACGATACCTAAAATAAACTATGTTAGAAATGTGATTGTAACAGAGTACTGTAAAAGTGTATATTTTTGTGCCAGTGATTTTTTGTGCTCAGCCAAGTAAGATGAATTTCATGTGTTCTTAATTCTGCGAAATCAAGATGCAACATAGTGGCACGTATGGCAAGCAAAAATATTTGTGTGCTTTTATCTTCACGCTAGTTTATGGTTGCGCGAAATGTGCAAAAATTTCCACTTTCACAGTAATCATATTAGATTTTAATATCAATATTTCAAAATGTGCACACCTGAGTATGACCGTCAAAAACCTGTTTTCACTTCCCAACAGCCTTATTAATGAACACAGACTAATATATATGCTCTACAAAATCAAGCACTTTTGTCACATCACTGTTGGCAACCTAAACCATCACATAAAGACACCCTAAAGATACAAACACACTCACACACATATACACACATACGATATATTAACATGCAAGACGGGCAACTTAACATATATAACACTCACGCGCGTAAGTGCGGACACATTGCAAATTAATTGAATTGGCCCCGCATTTACCAGCCAGCACTTTTGGGAAAGGTGGCTTAATACTCAATTTTCACGCAATGATGATATGTGCCCTGGCGTGAGATGGACAGCTTAATTGAGGAGTCCTTAAAGTAATAAACCCAAGCTTTGCATTCATCAGGGTGCTCAACTGCAATTCTTCTCCCAAGAGAATGCATGGAGCAGGGGCCGAGATACAGAATGTGCCAGTGAGACTGATTCGAGGGAAAAGGTAATTTGATAGTGCGTTTCTCTCACAGGAGAGTTTAAAATCACAATACTATCACTTGTAACATTCAGTGTCACAGAAAATTGATGGTTGTTACAGAGGAAAAGCATTGATCAGCAAAATATACATACATGTATGGCAGGGTACATTTATGTGTTATGTAGGGCATCTTTATAAGGATAATATCCAAAGAGGATCTTTGTTGTAATCCATCATCATTTAGTTTTTATTTTCTCATGACATCTTTGGCCGATAACACAAGCAAACCAATATACTTCCATCTATTTCGATACAAAACATACCATCTGCCCAGGGAGAAGGATATGTTCACTTTCAAGTCCTTGTGGTTACAAACTGATACTGAGAAATCATGTGTATCACAGACAAAACAATGTGGTCAAATATCTTACTTTAGGCCAAAAATCTGAAAATAAATGTAGGAAAGAAAGAGTTGAAGTGAAGTTTAACCTCTATCTATACTACATGACCACATTGCATGGCTGACAAAATGCTATTAGGTTGAAATTCAAACTGAAATTAGGTTTCAAGGTGAATGCATTGTATCATATTTGGCAAAGGTTGTATTTGTATAAATCATTGAGTAAGACATCCTGGGGGAATTGGAGAATGGTGTTATAATTACTAAATTTGGTTGCATGTGAAATGAACATTTCAGGGTTGAAACTGAAGCTAACTTTCTTAAACCACCCTCTCATTGAGTATGGCATGAAGAACATTGTATACACATATATTCACCATGATACACACCATTATCAAATACAATTGCAAATATGAAGTGAATATTTGAAATTATACACCATGTAGATGTATCAATCTCATGAAAATAACAACACTTACAAGAAATTTTGTTAACCTTGAGACTGTATTACAATTTACTTTTAAATTAGTTGACATTAATTGGCAGCTGATGGACAGAACTCTTCAGCTTGGTAGTATCACAAGCAACAAGTTACAAACAGTTCATACAAAACACCCATATGTGTCTTCATTCTTGTACTTGACTGTCAAACTCAAAATTGGGAGAAAGATTGCAAGTGGTAACTACATTGTATGGGATGCAGCATCCTTCTTACAAACTAGTCTAGAATCTAGACTGTTCTTTTGTGTGTGTGTGTCATATTCCATTGTATCACGGAAGGCAGGAGAATCTTCCCATCCAAGTGAAAATGCATTCTTTGGATTGTGCAATCACACACAAAGTTCCTGCCATGCTATAACACCCCCCCCCCCCCACACACACACACAAAATAAACAAGAAATAAATAAAAAAAATAAGAGCCCAGAATGTAGACAACTACAGTACTAGACATAAATAACACAGCTTGCTATGCAAAGGTGATGCACGCAACTGAAGATGAGTGTGCCTGCATGTTTATGGAATGACTTGATTGAGTGTGTATTGTCAATCGTCCATGTATTACTGCTTGCAGTGAGCATCAAACAGCAGGTAAAAATTTGGCGATGAAACTGCTGCTGGTTTGTTGGGGGGGTAATCTCATTTGCCAAAAGTCTTTGGTTTATACTAGTCAAATTTGGCGTGTGCTTCAAGCATCCCCCTTTAAACAGCAACACGAGACAACTTTAATATGACGATGCTAGCTATTTGAAAAGAATTCCAGGTGTAATGTATGAATATCTTATGACACAAGATGTAGAACTTGTTTGCTTACTTTCAAAATTGAAAATATCATTTGAATACAATTTGGTCTTGGTTCATGCTAGCTGTTCTTGTAGGACAAATATGATTTTCTTCTATGCATACTAACACAAATAAGCTGTCACACGCACAAAACACACACACAGACTCACGCTATGATACACAAACACACATATACACAATCACACACAAAAGTTAATTCACATACATACACACAAGAATATGCTGACATACTGTTAGGCCTATACACAATCACTAACGGCTGGCAAGACGCAATTCACTTGTTTTCGTAAATTCATGCATGCACGTAGTATTAACATGCACTCTTCCAACTCACACATTCACGCTCTATATTTTTGTCTCTTTTCTTTCCACTTTTTTCTAGCGAGTAGCTACCATTTAGAACATCAAAAAAGTACAGTAATCAGCAATATTGACATCTCTAGTAAAATTTGACAGCAATAAAGATGAACAGTTTAGTCACTTCACAGATGTAAAAAAAAAATGGAAAAAACACAGAAAGATTTTGCAGGATTTCTGCTTTTGCTTTCATATGTTCAGCATCAAGTAATGAGTGTGCATATTGAAGTGCTTACAATACAGGTCACTTTAAAAGGTAGAGATGTGGTATTTAACAAAACAGTAAACTAATTCTCACCATTTGAATCTGTATTCCATTTTCCTCATTAAAATCTTAAACTCAAAACTTTCACACAAATAATTTTAAGCAGAATGTACTCTTTGTATGTCTCGTTAGCTTCTAGGGACATGACCAGAAAAGAGGTTGGGAGAGGAGTGGAATAGGAATTTTTGCATTAAAATCACATCTATGGCAAAATAAATTTTAATCTCTTGGATGGCAAATACAGTCAACCTCGGATACCTTGACGTCGGATAAGCCGAATATCACTTACCTCGGGTGCAAAATGAAAGTCCCGATTGTTCCTATGGAGTTTCCGTGTATTAAAATTTGCGTAGCTCGAAGAAAATAACTCGAAGTTTGGTTACCTCGAAGTGAAATCTACTGTCCTGATCTTAATTAACTTATTGTTTTTCCCAGCATGTAGCTCGAATCGAATTGTAACGTCACTCAGAATCTCCGATTAAGCGCGCGTGGACAGCGGAGACATGTCACAAATCTTTTCACACTTGACTGTAAATATTCTTAACAATCGCGCGCCCAAAGAAATACCTGGTAGGCCTACACAGATGACAAGAAAAAACCCCAACACCTACCGACTACACACGTACACGATATGCACATGCACCCGTGCCAATGGAGTACTTACGTTAATTAACACTACGCTCTTTTCTTTAACCACTGTGTTCTGATTTTTGAGCGTGGGTGATACCGAGTCGTCATACCGTGCGCGTAGATTTCTTAACCGTCGTGGCGCACCTGCTTAGGTGTTGACAGTTATATCTTGGGCGTTAATCACGGTCCACTGTTCTAACATCAATCTCCTGCGTAGTGCCTATATTTTAACTTTTTTTTCGGCCTTTCACGAAGTTTGTTTAATTTATTCTTCCCCGAGAACGCAAGCACTGGATTTTTGTTTTTCCAGCAATGCGATTATGAAAATACATGTAGTGTCGTATAATGATCTGGAAGTATAGGCCGAGCATAATAAAGAATGGAATAGACAGGGCTCCACACTGACTTTATCGGGTCACCAATGTCATTGATTTTTATTTTTTGGTGGTCAAAAGTAAAATCTGCTGACGCAAAAAAAAAAAAAAATCCAAAACGGGGAAAAACATTACAAAAACTAAATTAGTCCTACTAAACATAGAAAAATTAATATTAAGCATTATTGAAGTGATGCAGATGCCCATGTCTTAAAGAAGTGAATAGAAAATTCAATCATCTTATTCTGTGTGTTAAGATTTAGCAAATTTTGCATAGGTGTAGAGATTATTATAAAAGTTGATGCTTACACTAGGAGGTTAAAACTTACGTTTGAAATGAGAAAGTGGGAGGATTTGCTGACATTTGTTAGCATCTGAAAGTTACCGTTATTCATTTCTTACTGCAAAAGCAATCATCCAACATATATTAGTATGTTAGCACCTTACGGAGCCGAATATAACCGTTAATCATTTTTAAATGTAAAAGCAAACAACCGACATTCATTTTAGCATCTTGGCGGAGCTGAATTCTTTTTTATATCCTTATCCATTTCCAAACGTGAAAGCAAACATCCGCTATTTGTTTTAGCATCTAACTGAGTGGATTAATACCGTTAATCATTTCCAAATGAAAAAGCAACAATCTGTTATTTATTTTTGCATCGTCCGGAGCAGAATATTACGGTTATTCATTTCAAACATCCGACATTTATTTCATTATCGTATCCGGAGCTGAAGGTACTGCTGTCCACTTCCGAAAGTGAAATGAATCATCTGACAATTATTTTATCATTGTATGGAGCCGAATGTTACTGTTTTTCATTTTCGAACATCAAGGCAAACATCAGACATTTATTTTACCATCAAACATAGCTTAATTACCCTTATTCATTTCGAAATGTAACAGCAAATATCCAATATTTTTTTAACATCGTATGGGGCAGAATGTTACCGTCATTCACTTCCAAACATGCCAAACGTAAAAGCAATCATTCGACATGTATTTTAATAACTTCCGGAGCTGAATGTTATTACCATTTACTTCCTAACGTGAAAGCAAACATACGGCATTTATTTCATCATCGTACGGAGTTTGATATTACACTGTATTGTTATTCATTTCAGAACATCAAAGCAAACATTCGACATTTATTTTAGCATCTTCCAGAGCTAAATGTTATTGCAATTTACTTTCAAATGTAAAAACAAACATCCAGCATTTATTTTATCATCGTTAGAAGTTGAATATTATTTTTACTCATTGGCGAACGTCAAAGCAAACATCAAACATTAATTTTACCATTGAACGCAGTTGAATGTTACTTTTATTCATTTCGAAATTTAAAAGCAAACATCAGAAAGTTATTTTAGCATTTCCGGAGCCGAATGTTATTGCTATTTCCTTTCGAAAGTATAAGGTAACACCCGACATTTATCAAACCATCGTACGGAGTTCAATATTAGTTTCTGAACGTCAAAGCAAATATTAGACATTTATTCCAGCGTCTTCTGGAGCCGAATGTTATCCTTGTTCATTTTCGAACGCAAAATCAAATATCTGACATTAGTTTTAGCACCATCAGAGCCGAGTCTTATCGTTATTCATTTCCAAAAGTATTAGCAAACATCTGACATTTATTTTAGCATCTTACGTAGCCGATTGTTACGGCTATTCATTTTCAAAAGTTAGTAAAGGCAAACATCCGAATTTTTTCGGTGGCGCGATCGGGCCACCACAATCTTTATTTCTGAAATTTTAATTTCAATTCCGATTTTCATTCAATTCATTCATATAAAAGTCGATTCAATTCCAATTGACAAGCATGCAAACAATCAGTAGGCACTACGACATATACCATGTTGAACAACGATAAACTTCGGATAAGTCGAAGAAAATTCGACGTACGCGTACCTCGAAATTCGCGTACCTCGAACCATTTTCTTCAGTCCCGACGAATTCGAGGTATCCGAGTTTGACTGTACATGAGATGTAAATGTAAGAGGAAGGGAATGCACCTTCAGGGACCTGTTAATAAAAAATATATATTTATATACAAGGAAATTGTACATCTTTCATGACTGGCAATTTGCAACCATACTTGTAGGCACCACTGTTTTCTAATAACATCGAGGGAAGAGAAACAGATAAAATTATAACCCAATGTGCCTTTGGTGTATTTTCATCTACCTGCTGGCTTATACATACAGAGCTTGTGCAACTCCTGCAGTTGGGCATATTTTCATAATCTACCATTCCCTTCAATCTACTTCCATACCATGAAGCAGCATCTCTTACCAAGAGTACATAAACCAAGTTTAGACAGCTGAACGATGGGTTAGTTTTTCAGAATAGCCATGAGGTAGACAAAGAAAGAACTTGTGTATCAAACTGCACAGTGGTTCACTGCAAATCTGTGACATAATGGTAAAGCATCTGTATAGCAAAAAAAATCCAAAAAAAAAAAATCAATGCATTGCATCAAATTATTGTATTCGCCGAATATTTCCGGAGGTTTTTTTTTTTGCGAATTTCGCGAGTCAAGTGCTATTCGCAAACTAAAAGACAAACAAAAATAATGACTCTGATCCCGATATGAATTTGACGCACACATATACATTTCTCCGTTCAGTACAGTACTCCATGATTGCGAATTTCAGAGACTCAAACCCCAAGCACCTTCTGATCTGGAGATTCTCCTGCCTGAAACCCCTAGCGAACAGGAGGCTCCAACTTGATATGCGCGAAGCGCAAAATGATAGGGTTCTAGATGCTCTCTTGTGCTATCTAAGTCTTATTTTTCAACACACTAAGTACATATGTAACACACTAAATAAGAAATCATTTCAAGCGGGAGACACAGAGCCAGGGCGGGAGAAATTAAATCTCAAGCGGGAGAATGGGAGATTTTGCAAAAATGGGCTTTCGGCGGGAGATCTCCCGTCGAAAGCGGGAGAGTTGTAGTCTCTGGAATTGAACCACTTGTGAAATCGTTGGGAAGTCCCGATTTGCAAAAATTTAGACTCGCTAAATACAAGGCGTAAACAGTGGTATATGGTTGACCTGATACTGACTATAACAATTAGAAAGGACTGGAATCTGTTCTCCCTGAGATACATTCATATATTTGATCGAACAAAATTTATATTGTGCATTCATACAAGAATAAGACTCTTGACAGGAACCACCCTCCCCCCCCCCCCCCTCCACCAAAAAAAAAGAAAAAAGAAAAAAGTAATCTATACATGAAAATGTGAGTCGTTAGCATTGTATGTTATGACAAGCATATCGCATGTATGCCCAAACTTTTCAAGTAATCAATACATGTAATGCATATCTGCAATGATGCGCTCCTCTGGGGTGCAAAAATATGCAGATATGAACGTGCATACCCAGTATGCCTTGGCTTTCACATTTCTTTGGCAAAGAATGCATAATGCCAATCTAGTTCAGCATATCAAAATGATCTCCCTTCCACTGTCAAGTGTCTGCCATCCCCAATGTACTGTATAAGAACCATGCCAACCACAAAGAAAGCACTTACTAATACTGCCCACAAGAGGCACCCACTGGATAAACAAGAAGGCAATGAAATACACACTCTAAACCTAAAATATGCTTTCAATGGCACAATATTACTCTTCTACCAAACTGGGTGATTTAAATTGGAATGAAAGCATTGCTTCTCCACAGTAACCTTCAAATCTTTGAATGTTGTGCCTCGTGAACACGAAATGCACATCATTATGAACTACTCCTTTGACATTCAAAAAGATAAATGCAACATCTCATGCCATCCTATAATTCTATGTATGTGTGTGTGCATGTTTTGCTTTGTGCTATCACTGGTAAGGTTCAACGAATATTTTTGGTATAACTCACCTTTTGGGGCTGCACAAATTCATCAGAACTACTATGAAATAGCAGTTGGCAATTACAATTTTCAATATATGATTTGCAGGATTACAACATTACAAAAAATAATGCATACAATTCCCCTTGGTGGGGAATAGTTTTTAGTGGCTATCTATATGGCAGGTGGTCATTATAGACAGGTGGGCGCTAGGGAAAGTTTGAATGTATGTACCTAGTTTAACTATGCCTGAAAGTGTATGCCTTGAGTAATTTCCAAGGTGTGGAGAAAATAGTGTAATTTCACCCCTAAATAGCAGAACTTAAGCATTTTGATCTGAACTTTGACCTCTGACCCCAGACCCTTGACCCAAACTTCCCAAGAGAATCATTGTCAGGCAGTACATGGATATGTGTATTAAGATTCATGAAGATACCTTGGGCCATCACAGAGATAAATGGAGAAAAACATGAAATTTTAGCATTTTCACTTGACTTGGCACAATTCTCTTATGACAAACAGCCAGGCCTGATTCAGATGCACTGGCAAGTCAGACATAAATCATAATTCCCAGAAGAATTTTATGCATTTAGCAAAAAGTTCAAGATCGGCTGCACCACTGCATACTGAATTTCTAAGTGTTCAGTCATGCCTACAGCCAACCAAATTTGTATTGCCAAAAGTCTGCTGTAGCCACTAGCCTCTCTCACATCTCAAGTGGACATAATAGAAACGGTGTTCCTTCAGAAAGGAATTTGATATGTAATCCTTTTGGGAATTGTCTTTGTATCATAATGGGGGGAATGTTCACAATGCTGTCTCTGTGGTGCAAGTAATAGCATTTATCAATGTGGTTGTAAAAAGCTCATTTAAACTTGTCAAATTTTCTCATAAAGTATAAGCATGTGGAAAAATAAATATAAAAAATCAGAGAGAAAGAAAAATGGGACATCATGTATAAATTAATTCTGTTGTACCAGACACTGAAAAATATTTAAGGGAGTATAATGCTGGTTTTGGAAAAGTATCTCATGTTACAAAAAGAAGCAATTGCTGTTGATTTCCAAACTGGTCTCAATACATTTTGATCAATATGTGGGAAGAGTCTTGGAAAATGCACAATTCCCATCCTTATGCAGTAGCCTTTTTTTTTCTTTTTTCTTTTTTGTTAACTTTCTACTCTTCTATTCTGATATGTACAGTGCAGGTATGATGTGCTCTACAAGAATAGCTTACACCAACAAAGGGCAATTTGTCAATCAGTTGCAATAACAGAATATACCTTTATTATTATCAGTATCAATATGACTAATGGTTAAAAAAAAAAGAAAATCATCCACACACAACACATGTACCACAGGCATATTTTCAAGTAATTGCTATAAAATGTACTAAGAAATTGTTGTATAACACATGTTTTCTTAACATAATGAAAATATAGTGGTTTACACTGTAATCACAACCAGCTTACAAGAATACATGTACACAGCAAACATTGACACACATCATAGCTGTGGTGGTCTTGCAACTGAATAGGTCATGCTGCTAATTTATTCTTAAGTAAATAGCTTATTTCTTTTCTTTTCAATTTCTCTTTAAGACAATCAGGGCCCCGTTGCAAGAAAGTTGCAATCAATTGCGAATAATTGCTAATTTTGAAACAACCATTCTGATTGGCTCAGGGTCTTCCCTATTAAGAAGACATGCATGCAACAATGATTTTGATTGGCCAGTAACAATCAGTTGCAAGTTGCGTTTAAACGCAAAGTTTCTAGCAACGGGGCCCAGGACTTATAAGACAATTTCACTAGTGGTAAAAAGTTGGTATCATCCATCTGCAGGAATTAAAGTCAGCAATATCTCACTTTAGAGGTGATAAATTTATAAATTTATGAGTTAACAGTAATACTGTGCACTGCTGCTATAGCTTTCCATTCCTTATATTTTTCTGTGCTCATGCAAAAGGAGCAGCTGTTCAAAGTTTAAGCATTCTCTAATTACATTTGGCATGAACACAGTGAAAATGTGCACCACTCTCAAGTCTTATCAGTACTCCATGTCAGCATTATGCAATATTGCTGCATGCATACGGTTATGTGGTGACAATAACTGAGCAAGTTTTTATGCTCCACTTTTAATAGGAGTGCATGTGCTCATGTGACAACAATCATATACCATGACTTGAAGTTTCCACTTTCAGCAACACTTCACTAAACTGCATCCCTCAGCCAAATATTTTCCCTCCCCTTGCATGTAAAGGAAATTTTAAATCTTGCTAGTACATTGTGTGCTGGGATCAACTTGGCCAGCTCCATGTATTGTGTGTTTGCAGTCAGGCCAACATACAGGGTATACAGGCATCATGTACTTCTGTTGCTTGCAAATAAATGCTATTGCTGTGTGCTGAATACTTTCACTGCCTTTGTGTACCTGACGGCAGTGTTGCTCATTTCTCAAATATCAATCTATTCATAACAATCACAATATAAAATCATCCTGAAATATACATGTATGGCATCTAACCTGTAATGCACAGATTGATGCATGCAGTCATAATATATGTACTATGGTGTTTTTACCTGCTGGTACTTTACACACAACACATACAGAAAGAGAGATGGGAATTGCTGAAGTGTGCATGAATGATAAGAAACAGGCCCGCTCCAGCTTTAACGCTTGTGGTTGATGTACTGTAGTTACAATGTTTTAGAAGTACAATTAAATATAATATGAAGAATGTACCAATGCATTTAAAGCATGCATATGGATATTTTTACACAATTTTGATGCCACTTGCTGTTTAATTTTTGTAGAAATTGTATATAAATGTGAGATGAGACTTTTAGTCAAAATTTTTTATTCAAATTTTGTAGATACAGTGTATGTATTAGGTTCGAACATGAGAAGAACTTTTCTCACAGATATGAATTTCTCCTTCTTTTACAGTAATATACTCCCAATCAAACATCAGTCTGAAGGGATATTTGATATCTTATACAGCATTGATGTTTGAACTCCTGGGTACCACACAAATCAAGCCACAATGAGCTACCAAACACAAGCACTCCAGTTTGTAGTCTTGATTTTCATTCTTCTAAGAATCATAAACCAGTGCTGGAAAGTCTACTATGAAGTAGCAGTTTTAAAACAGGCTTTCACCACAGCACTCTCTTTGAACACCCATGCAAGGGAGAGATTTATGAATGTATTTACACCTGTCATTAAGCCATCAACACCACCATAAATCTCACCCATAATCATCTTCTCCAGCATTTAATATATCCTTCATCTCTACCACCATTTTCCCCATATACTCTCTGTCAATCAAATGTGTTTTTCCCCATTCTACCCAATAGGCAACAGCATGCAAATATGAGTATCTGTACCATAAGTCATGATAAGATGGTGACAGTATTACAGCTTTCAAAAATCAACGTTTTGCAAGAGCAGCACAATTCAAGTGTACAACATAAGATTTTTAAAAAAATGGAAGAACTACTTTATGGTAGGGAGAGTATGTAGTTGAATTTCATACTAATATGGCAATGTGGTTTATTTTCATGATTCCATATTTAACAGAAAACAAAATAGAGAGACCATGTTTATAACTATACTTACACACATAGACACACACTCACATTCACTTCAACTGTTCATCAAACAAGGACACTGTATGGATGATTCACACTTACATTTTCAATGTCCTATGCCTACACCACAGACAATCCATCAATGAAATCCTATTGAAATTCAGGACTCCTTAAAGAAAAGGTCAAGTGAGGAAGCTGCATTTTTTTTCTACATCACACACAGCCATTTGCTTTTCTTTACTCAAAATGCCTTTCCTAAATCTTTCTGCAGCAGCATCTTCACGACGCCACACTGCTCTCTAGCCCCATCCTCCCCAGCCCCGACCCTACCCTACCCCCCTTCCAATACATCATGTTTGCCTGGCGTGCTTACCAATACTGGTAAACTTGTCTCTTCCCCTCACTGTCAGTCACATACGCATTTATAACAAGGTTGAGCGCTTCCTTCCCCTCCGCTTCACTGGGTGTTCTTTGTTTTCTCCCACAGAGACCAAGGTCGCAGTGCATCAAGGAAGATACTGGTACAACACATGATGACCATTACAGAGTATCAGTGTATCACAGAACCTTTGACACATCAGTGCTGAATGGGTTAAAGCTTTTTTTTTTCCTTCTGCCCTCCATCAACATCACATCCACTAGGTGGAAACTGGACATAATCAACAAATGTACTTAAACACTGTTTTCCTTATTGCCTGGGCAAGAATGATGATGATAATATCAATCATTATGATGCATCCTCCTGCAACCTCCTTGACAGTGTTTTGGTGTATACTGGGTATTCAGCATGTAGCATTTATCTACAGCAATCCATAGTCATGTAAGCAGCATCCACTATCATCTTGAAAACGACTGATGACATAGGCATTAATGATCATAATCTCTGAATTTAACATATTCTTAATGAATACTTCCATGACATAACTATGATATAAACCCCTCCTCTGGATACATTCTAATAAGCATAGATCAGAATTGATAGATGTACAAGATTACACATATTAATAAAATCATATGAAATCAATTTTGAACAGTTAGAGAGTATATCAGTCCTAACAATAATCATAGCCAGATTTTAACAGGATAATGTATATGACCTCCAAAAGTGTCAAAGTTTAACTTCAACAAGAGAGACGTAAAGTCATACACACTACATTCTGCATTAGTGGAAGTACAACGAATACTGTTAATTACACACTACATTCTGCATTAGTGGAAGTACAACGAATACTGTTAATTACACACTACATTCTGCATTAGTGGAAGTACAACGAATACTGTTAATTACACACTACATTCTGCATTAGTGAAAGTACAATGAATACTGTTAATAACTATGTTCACATCTTATGCTGATCTTAAAAACACTACTTCTTGCAGATACAGTGACAATCCTTAAAAACTGCACAATACATTATCAGCAATTTCTTACAAATATGCATGGGTACACAGGCAAACTTGCAAAATCACACACACACACACACACACACACACACACACACGCAGGCATATGTAAAGGCACACACACACATAGTGACTGACTGCTCTATTGTAGGACTTTGAATGTGAAATGCAGTCACCACACATTTGGAACACAGCATTGCAATCATCTAGAAGGTATATCACATGCATTTGTGTTGCGTGCATTACAAATGCTGGTTCAGCCATCCTGGTAGTACACATGTAGAACCGAGGACAGAGTTCAATGTTGACACACACAGCCCAGCCATGGCAAGGAAAGAGCTACATGGCTGTGAAAGTGGTAAATCAATCATGGAAATGGAAATGGATAGGAAGCTGCCTGTTGCTTGCGGAGACACTTCAGCATTTCCATGCTGTATTATAAAAATGTGTGTGTATGTGTGTGTTTCTGTGTGTCATTAGTGTAAAAGGGGGTTGGTGAGGTGAGGAGTTACAAGAGCACAGTCTAAGTACTGCCTCCAATGTCACAATAATTCAGTTGTTGTACGCACAGTCTGCATATAATATCAAAACATGCAAGAGCCAAAATATATGAAAGCTAAACAGTATCAACAAATATGAAACATGAGTTCCATGCACAGGAGATAAATCAACCATATCTCCTTAATATAAAACTGGACATTTTCATATGATGTACCGGTACATTTCAGTATTTCTAGCTCCGGCTCTCACCACAACTTTTTTTTGTCCCTAATTTTGTTGTGAATTCAAAAGTGTGGCTAAAAAACATTACAAATTCTCATTGACTTTTGTCCATTATGAAGTATAAACATCAAATATCTGAAACAGTGTCAAGACCTCCCTAACACACACACACAAATATTCCACATTTATGCAACAAGGTAACAATTACATGTCAAGTAATAGACACCTGATTACACCTGGCATAAATGATACACTTGTTTCATCTCTCACTTCCCAAAGATCACCATAGAGTAATTTTATATATAACTGGCTCGACTAGATAAAAGTCAATCATCACAGTACATGTACAATCATATGGCCCATTGTCAATAAAGAGGCACAATATGACGGCACAGATGCCTTACAAATGGGAATGACATTCTGATCTAACTGGTTAACACAAAAATATTTTGATAATCATGTCTTGGCTCAAAACCTTGGAATCTACCACCAACTCCCCTTTAACAGCAAAATTGTTAACAACTCAACTTTACTCAAATACAAAGGATAGAATCTATTCTTTCTCTTCTTCTCTTTTTTTTTTGTGAAGATCTTAGTGCAGGTCAATGGGAAAGTTGTAACCAAAGCGACATCATGGCCTCAACTGATGGTTGAAACCGAATCATTAGCAGAGAACACAAACCAAACTTTGAAATTAAATTCATAAGTTAGGTCTCTGTATTGCATGAGAAAGTGTAATTGTGACCCTGCAACACAAAATCAATATCAGAAAGGTGCCAGACATGGATTTAGAACAGGTTCTGAAAGAGCAGACTTTATGCTTTAACATGATATATAACTTCATTCAAATGGACTTTCCTAACCCATCTAAATACTCTAAAGAAAGCACACATTCTGGAAAAGTGTGTACTGAGAAAAGAGGCTCTGAAGTATAGGGGCTATTGAAGTGCTTAATTTTACCAAGCCATACTCTGTACAATGAATGGGTCAAAAAATAGGATGTAAAACTTCATAGCAACAACAACGAAGAGATATCAGGTTAAGCTGAAATTAATCATGAATGCTTTATAAGCATATATCGTATCCATGACTAATGCAAACTTTCAAAGCAGTAGCATCATCCTTTCAAAACTTATTAGAGTCGAAAGTGAAGAGTGTGTAAAGGATTTTTAAGAAATGAAAAGGGGACTCTAAGACACACCTAATCATACTGTTCTACAAAAAGGAAGTGTTCCAGAAAAATTGCTAAAAACCTAATTTCCCATTCATCCTATGATCACAACTTCACAATAATATAAAAGTATTGCTCTTTTAGGAAATATGAAAAACTCAAGATTGACCAGGTTGACCCATTTCACCTATTTTGAGTCCTCACACAAAATCAGTGTGTGCGACTTTTTGTTGGTTTTGTGATGCACGGTCACAATTCAAATTTCACAAAACAAAAAAAAAAACATTCTGGGATGTTAAGGCTTCCCATGGTTTTGCCAAATAGTAAGAACTGATCACAACCGCAAATGCAAATTAGCTGATATGATATCATCACCTCAAATTTCCCCCTTTGGTTTATTCACAAAATAGCATAAAAATATTTCAAGCATTTTATTGATTGAGTAATGTCTATCAAATATAAAAGCTTGAATCTTTAACATTGTCACTGTCAGGTTCTTACCACAAAACAGAAAACCTTTTTGATTTTGATTTTGTGTCCAAAAAGGGAATTTTTTGAAGATTTGTGCTCAGACATCATCTGTTTGTCTTTTTTATTTTTGAGCAAACATATGAGGTTGTTACTAGTAACAGTATTCAGTACAACATGACAAGTTCAATCATTTTTCTCTTTGTGGTTGAATTTCAATTAAATCACTTCTGTTCTACAAGGCTTATTAATTTCAAACTAGGTATCAAAGCCAACTTTAACATGGTGTGGATTTCAAGCTGCAATGATGTTTCTTCCATTCTGTTTGTTTGAATGTATTCATTACAGATAACTTGAACATAGACTGGCATTTCACTTCTTCCAAAATTTCTTCACCTGAAAACCTTCTTGATTTCATAAGCAAAACTCAATGCTTATCATGCAAAAATTGACATTAAAAAAGTTTCAATTTGCAGTAAGTATCAGGTGATATAAGCCAGGAGGCATTCACATGCATATGTATTTCAATACCCTAGAGGTTTATAGATAATGGGTGATTTCAAGTTCCGTGCTGCTAATGGTGTTAATGTTATCTCAACACTTACACCAGCAATAATCCTGAACTTGAAATCAGGTGGTGTTAGCAGCTTGACCTCAAAACTATGACGTAAGTCCATTAGCTAGAGTTGGGCCAGTGTCAAATGTCCCCTGCTGGACTGACAAATAGAATTAAGGAATATTCCCCAGGATGTATCACTGCCTCAGCCACTTTTAACAGCACTGTTTTCCAAAAATGATTTAAATTGGGAATTTGAATTTGCATTTAAATTGCATTTACGAATCACAACAAGTTTCATAGGAAATCACACAAGACAGATTTTAGGACACATTCCACCCACTTAATACTGCACATACATTAAGAGAGCTATTATGATTCACTGACTGGTCAGACAAAATATGAATAAACAGCCTTGAAGTAAGACTGACTGCAACATGAACAGACTTAGAGGTACTTTTCAAGGCAATAACTGAATGTGTGTTTTCGTAACATTTAATATTTTTGTAGACGTTTACACACAAGTCAGCATGCAGCTGTATTAAAGTTCTTCCAAACATGAAAAGGTCAGAAATATGCTCCTCATATGCAAAGATCACTGCCATGAGGAGTTCCCACATCAAGAAATTCAGTGCTACCACACATCATTACAATGTTTGACACTTTGATTAAATGTAACAAACACACACAAAAAAAAGAAGAAAACTGGCCAGATATGAATATAATTTATTAGTGGAAAAATGAGCAAAAGAAAATGGGATTCCATCGGGATTTGAACCCGAGACCTCGGATGCTAGCCCAGTGCTCTACCGACTGAGCTATAGAAAGCCCTAGTTCAGTGTTCATCCTAGAAACCCTAAATCTCAATGCTCGGATGGTCAGAAGCTATAGCAGTGTGTTTGTGTGTGACACACACGCACACACTTAAACCTGGCATAAACCCGAAGGATAATTCAACTTGGGGATAAATGCGAGGGATCACCGAAGTGATGCAGATTTTTTGAGTATGTAACAAACGCAAACAGAAGAAAACTGATCAGAAATGAATATAATCTATTAGTGGAAAAATGAGCAAAGAAAATGAGATTCCATCGGGATTCGAACCCGAGACCTCCGGCTAATATAGCCCAGTGCTCTACCAACTGAGCTATATAGAAAGCCCTAGTTCAGTGTTCATCCTAGAAACCCTAAATTCTTAGGGTGACCCCTCGCATTTAGTAAATCCCCAAGTTGAATTATCCTTCACGTTTATGCCACGTCTAATTAAAGTGTGTGCGTATGTGTCACATACACATTGCTATAGCTTCTGACCATTCGAGCATTGAGAATTTAGGGTTTCTGGGACAAACACTGAACTAGGGCTTTCTATAGCTCAGTCAGTAGAGCACCGGGCTAGCATCCGGAGGTCTCGGGTTCAAATCCCGGTGGAATCCCATTTTCTTTGCTCACTTTTCCACTTTAATTACATGTTACAATGACACATTGATATACTTGCATCAAAAACATAATTGATTTAGTCAGATATACAGTACATGGTTCACTCACTTTGATATAAAAAGAGGACTAAATTCTGATGTCAATTTTGATGTCAATGTTGACAAATTAACCAACGTCAACTCAACACAAAACAACTAATGTCAGGAGCAGTTCCATGACATTTGCTCCTGCGACAATTACTCTCATGATATATTTGCGTTCTAAGCCAAACATAATTCTACCCACAAACATAACCATAACCCTAATCATAATCCTCACATCAAACTAAACCTGAAATCCTATCACAACAGTAACCCTAACCCTAAATCCTTGGGGAAAATAAGACCAAAGCAATTGTCACAGGAGCAAATGTCATGTCACCGTCAGGAGCATGGAGGTCGTTTCATCACAGCAACAAGATACATTTCATAGCGCTGTTTGCAGCCAAGTCTCTGTCCACATCCAGTCACGGGAAAGAGTTTTGTTTTTGTTTTTGTTTTCTTAACATGCTTCATTCACCCACTCCCATTTAAATAGATGATTAATTATTTATTTTTTACTTTTTCTAAGGCTGTAATATTAAATGTTATATTCTAAGTATGATTTTTTGGGGGTGAAGGGAAGGGGGGTCTGCTAAGTTGAGATCCAAACATAGCTTTATGATATAGCAGCATTTTATTCAGGTTTCCTATACTTACATGTAGTATTAAAATTGTCATTTGCCCTGGATGTTCATTTATATACATCTCATCCTGGGCATTACATTGAAGGGACTGTACAGTACTGGTTGAGGTGGGGATTCATGTTTTGAACATCCTTAAGTAAGATAATGAGAAACCTGTTATGTAATATGAAAGAGCATGTAATTTTAAGAAGGATTCAACATTTATTTGATGTAAATTGGGTTTCAAACGGCTGAGATATCCAAAAAAGTGATAATAATGAAAGGCAACAGGCCACAACTTTATTAGGATCTCTTTGTTTTACCTTGTTTTTGGATATCTCAGCCATTTCAAAACCGATTTTCATCAAATAAAGTTTTGATACCCCTTAGAATTGCATGCTTTTTGACATCTCATAGAGTGGTTTCTGAATATCTCACAAAACGTTAACAGCTAAATCCTCACCTCGACCAGAACTATACACACCCTTTAATGTAATGATATTGTTGTTTCTGTTGAGTTGTTGTGTCTTTCATTGTTTTCCTGTGTTGCTGATTTATTAACTTCAATAAAGTGATAATGTACTTCTATTCAAAAAAAAAAAAAAAAAATCCTTCTCCAAAAGCAAAGGCCATTTTTTCTCCCATTTTGACCAGACCTTTTTGTATGCTGTTTTGATATGGCAAGCCTCTCTTCATGAAATAACTGCAAATTGTATTAGCTTTATACCTGCACGAGTTAATCTCAAAAAGAGAATAAAATGATGAACTCATATTTCCATGCCACCCCTCTTTATCTCATACTTTGGTAATTGATATTCACTTCCTAGTGATAATTTCTGTCAAAGTTGGTCTTGAAGTGAGGTCACATTTGATGATATTTTGTATGAATCAACATTCTAGTACTAAATGTGCTCACAAACCAAGGTTTTACACTAGCATTCTAATAAGATTTGATACCAGTTGATTAACATCCCAGCAACAAAATGTAGCACATAGGTCCAAGGGTACAATGAATAAGAAATAGTATCATGCACATTACTAACCCCTTCCCATACAAGTAATGTTTACAGGACTTACAGTTATGCGCACTCTGAGAGAATCAATTATCAATATACAGTCAAACTTGTCTGTAGCGGCCACCCAAGGGAGATGAAAAGAGTGGCTGTTATGCCCCAGTCACTTAGACATCCCAGATCACCCCGGACCACCCCGGATCTGACCCGGGGTGATCTGGGCAGAGATCCGTGTTGATGCCTTGGACATCCTTGGACATCCGTGTATGTCCATGTAGATCCGGGGACATCCAGGAGGCCAACATGGCAACTTTTGGAGGTCAAAAACATCCGGCGTCATCCAGGGATTGCCGTGTTGGCAGAGCAATCCAGGGTGGTCCATGTGGCTGCCGTGTAGCTGCCGTGTTGATCCGTGTAGATGCCGCGTTGATCCGTGTAGATGCCATGTTTGTCCGTGTAGACGCCGCGCTCTTCCGGCCTTATCCGTCCGTGTAGCTGCCGTGTTGATACCGTGTGTACAGCCATACCAACGCTCGTCGACACTCCATCAAGGTCGAAACTATCCCGGATCTCCCCAGACCTCCCCGGATCACCGTGTAGATCCTTGAGCATCCGTGTTTATATGTGACTGGGGCATTATCCATAGACACAGGGTCGCTATACACAGTTTGTATTATCCAACATTTCATGTGCTATCACATACATAACGTATCATCGGTCTATCTCTTTTTTTTAGAAGTATGTTCATGTGTACACATATGCACATCTTTCATGCATTGAACAATGCCGTTATCGATTGAGTTAATGCACGCTAGTGTGAATCTAGCAAGCATGCTTATCACAAGTTCATTACCATGCCTGAATGGCAGGTGAACACAGAAGTTGCAATCACTGAATTATTCACCATGCATGACCAGCACGGTTCCAAAACAGAAATACATGCCAAATTATTGGCTTGGCTCTGGCTGCATATAGGTCTGTGGCCACTAAACACAGGTTACCATTTACCACAGGAAACTGAATTCATGGCCCTGGCCATGTTATACAGGTGGCCACTATGCACAGGGCCTGCAACATTGCTTTTCTCTAGGAGGGATTTTCAGTGATGACATACATCAGGCAGCCACTATAGACAGTTGGTCTCTAGGGCAGGTTTGACTGTATGTATGTACATAAACCAATACTGCAGTTTTGAAGTCTATGTTATATGATGTACAATAATTGAAAAACAAATAAGCAACAATGCAATTATGGCTTTGAATTTCTATCTATAAGATTCTTGAAAGTTAATATCTGATTATTCTTAATTCATGTCACTTACTTTCTTCTACCTTGAAGCTGCATTGGTTCATGTGAGAGATTTTCCAAATCCATACCTATCTTATAATGAGCTGCCATTGATTGTGAAATAAAAGCTCAGTAAAAACAAAATATATCAAATAACAATAGCAAACTACATTTTGTCAAATAAATTAAGGATGCAACTTCTGCTATACTGGATGCTGAAAAAGAAATTACAAAATAATTCTTTTCAGCATGTTGCTTTAGCATGGTGACAACACCATGAAAGTGATGTTATAAACGCTTTTCTTCTTCTTCTTCTTCTTCTTCTTCTTTTCGAAGGAGCAAGCGCATGCTTCCTCCTAAGCCTGTGGAACTGTGAAAACCCTGCGAAGCTGAAACAACAACACTCCATGCACTGCATGCATACAGAAATTACAGAGTCTCAGAGAGAAAGAGGTTGACATATGGTTCATCCCATGCTCGGCAGACAAAATTGATCTTTTCTTCTCTCTCTCTCTCTATCTGTCTGATTCTCCACAAGACGCACGCACATGCATGATACACATAAAACACACACACACACATATTCTCTCTCTCCCTCTCTTTCTCTCCCATACTGAATCTCATTCCCTGCAGTCTATCAATCCATTCTCCCCCCCCCAAAAAAAAAAAATCCTTTTCAATTCTTCTTGCTATACATTAAAACAAAAACATTTATCAGTAGCCTTGTGTGGTTTCATCAAGTCTTATCCATAAAGTGACTGAGATGCCAGAGATATTGGACTCCTCATAAAGCATGGAAATGAAAAGGACAAGGTTCTAACCCTGCATGACAGGTTTGATGCCTCTTCCCTTGATTGGCAGAAAGGTGATTCCCTGGAAATGGGTGGCCACGTCACATCACGTCACATGACACCATCATGTGATCAAGTATGTCATACCATGGGAGGAGGCTGATTTTGTTGCTATTGTTCAGCATCCTGCTACTATCTTTGATAAACTCCGCACAATATAAGACAGTTATGGAGAAGAGACATATGAGACAAAAAAATGGTTATAAGAGTGGAAGCACTCTGTGAATTTAGAAATTGTCAACCTCAGTGAAATTGGAGGGGGTTATGGTGCAGCGTGCTACATAGACAGTACTTGAGCAGTCAAAAGATGTGGCCCTGGTATTTTTATCTGAGTGGCATGTGATGCCAGTGTGCTTGCACAGGCCATATGAAAACTTTCCGGTCACTACTCAGAGAATGTGACTGAATATGTGCTCGATGCCAAAGAAACCTTTTAGTGGGGCAGATATGTAGCAAAAATTGATCAAGATGCTCACATCCAGTGGAGAGTATGAAATTGCGCATGAAGGGGTATTTTGGGGCGCTGATTTCAAAAAATTGCCGGATCCAAGAGATCTGACCACTGGTTTGGCCGCCATCTTGAATTCCATTATGGCCGCCATCATGATATAACTGAAGAAAGAAATGTCTGCATTGTGTATAGACAGCCTCCTCACTATCAAAGCTTTTCATCATTCCAACTCAATTTTACACCTGTGTCAGCACATAAGATTATTTGACAGATCAAATTATAAAAGGTTCATTCCATTATTATTGAAGTGATCAACTTACACTGATGTACAGTGTACAATACCTGTGCATGACAACCTTAGTGTCACTAGCATCCTGTGGACCCATAGGCCCATAACTTGCAAAGGTGGTTTAAATTCAGTCCATGGATTAAGCAACTTTGACATGATATGTCACATACTCCAACAGAGATCCAATAATAATTGCATGCTGAAACATGCATGTCCAAGCTGGTCTTATTTTGTACTTCTTTCAGTCCATGGACTACATTCAAACCACAGATTTGATAGGTGACTTTGGACCATACAGTGCAGCCATACAGAATGGTCGCCAAGGCCTTCGGAGCATCCAACGCCACATCAAATACAAGAAACAGTGGGCAACAGACACAGGCACTTACCTGCAGAGTTACGGCACAGTGGGAGAGCATCTCAACCATGTGGGAGATGTTGTCTGGTTCTTGGATGATGAAATTAGACTCCAAGTCAAACCTGCCTCCAACGAGCTAGATTTAAAGAATAAGATAGGAAAGAGAGAGAGAGAGAGTGAGGCAAAATCAGGCAATGTTTCCAAATATATATACGTTGTACACATTAAAACATACTTAAATACACCCTAACGTACTAATAATCTTACTCCCTGAATTTATAGATTATGTATTATACACATAATCATAATCATTGCGTAGCCACACACTGAAAAGAAAATTCCAATTGCTCTCTTAAACTGGCTATTTTTTTTTCTTCCTGGTTTTAAGCAGCCTGAATAAATTCAACCAGTTCCTTGTAATTTTCCTCCAATTCATGTATAGAAAACTCAGCAGAATTCAAGATATCAATTTTTATGAGGACCACATGATAATGTTTGCAACAAAATGACCCCATGACATTTGACAGGTAAAAGGAAATGTTGAAGTGGGAAAGCTCTGCATTTAGTGCATCCTTGACTCATTCACTGACAAAGTCTATCTCTAGCATCTATGAATTGTTTGACTGAATGAGTTCTACAAAGAGCAAATCAACTACAGGGTACCATCTCCCCCCCCCCCCCCCCCCCAACCAGTTTAGAAACTACATGGAGTGTGATGCACTTTTGTGCTCTATGTATGTGTTTGTTTTTCTTTTCTCCTATCTCATTTTCATGTCATTCCATCATCAATTTTAGGCTGGAGTTTCTCATCCTCCTTCATCTGTGAATGACCGCGTCTGTACTTTTCATCTCGTGTCTCCCCACGCATACAAAGCAGGTTGAGGAATCAACAAGAGCAGAGAAGCAGACTACCTCCTTTCTTCCTATCCAATAAACTCCATTTACAGTGGTGGTTTGATCTTCTGGTATTCAAGGGGTGGTTTCATATAACCTATAGTATCTGAATTTTCTAAACTAAAACCCCATCACTACCGAGAGGATTTCAGTTATTTTATTCCCCTGAAGGGAGCACTGAAGTTGGGGTGTGGCTTTTACACGGGTGTGGCATATTAGTCAGAATTTCTGGTACTGGTCTAACATTGTACATGAGAACAATAATTTTCCCGGTTTTCCCATTTCTGTACATGGCTTGATACTTTAAGAAGCACAGCTTGTGCCTACAAACTGATTTTTTCAGTTTCAATAGTCTCAGACATTGTGTCTTTTAACTTTCTGAACAATATCTCCCTTCTTACAACTCTGTTTACATGTTTTGTTTTATATTTACTCTCCTGTTTTTATTTTATTTCTTGGTGGTGGTGATGGTGCATAACACATTTTTGTTAACCCACTATAAATTGGCAACCCTGAATATTACTTTGTATCCTATTGTAGCAAAAGACTAGGTAGAACTGATTAAATTAACTAAATCTATACCTACATTACAAAATGTGCACCTTGAGAGAAATGCTAGCACAAAGCAAAATGCAAAGTATTTCTCAGTTTTAAATTCACCAATTTAGAGGCTTTTGATCAGTCTACAACTGTTTTTAAAAAATTATAACTCAAATTGGGCTCAAATGATAAAGAAGATTTTTATTCTACCTTACTGAACACTAAAAATAAAAATAAAAAGATACCAAACCAATTCACAGAAACATGTTTTAAGGGACTTGATCTATTAAAACCAAGAATGAAGACTGTTGCTGTGACTGGTGAAACCTCTCTCAGAGAACAAGCAACTGGGTCCTTTATGTGGAAAATAGACTGCCATGGAGCACAGAGGCCTCTTCACTTTTGAGCATCAAAGGCAAACACGAGATGTCCAGAAATTTAACGAATGTCACAGACAGAGCACCGCAAATATGCTGCAGTCGCAGCATCAGAGGTCTCAGATTGTTCTGATGAAACAGAGGAAGGTAGCCCACTGCACCAAATTACACATTGTTGATGAATTATTGCCTCTCAGCTCAGGCCCATACATCTCACTCACAGGGTAATGAATTTGACATTTTGCCTTCTCCAGACGTGATTGAGAAACGGCCATTCAATTTGTGAAAATGATATGTACACACTTTAGTAACTGTGAAAAGGTCACCTTTCACTGTGGCAGCCGGCAACAATGGGAAAAGACTGCAGGCATTCACAGCAGAGATCCATATTAATACGGAGCACTACCTTGTGATTTTGTTTTATCAGATTATTTCATCTAGTCAGGGGAGAACACCTGTGGGTGTATATTAGCTGTTTATTGTTGGTGTTTAGGTAAAAGACTGTGCTGAGTTATCAAAAGCACTTTTCTGACTGAGAGAAACATTGGTCTAATATGACTTTGGGGACATAATCCTCACAGTGAATACATGCTAGGTACACTGCACTATCAATCCTGATTCTACCATTGGTTTCAGTTTCCTTACGAAACTTTTTTTTTATGAACCTGCCAAGCACATATTCTTGATCTTTGTATGAAAGACACAACAATGCCTATTTCATATATCATTTTTTCCAAACTTTCATTTTGACCATGGAACTCAAAATACAAATGCAGGCTGAAATTTAGTGTAAAAAGTGCTCTTACTACCAAACACTGACTTCGGCATGTTTTCCTTTTATTTTTTTTTATTTTATTTTTTTTATTTTCTATTTGATCAGTGAGTCAGCATTTCAGAGTTGGTAGACATATCAAACTGCCAATATTGTCCAAATTTCTTGACTGAAAATAACCATAGCATGCAGGAACAACAATATCAGGAAGCAAATGGAAGGCATTATAATGTATTCATCACTGCAAGGTGTTCTTTTTATGCCCAAGTGCAGTGCATACAGTTCACATGACACGTCTGGGAGTACATGGTGAGATGGTATAAAAATGTACTGCATTTTGAAATGAATACAAAGTACATGTACAGATAAGTCTGTATGATCCTTACCACATAACATGCGGGTTGTTTGCCTTTTTTTCAGATTGAGTGCAAATATTGTTTGATCTCAGTATGAGTAAATCTCCTTGAGCATGCTAACCAGTATGCAGGGCAGGCCAACTGATACTTCTTTTATTACGATCAAAATGAAAGTCAGAAATTTAAGTTTACATTTTTGCAAAAAGTGAATACAGGCTTCTAGGTATTGCTGTGCTCATTGTGTTGGTGAGAATTAAACGATGTTGAGGACCTTTTCATGAAATACACCTCCAAGCAACATGAATACCTCAGCCATTCTCTCCTTGCATTGACATTTCAACATCAATCTTATCTTCAATCCGGGATACAAAAGATATTTGCTAATATCCAACGCTAGCATCTCTACTGCACACCTAATGTACAGTATGTTAGTAGTATCCGACTTACCAAACTTGGAGGCTTACACAGCACTCACAAAAGCTGGCAGTCCCCAGCTAAATGACAAATAAGAGCCCATCTCACATATTGTATACATCCTCCAACCTTTCTTCTATCAATAATGTCCGGTCACCGTGGTAACAACATTAGCGCAGCGCTGATGCAGTTTGCAACATGCTAATGGCACACAAGCGTGACTGTAGAGCAGAATATCATTCCTTAGCTGCTCAGTTGCCTCCATTTTGTTGAGTGGTTTTACCAAACATCACATGGATTCTTCGAATTATACTGGTATGACCAATGTGAGTGCTGCAAGCAAGGAATATAGATAATATACAAAATATCCTCTCCAGTAGGAAGGATTTTTTTTTTTTAAATCAAGGTTTTCCCTAATTCACAAGATAATATTCCACCTGTGGCTTCCATAATCTTGATCACATACCGATAACTAAAGCATTTACCTCACTTTTAGAACATGAATATTTTGCATAGGGACACATGAGTTGTGTCATAGTGACAGTGTGCACCCTGGAAACATGCTAAAATCAATGATCAACTAGAGATTGTAATTTGTCATTACTAACAAATTAAGGTGATCCGATTTTTTTTTAATCAATGATTCGAGGTCTGATCGCAATAGGCATGACCATACAGGTTTCATCTGTGTTTAGAGACATTGGCCGTGTGATGTTTGGATTATCATTTAGAAAAGGGAGTCATATCTGTCATCTTTGGTACCAAATTCTGTATACACTAGATAACGAAGATACAGCAACAAATACATAATTTAGGCATGACCATACAGGTTTCATCTGTGTTTAGGGACATTCCCCGTGTGATATTTGGAATCTCATTGAGAAAAGTGAGTCAGACCTGCCATCTTTGGTACCAAATTCCGTATACACTGTAACGAAGATACAGAATGAAGTATATTTGACCATTGACCCCACTTTGCACAGCCAGGATGGCATCTAAGCAAAAAGTGGTTATTTCGTAAAATGATTCTTGTAACATGGTCTTTGCGTGTGCAAAATATGGAAGAGATAGGACATGTATTCACTAAGACATAGAATGAAACATTTATGACCTTTGACCCTAATTTACATACCCAAGATGGTGTCTGATCAAGAAGTTATTTTATGAAATAATGTACGTGACATGAACTAAACATGTGCAAAATATGGGGGTGATAGGATGTTTTTCTTGAGTTATTGCAAAGAAAGTTGCAGAAAGAAAAGAAACATCTCAATACATTGAAGATAAGCTTTAAATTCAACCACGTTTTTTAACGTGATCCCGACATCGTATGAAAAAACGAAGGGTAGATTACGATAGCCCAAAGTCTCAGCTACAACATATTAAGATCTGGGAGAAATTCACCGAAGCATAAGTGAGCTATTGCTCGAAAAAGATAGTCATGTCAAATTTCATTTGCAGAAAAACTGCACTCCCATAGAGATAACACGTCATAATGAAGATACAGAAAGAAGAATATATGACCTTTGACCCCACTTTGCACAGACATGATGGCATCTGAGCAAAAAGTGGTTATTTTGTGAAATGATTCTTGTAACATGGTCTTTGCGTGTGCAAAATATGGGAGAGATAGGACATGTATTCACCAAGATACAGGATGAAACATTTATGACCTTTGACCCTAATTTACATACCCAAGATGGTGTCCGATCAAGTAATTGTTATTTTATGAAATAATGTACATGACATGAACAAAACATGTGCAAAATATGGGATTAATAGCCATTGTTGTTGTTCATCTATTGCACAGAAAGTAGTAGAAAGAAAGAAAAATAAAGAAAAAATTATGTTATTTTTATAGAAATTTGAAGGAGAAGCATGAAAAAATCAGAAAAAGATAAAGTTAGGAAAGGAGATTAAGACTAACTAAAGAAAAAGAAGAAAAAAAGTGTTTAAAAAATTAAACAAAAACTGGCAGGGGTGAACATCGAACCAGGGACCTTAGGATTACGAGTCGGATGCGCTATGCAATGACCTATTTCATGCTCCATAGGCCCTGTGTATTAAGCAAAATGACGCTGCATTGAAGCCACATGCAATTTTTCAACCAAGTTTTTCGAAGTGATGCCGACGTCGTATGAAAAAATGAAGGGCACATATACGATAGCCCAAAGTCTCAGCTACAACTTACTAAAATCTGGGAAAAATTCACCGAAGCATAAGTGAGCTAGTGCTCGAAAAAGATAGTCATGTCAATTTTCTCTGCCAGAAAAACTGCTCTCCCATAGAGATAACACGTAAACTGGTCAAATTTTACAAGGATACTTTCAATCCATTTTTACGAGGTGATGACGTCATCCAATCAAAATGTTGTTTTAACAATAATGAAAGAACATTTCATAAGCTACAACATACTGAAATCTGGGTGAAAATTAGCGAAATTTAAGTGAGATACGCTCGAGTGAATTTGAAATTTGATGACGTCATTTTGAAAATTTACTTTGTTAACTTTATTAAGAAATTTGATATCTTTTAATCATTTTTTCAGTATCGCCAACCTATGAAATGACATGTACAACTCATCAGCTTTTAGCATATATCAAGAAAATGGGGGGTCACCGTCCATCCTGACGAGTAAAATCCGATTTAAATTTGGCGGTTTTTTGGCATAGTTGCATTGTGTATCCCCATTGACGCACACGCGGAATTTTGAATTTGACGGGCCCGTATGACGTCATATTGAGTCGGATCGACTTGAAACTTGATAGAAATATTCCTTGACATTTCGGACATCCGATCCGTGTGAAAAAACTGAAAATTTCTATTGCATATGAGCTGTGCGTGCGTATATGCGCGCGCGCGTACGCGTCCGTCCGATTTTTTCAATTTTTCAAAAAATGCTCCAAATGGTCTGAAACGTGTGCAAAAAAAATTTGAGCTCGATTTGAGCATACAAATATTTCAACGCGCGCGTACGCGCACGTATCAAGAGAAAATGTGAATTTTGAGAATATGAGTAGAATGCGCATAACTTGAAATAAATGTGACGTAAATTTCATTGAAAAACTTCATTCCATTAATGAGATATGATTGAGAATGTGTTTTCATATAATGACGTCATAGTGACGTCAAGGTCGACTGATCACTTTGACTTTAGTTCGATTGCCGTCTTTGGGACACGATACATACATGGTATAAGTTTGAACTTGATAGGCATAGCACTTTCTGAGCTAACCTCTGCACAACTTTTGGGGAGAAATAAAGAAAGAAGAAGAAGAAGAAGACGAAAGAATCCGTACAGATACAGAAGGTGATCCGAGAGGATACTCAGATCACCTAATGATGCCATTGCTCTACCACAACTCTGTTTCACTAGTTATATTTGAACTGCCTAAATCATATGCCCTCTTCATCTTATCCCATTGTGCATGGCGTGCCTTTAACTTATTTCACACTGACATCATGAACAGCAGACATAAAAGAGGGGCCACACACACATTGATACGAGACACATTATACATGTAGAGTGCCCCCCTGCACACCTAGTAAACAGAGCTTCCTTGTTATTCCTTGATGAATGAGAAACTCTTTCAGCCTTGGATGCACATCCACTTGGTAAGCAGAACACTGAGTCCTATTGAATATAATGATAAAGAAACTTAGCATTTCTTTTTGAATGAAAAATTGTAACATTCCCTTGACTTGTTGCTGCATGAACCAACACGGCATCTACACAGATCAACACGGCAGCTACACAGCAGCCACACGGACCATCCCGGATTGCTCTGCCAACATGGCAGTCCCCGGATGTCCAAGGATGCTCAAGGCTTCAACACAGATCTCTCACTTGATCACCCCTGATCAGATCCGGGGTGATGTCATCCAACTGCCCTCTAAACCAGGTGAATTAAGCAATCTTTCATTTTGCTTTAAAAGATGTAAATATATTGTTCAACTACTGTGACAACGTAAGCTTTTTCAGTCTTTGGAAACATAAAATTAACCAAAACTCTGGAAATTCAGCAAAAAAAAAATTTTTTTAATCATTACTTTTAAGCAGATTGCCAGAATCCCAATTCCTATTTGAAAGTCAACTCTAGGGTCTGATGAAGCCTAATATGTTTCTATTTCTTTAACTTTATCTATCACAATCTACATGAACATGGTGCAGCACTGCATTCTATGCCTAGGTCAGAATTTGATTCTCCATTTTCTCAGGTTTAAATAATAGATTATATAACTGATCTAAATTGGATGTTTCTAACCATCTTTAACAACTGGTAATAGATAATCTAGCCTGCAGTAGTGTTAATTATGAGGAAAGGGCTTGATCTATGTGAATATTTGAAGGCTTTGTAATGGATTGTCTAAAATACATACACATTGTGTATTAGATAAGTCATTAAAAATTTGCACACCTGCTATTTCTTTTGAACAGCAATGAAACCAATTTTATATATGAAGTTGACAACAGTCTTTTTGAATAGTCTAAAATATCTATGTACGGCCCAAGTCACATATAAACACAGATCCTCAAGGATCTACACAATGATCCGGGGAGTTCCGGGATAATTTCGACCTCGATGGAGCGTCGACAAGCGTTGATATGACTGTACTCGCGGTATCAACACGGCAGCTACACGGATAAGGCTGGAAGAGCACGGCGTCTACATGAACCAACACGGCATCTACACAGATCAACACGGCAGCTACACAGCAGCCACACGGACCATCCCGGATTGCTCTGCCAACATGGCAGTCCCCGGATGTCCAAGGATGCTCAAGGCTTCAACACAGATCTCTCACTTGATCACCCCTGATCAGATCCGGGGTGATCCGGCATGTCTATGGCCGCGTTTATAAGATTTTGCATGCGGAGAATCACTGCTTTGAAACACTGATTCGGAACACTGATTTGAAACACAGTTTTGTCAGGAGATCGTTCATAAGATTTTTTCCCCGAGCGGTGTTAGGGCTCTCGCTAAGACTGTGCCATTGCGCAACTCACTCTGCGTAGTTTGTTCCTCAGCAAAAGGTCAAACAGGGCGCGCGCAAGGCATTGTGACATCATTTATACAGTGTTTTGAGATTGCTGTTGCATTTATAAGATTTTTGAAACACTGTTTTGAAACGCACTATTTTGTGCATTTCAAAACAGTGCTTCAAAACACTGTTTCAAATCACGACCAGCGTTTATAAGATATTCTTTTTTTCTTGCTAGAAACACTGTTTGGCCAGAAACAGTGTTTCAAAACACTATTTCTGGCCAGAAGAAAAATCTTATAAAAGCACCCTATGTGACTGGGGCTTACACAGTATTCATCATGAATACCTTTGATTCTACACTGCATGTACCCCAAATTAAGGGAAAACAAAATTTTTCATTGCAGTATAAGTCACAAGTCTAATGCTACCTGAAACTTTGTTGTGTCTCTCCTTCATTGCCAGACTTCACATTCATTTTTTCTCCCCTCTTTTTCAATCTTATAACCTCTAGAATCCCTGTCAGAAACTTGTCAAACATACACAGAGACTTCCTGCTGGGAAAATCCCAGTTGACTCCAAGTTGCAAATCTGCGAACAATGTTTCAGCTACACAACTGGTAATATCAATGCAGAGAAGATTCCTCTGCTGCACAGCACAGGCAGATTAGCTCGCAGCTGTAGATCCCCTCCTCAACCCTCTCCGTAATGCGAGACCAGCAATCAATACACAGCCCATTTCACCAAATTTAAATTGCAATTATCCACCACAGACCCCTACCCATTAGTGGTACCAACGGAGCAGCTGCGAATAAATCTGTGCTAAAACAACAAAGGTTGTGCATGGATATAAATGTGGGCATTGCTATGAAAGACTTTGAGTCTGAGGGCGCTTAACACTAATGGGATTGGTAAGCACCCAAACCACACATAGCACATTACCCTGTGTTCTCCAAAGACAAACACCATGTAGCATCTTCTCACAAGATGATTGAATTGTATTGCATGGTGTTGCTAAGTACAATATACATCATATTTTTCGTGGTGCTCCCATTTTCCTGAATACTGCCAGTCAATTGATGTTTGCAAAATTGACAACCATAAAATATTGCCTCCTAAAACACAAATACAATATATAGCATATCGCGTCTATGGTGAGAAATCACTAACCTTTCTTCTGGATAAGGATAATACTTAATTCTCTCTCTGTTGCAGTGGTTGTTAATCATGAAATATGAACACTCGAAAAATTGTTTCACCAATCCTAAATATCAAAATATACCCATTAAATGAATAGCATATATGCAGTATCTATCATTTGTTGAGCATTGTGTTAAAAATAATATTGCAATTTTGTATGTTTATTTATAGCATCTACAGTATCATGGCTTACAGTATTTTTAATGCATTCTTTTCACAATGTTTGTTAAATTCAATTTATAACACCACAGCCGTAGTACTTAATTTCCTTTCATCCATTCACAGATAAGAGTCAAAGTTGTCATCATCGTAGTGTCTATCATTATATGTCAATACTTTAGTAATCAAAACCCAAATGTCTCCAGACAAGTGTTTGCTTCCACTAAGTTTATATTATTGTTCATAGGTATTTGACCCCAACTAAACTACCGTATAGATATTGAGAGATGGCTTTATTTCAGTGCACAAGCTCTTTCAAATACTTCGCATTAACAACAGTCCTCTACGTTGAGCTGAACACAGATGAATTATGGGCTCCTTCAGTTTGTTCCAAGTGCCAATGCATTCAATGTGCAAAAAAAAAAAAACCAAATTCACTTGGACTTTTAAAAAATATTACTTGTTCTAAAGCTTCCTTAGACAGCAAATTCTGATAGAAATCAACAGTGCAGATTCATGGGACAAATGTGTATTCAAGCAGTGCATATGACATACTATTGCACACTTGAGGTAATTGAATCTTTAGAACCCTATCCCCAACAAAAAAAAAAAGAATAAAAATGATATGGATGAAATAATTTAAGTGAATTAATGTAACTTTTTATAAACTGGAAAATTTAATGGCTTGAACACTCATATAGTGTGTTCTAAATTTCACAAAGACTTGAGCATATTAGTAATTTGAAGCATGATCATGTATGACACCTTGGCACAGATGTTTCAGTCAATTAATAAGTGCCAAATTCAAGCATAACTTTATGTTGGACCTCAACTTCAGTTTCACATAAATTCAACACATAATGTAAGTGCCATGAGGCATGCATGTAACTTCACACAAGGTTTGAAATTGCACTTATATTTTTAACCAAATCATGCCTAGGTGGCTGTTTAGGGTATACAAAATTACTGCCGATATAAAGACAGCTTGGAAGCAAAATATCAACATCTCAATACTCAATTTTTTTTTTTTTTAAAGGATGTCAAGGCATTTTACGGGATTTGATAACTGTGAATAACAGTGAAGTTTCCACAATAACCATATAAATGTATGCCAGTAGCATGATCCTTTAAACATGCATCTATGCAACATATCAAGTATTCATGTTCAAGTTTTTGCATATTTTTATTATGTGTACATATGCAGGTCTGAGAAGACATATCTTTCACACCATCTCTTTTTGCACAAATGACTTCATTCAGCCAGTATGGAATTTTGCACCATCTCAATAAACAGGATACCCCTGTCAATGACAATGGGAAGCCACTAAATTGAGATCTCCATGACCAGTAGCATTGTCCATCAACTCTAAATGACTCTAACCTGCACTAATTGTGCTTCCCCTGTCTTAAATGTATTAGTTTATCAATACAGTGCTCACCCATTAATCGGAACCGTTTAGCAGGAACCCCACTTAAGTGCAACAAAACTTTTAAATGTTATTTCCACTGCTTAAACTGAATCATAAACTGCTTTATTGGGACACATTTTGGCTGAAACATTTCCATCGTCCTGCATGAATGTCTAAAAATGATAAGTAAATCCTAAAGATTAATCACAGTGATTTCATTTCCTAACAAGCAGGGTTATTTTCTAGTCAATTCCAGATGTATTATGCAGATTGTACAGTCTAACCATTGGCATTACGCAGTAGGACGTAGTGCAGGCAGTCATATCAAACGTCATCAGTTTCTACTCAATCCTGTCTCACGCACTTACCACCCCTTCAGCGTGATACGGAGAGTCCCCTTCCCCACATGCGGCCGTACTCTCTCTGTTCGTGTATAGTATACATTTTTAAGTTCTAAATATGTCGTAGTTTAAAAAAAAATACTATATAAAAATCATCTTTAAAAAAAAACAGATCAGTAAGGTGAACTTAATCCACCAATGAAAGAAAGGAATGTGGACTTCTGTAGCATACTGTCAGCTACAGCACATTCAAAGAAGTTTTTGTTAGATCAGACACAACTAAATATGATTTAGTTTTGCAAATAAACACATGTGCATTTTTTCTTACTCACTCATATCTGTTTTAATTTTTTTTTTAGCTTTAAAGGACACTTGCTCGTGTTTTCATGCTTATGCACTGAATTATTCTGCTTATCGAGGATTTAACATGAAATAAAAGCAAAATCTCCTATACCCAGTGCACTCTAAATTTCTATCCAATTTCTGACATCACATGGGGATCATTTCTAAATTTATTAACTTCATAATGCTCTTTGTCTAAATACATACAGGTCTGTAGTTCACAGGGATGTGTGCTTAAAGGGGGCAACAGTCAAGATGCATGCTTATATGTACTTAACTCAAATTCCTAAAGCTAGTCTGAATACACGCATGGCCACGTTGGAAGTTGAAACTTCGGTTTCAAAGGTCAGCAGAATAAGGTGGACAAATATGAATACATCATGGATATCTCTTACAACTGCAAATGATTAGCGATTTCATTGCAATGCACAGTATGGGTGTATAATTTTGCAGAATGGATAAACAGAGGCATTGTAAAATATCACAAAAATAAACTATAAGATCTCGTGGGTGGGCAAATAAACTGGATCATCACAGCCTTCATTGCAGCTCTCAAACTACATGATCATAACAAGTCTTGAGAACAGTCTGTGGAATGTGTTCAAATTTTTTGCAGGTCACATGATAAGGTTTATGTAGATGACTTCATCCAACAATGTACCACATACAATTCAATACAGCCTGTCTTGACTTATTGCCTTCATCTCACCATTAGTAGGGGGCCTATACATCACATTCCTGTGTACAGATATAGCATAGAGAATATCCAAGATTCCACATCTGGAATTCTTATACACTCACCAAAAAAAGAAAGTAAACACTTTTCAACTTTATTACCTCCGCCAAGGGAGGAGGTTATGTTTTCGTTACCGTTGGTCTGTTCGTTAGTTAGTTAGTTTGTCCGTGTGCAAAATAACTCAAAAAGTAGTCAACGGATTTGGATGAAACTTCCAGAAAAGGTTTAAAATGATACAAGTAACAAATGATCAAATTTTGGTAGTGATCCAAGAATTTGGGGGGAATTTATGAAGGATTTTTGATATTTTGGCAGGTAAGGTCAATGAACTTGGGAGTTCATGCTGCGTGTATTTGAGGCTTGCATGCGCGCACTAAAGTGCGTGCTCCACTTTCTGCTATGCTAGGCTACGCCGTGCAGATGAGGGTTTATGACGTAACAAAGGCTGCTATATTGGGAAATCGGGCGATTTTTCAGCATGTATACCTATGGTAGGTACACTCACAGGAAAATAAATCTACACTTAAACTTGTCGAGAGGACTGTCACTGAATTCAGATATATATCAAATGTCATGCGTGATGCTTGCTTTTTAGGATATTTGTTTGGAATCCGGAATAAAAAGAGAGAAAACTGTCCTTGAATATGTCTAAAAATATGTATACTAATTCCGTCCCATGAGAATTCGATATCGCGATAACGGCTTGCTATCGCTAAGCAAAGGCTACTACGCATCCGTTACGCGCTCTGAAATACGAATCTTCTGCTACCAGCTTGGTCGCTAGCTAGCTAGCGCAGCCTCGCGAGATTGCGAGCCGCAGGATATGTTGCGTCCGGTTCGTGTCGCCACTACTTTCGCCGCGCTGAACTTCGGGGGCCATGGCCCACCGTACAGTACGGCCATAAGTTGCGTGAGCCGCCGAATTCTCCATCCTTTGCAAGTTTACCGTGCCACGATACTAGCGCATATTGACAGTGAATGGACCAGAATAACGAAGTCATCTGCATTTTTATCATTCATGATTTATCGTAAGGAAATGACAATATGAAACTGCTTTGGACATCGAAACACAAAAAATTCTGCCAACGAAAGTACTCTTGCCATCATCGCATCATATTCATACCTCCATTCACGCAACACATTATCATACCATACAGTATAACTGCATAGACGCGCGCTCGGTTCTTTCCCACGAGTGCGAACGAAGACTGCTCACTGTCCGATATCATGTGAAAATCGTTCCTGCAAGCCCTACTTTGTGTACTCATTGCATCTATGCGCTACTCAGCGCTACCATGCCGTGGTAAAAGAAAAATGGTACAAGCATTCAAGATTGTTAAAAAACACTAAAACTTCAATAATTTGGACAGACACATTGCTTAAATGCATTTTTTCACGGAAAACTCGCATGTGATCGATTCAAATGTAAAAACTAGCCTCAGATTTCACAGTTCATTCTCTGACATATCAGTCGCAACCCTCACAAGATTGCTGTCTTTAGAAAGCAGCAGAACTCATACAGTAGCAGATCACCGTACATGTGTGAAAACCGATTCACACAAAATAAAAGAATATTCATACGACCAAAAACCTTCAAGAGCAACACGCCAATAGCAAAACGATTGCACAGAATCGGGAACGATTTACACATTGACTTTTGTGACACATCCGCGACAGCGCCATCTCATGCCTATGAGTGTACCTACCTATGGGTGGAAATTATACTGATCTCTTTGAAAGAGCCTAAAGAACTTTTCCCCAGTAGTGGAGAGGAGAAAAATCTCTTTGGGAAGAGCAAGATCATCGGTGGAAAGTAGCTGCTTGGCGGAGGTCTGCGCTCTCAGAGTGCTTTTCTAGTATTTCTCATAGAATATTTGGCTAAAAGTTAATATATTACATACCATATAAAAGGTAATTTAATTGGCTATCAACCTGGTAAGGCAATAAAAAGGGAAACTTTATGCATGAGTGAACACCTTCGTTTTTCTCTTCCAAGACACAAAAGTAAAAATTGCAAAAATGAACAGTTGTCATTCATGCATAAGTGCTCTTCCATATGATAAGAACAAAAACAAATTTAAAGCAATAATAAACATGAATTAAGTTGCAAAGATACACCTATGATCTCTATAACATCTTTAAAGCCCAAAAGATCAATGAAGGCTAAAAATGGAGGAAACTGAAGACGCTTCCATCAAATCCAAATTTAAATGAAATAAGGGAAGAAGCAATGTTAACAAAAATTGTAGAAATCTGAATTGTTTTTGTTGGTTTTTTTCAAATTAGGAAAATTGTAAATAATATCTGGTTCTTGAATTTGTCTCATGAATTTTTAAATCACTGAATAAAAAGAATGAAACAAAGAAATTCTGTTTATTTACTCAGCTTTGTGCCATTACTTCGTATGTCATTTGAAGTTTAGGCTGACAGAAAATTCCTTTTTCCCCTTTAATTCAACACTTAACACTTTGTGTTAACACTTTGTTTGAGGTTATAAAGACATGAAGAGAACAAAAACTTATTTTTTATATTTCATATCTCTAATTGTGTTAAACTGTTTAATGTTGTCATTGTTATTTTGAAGGGCATTTGCCAATGAAAGACAACAGGGCAAATTTTGCAATTTTTACTTTTGTTCCTTGGAAGGCAAAAACAAATGTGTTCACTCATGCGTAAAATTTCCCTTTGTATTAAGCTACTAGCTCGATAGCAAAGAGGGTAGAGATAACAAGATACGAAGGCGCGTGATAAAAATGGACACAAAATGGCTACCCTACATGACGATACAAAAGAGAGCTAAATGTACAAACTCAGTACACCTAGAAACATCATTCATTTCCAAAGGTAGTGGTATCTTTATTATCTTAAAAAGATTTAAGAATTATAGTCGTAGCTTTTTATCAATTCAGGGGATTATTTTGAAGAACGAGATTTTAAAGTAATAAGGATTATTTTGTGGAGGTAAAAATTTGGCAACAACATGATCTCACAATAAAAGACGCTTTTTTTCTGGAGGCGCACACAGTTATCAATTATTGTACCATTGTATCACATGTATTTTTCTTTTCTTTTCTTTCTTCTTCTTTTGTTACTGTTAACGTTAATTTTGTTAATGTTATTGTGTTTTCTAGTCTATATGTATGAGTAGCAAAGTGCGCTTAGAAACGTCAGTATGAAGCGCCATATAAATGCAATTATTATTATTATTATTATTATATTGATAAACAACAACATCTTCAAAGACAGCGCGTCTCAGGCAAAGACGCATATCACCTGAGACGCGCTGTCTTTGAAGTTAACTGAGTGGTCTCAGGTGAAGTGCGTAATACGCATGAGGACCGTGCGCTGTCCATTTGTTTTGTACAGGATTAGCGCGCGCTTTTGTGTCATATTAGTTAAGCCTCTGTCGATAGTCAATTAAATTACCTTTTATATGATATGTAATGCATTCATTTTCATCAAAATCTTATAAGAAAAATATAAACTCAAAAAAGTGTTTACTTTCTTTTTTTGCTGAGTGTATATTGGATGGTAATGAATGGGATACCAGGGAATATTGCCCTAATAGATGTTTTCACATCAGCGAGATGAAAATCCAAGCTCGAGATTCTGAAAACAGTCTGCTATTTCTAAACATTGGGCTGATGCCAATAATGCATATGAATTAGCCTCAAGAAATCAGCACAATGCATCCCATCATGCCTAGCATTTGTGACCCAATCGATCAAGGCAACCTGAATACATATAGCGATCACGCGGGTAATTGGGGCGCATGCTCTACTGATGGTGTTTGCGCATGCTCAGCTATCAAATTAGCTTGAAAAAAAGAAAACATTTCTGCTAATTATCTTTGGGCTGATGTGAATAGGAAATGAAATAGCGTGTTAATTTACTATCACCCAAAAAAAAAATCTTGAGCTTGGATTTTCATCGGGCGGACGTGAAAACACCTAATGAGTGCAATATTTGTAATACATTGGATAGCTATGAATGGGATACCACGAAATATTCCACGTGTTAGAGCCAATATTGCACGCATTTAAGATGAGTGCAACATTGGCCCTAACGAGCACAATATTCCCTGGTATTCCATGAATTGATTATAATAATTAATTATCATCTATAAACATTATGTAGAGAAAGAATATACTGCACAAAACTACCGTACCACTACTCATCTTTGAAATTGACTCAGCACTGAAAAAGGAGTAGCGCCTACGCAACTAACTGTGTATGAAGCAAGCAACTAGCAAGATGTTTGAGCGCTTGTGAATTGTGACAAGATTTCGCTCACTAGTAGCAAGCGTTTGCGCACTCAGCTAGCACTCACGTAACAGACGAGACAAAATACGGTGTATTATTGAACAGTCAGTAACAACGGTAGCCAATGAGGAATTAACACATTGGCCTATGCATTTCGTTCAATATGCTCTCATATTGAACGGTAGAAATTGAGCAGACGACAATACATGTTTTTAATGCACCACTAACATGTCCTACTTAGATGATAATCCCTCGTGTTCCATGAATCAAAGCCATCCAATATAATCATTATTATCTATTTTAAAATGGGTTCAAGAATGTAGCCAATAGGAAGCACTGAAATGAGTCACGTGTGCGTTGTTTATTTTAGTCCCATTGCACTGCGTGTTATCCTATTGCCGATCGTCTGTGCGCGCGGCGGCTCCTTTGAATTGCATGCAATGCTTTTATGCAAAGGTTGATATCGCGATATCGATTGCCAGCGAAACGAACGAAAAAATGGCTGCCTCCAGCTCGGAGCAGCTCGGATCCGTTACAGGCGCAGTTTGAACTGTTGAATGACGAGGATAATTGTGAAATTTATCAAGACTTCATTGACGGATATTTCCCGTGAAAATTTGGATCAGATACTGTCAAAATTTTACGCTGGGGCAAGAAAGGAGGACGGTACATCGTACAGCAAACGTAGTATTCAAACAATCAGGCAGGTATGCAGTCAAGTACAGTCAGTACATTACAGTGCAGCGTGTTGCTGTTGAGTATAGTAGTATTCAGACAATCAGGTACGTACAGTACAGTACAGCCAGTGTTAGATCTACTGTTGCAGGTCAAGAACATAATCGTCATGATCATGGAACAGAGTCAGAGGAAATGTGAAAAAAGTGAAAAACTAGAAATTTCGTGCTCGGCGGGTCGCGCAGCCGAGCACATGTATCCCCTGAACCCACAGCATCAAGAAGCATACCCTATTGGATTTACCTTTTCATGTATAAAGACGGAACAAGCGAGGGCGCCATCACCAAAAACCATAGGCATCTTTGTCTTATCATAATACACCTTCATGCCAAGTATGAAGATGATCGAAGAAGAACTGCAGCCAGTAGAGCGCTCACAAGCAGACGCTATTGGATTTACCTTTTTATGTATAAAGACGGAACAAGCGAGGGCGCCATCACCAAAAACAATAAGTGTCTTCGTCTATTCATAATACACCTTCATGCCAAGTTTGAAGATGATCAAAGAAGAACTGCAGCCAGTAGAGCGCTCACAAACAGACCCTATTGGATTTACCTTTTCATGTATAAAGACGGAACAAGCGAGGGCGCCATCACCAAAAACCATAGGCATCTTCGTCTAACCATAATACACCTTCATGCCAAGTTTGAATATGATCGAAGAAGAACTGCAGCCAGTAGAGCGCTCACAAGCAGACCCTATTGGATTTACCTTTTCATGTATAAAGACGGAACCAGCGAGGGCGCCATCACCAAAAACAATATGCGTCTTCGTCTAACTATAATACACCTTCATGCCAAGTATGAAGATGATCGAAGAAGAACTGCAGCCAGTAGAGCACTCACAACCAGACGCTATTGGATTTACCTCTTTATGTATAAAGACGGAACAAGCGAGGGCGCCATTACCAAAAACAATAAGCGTCTTCGTCTATTCATAATACACGTTCATGCCAAGTTTGAAGATGATCGAAGAAGAACTGCAGCCAGTAGAGCGCTCACAAGCAGACCCTATTGGATTTACCTTTTCATGTATAAAGACGGAACAAGCGAGGGCGCCATCACCAAAAACGATAGGCATCTTCGTCTAACCATAATACACCTTCATGCCAAGTTTGAATATGATCGAAGAACTGCAGCCAGTAGAGCGCTCACAAGCAGACCCTATTGGATTTACCTTTTCATGTATAAAGACAGAACAAGCGAGGGCGCCATCACCAAAAACAATAGGCAACTTTGTCTAACCATAATACACCTTCATGCCAATTTTGAAGATGATCGAAGAAGAACTGCAGCCAGTAGAGCACTCACAAGCAGACCCTATTGGATATACCTTTTCATGTATACAGACGGAACAAGCGAGGGCGCCATCACCAAAAACGATAGGCGTCTTCGTCTAACCATAATACACCTTCATGCCAACTTTGAAGATGATCGGAAAAGAAACGCAGCCGGTAGAGCGCTCACAAGCAGACCCTATGGGATTTACCTTTTCATGTATACAGATGGAACAAGCAAGGGCGCCATCACCAAAAACAATAGGCATCTTCGTCTAACCATAATACACCTCTATGCCAACTTTGAAGATGATCGGAAAAGAAACGCAGCCGGTAGAGCGCTCACAAGCAGACCCTATTGGATTTACCTTTTCATGTATACAGACGGAACAAGCGAGGGCGCCATCACCAAAAACAATAGGTGTCTTCGTCTAACCATAATACACCTTCATGCCAACTTTGAAGATGATCGGAAAAGAAACGCAGCCGGTAGAGCGCTCACAAGGAAATCTCTACGCGGACGCGGCGCGACGAGGCCAAATCCATAGTATCCTCCGAACTCTGTTCGGGGGATACAATAACTCATAGACCCATTTTATAAAACAAATGATGCACAGGATTATTTTGTGGCATTAGTGAAGGTGCGGCGCACTCGAGAGTATTGACAATGGTGCAACATGCACGAGGCGAGTGCGCCGCACCTTCACTAACACACTCTGTCCTGTGCATCATTTGTATATTTCAATCATTATCTAGAGAAGGCATAAACAGCAGAAAAGTACACTGTAGCAGTACCATACTTCTACTATGAATTGAAGTTGACTCTGCAATGAAAAAGGAGCGACTTGCACTTGGATATGTACCCAGCATATGCAGCAAGATGTTTGCATGCTTGTGAATTTGTAATAAGAGTTCGCACACTTAGGACAGAGGCAAGTATTCACACACTCAGCAAGAGCTCGCACAACAGACGAGACAAAATACAGTATATTCCTTCACGGCCACTAACAACGGTAGCCCATGGGGAATTACTACATGTACATTGCCCTATAGATGCATTTCCTTCAATTCATACGTTCTCGTATTGTGCAGTGAAATCAAGCGGACAAGAATCCACGTTTTTAATGCGCCACTAAAACATTCTATATTCAGTAGATCTAGGTAATAATTTACGAGACTGAACGGAATTAAACGTAACTTCTTGTGACTCCTCATCCGATCAAAGTTTATAGATATCGTACTAAGTCATGGCTTAGTATTAACTTTTTCTTTTGTGGTCCTGCTTGAGACAATGAAATCTTCAAGTTTGAAATTTGGCAGGCCTCCCCAAATAAATGTAGTGGCCCAAAATTAAAGAAAACATAATGATCCATTCAGAATCTTAGTTGCCAAATTGGGCCATCAAAAGATAACCTTTTTGAAAGTTTGATGGCCCATTATTAATTTCTAGTGGCCTCAGATCACAAGCCCTCTAAGTCTTCTGAGAGAGATATCCGAATATATCTGCCTGAAGAAAAAAAAAATCCTTATGCAACACAAAAGGGTTTGAAATCTGCATTGCCTACAATCAACTCCTCCTCCTCCTTGATAAACTCTATCTACATCGTTGTAACTGTGGTGATGTAATCACCAAGTTGATGTTCCAAAGAAGGGCTTCAGCGAGGTACAAGGCTCAGAAGGTGCATCTTCATCAGACTGAGTTTTCAAAATAGCGCGCTATTTTGTGGTTGGGAAAATTTCCCAAAGTCAGATTTTGTCAGATCAAGATTTTTCTCAATCCCATCATACAGCGCGCACTTCCAGTAAAGCCAATCAGCTAAGCACGGGCCTGGGATTTCCTAGCGCACAGGTAAATAAACGTTGATAGGTAGTAGACAGCGAATATTGCATGCATTTACGGGCATATTAGTAGATCTGTGGTGTTGTTGACGTCCACGCCATTCATTGATTCTTGAATCTTAGCGTTCACTTCTCGCAATTCTATGATCTCTGGCCATACATACTACATACAGTAATAATATTTTTTGTTAATCATCAGTCGATTTTCAGTCAATTTTGCACGGGTAAACTACTTTCAGACCGCGCGCTGAGCCGAGAAAAAATGCACAGTATACAAGTGTCAACTTCAGGCTAATGTCCCAAGCGGGCTGCTTTTAGGCTGGTGAAGACGCACATTCATGATATCAGGCCATTTTCCCAAGCCGCGAAATAGCGCCCTAATTCAAACTTCAGTCTGATGAAGTCACACCTAGATTCACCACCACCACCACAGGACAGGTGATACGGTGCAGTTAACTCTGTGATTTAGAGGCGAAAGCTTTTGAATTTGAAATGGTCATCAAAGCACTGTGCGAAGCAAAGGACAAAAAATCTCGAAAGTTAACCTCCTCGTATCTCCCTTATTTTACCATCAAATCTCTTGAAACTTCACAAATATATCTAATATGGATGTATCATTCTCCATATGAATTTTGGGTGAGAATGCGGATGTATCTTTTGAGATATTTGTATTTTTCTGTTTGAGTCAATCATGGGAAAGGGTTAGTCCTATTTCACGACATAAGTCTGCTACAGCATGATATGCATTTGATTAGCATATCTCTTATCTGTATACCCCAGACTCACTACCTGCAAACTTTTGTGTTTGCGCAATTAGTAGTTTGGTCAAAGTCAGACAAAACAGACAACCAAGTTTATGACAAAATCCTGGACATAAACTAGATCATCCTTCTGTGCATGCATTCTCTACTGGTCAGCGTATACTTAGCCAATCAGCGGTGTCAAGTTCAGTGACACAGTTTGGTCTCACTGTTCGGTCTGCAGCAGTTTTGCGTAAACATGTTGTTTATTTTATGAAAATCAAGCAGCGAGGGCAAAAGCTTTTGGCGAGTTAATTGCACTGTATCGCTGAGCGTGACCACCACCACCATAAACACAGAACAAACCCATGGCAACACTGGAGAAACATTCAGAACTAAATGGAAGAGCCACTTGCATTCTCCTTGGTTGCTGGAGGCAATATTGCTTTCATGCAGGATATTACTCATTATCATCTATATAGGACATTTTAGCGGCGCATTTAAAACGCGTATTGTAGTCCGCTCAATTTTTACCGTTCAATATCAGAGCACATTGAACGAAACGCATAGGCCAACGTGTTAATTCCCCATAGGCTACCGTTGTTACTTGCCGTTCAAGATCACACCATATTCAATTCTGTCTCGTTTATTGCGCGAGCGCTTGCTGAATGCGCAAACGCTTGCTACTAGTGCGCGTCATTTTGTTACAATTCACAAGCGCGCAAACATCTTGCCAGTTGTTTGTTTGATACGCAGTTTTAGGGGCTTCCCCTTTTCAGCGCTGGGATGTGACTGCCGAGTCAACTTCAAAGACGAGTAGAAGCCGGGTAATTTTGTGCAGTTTATGCTTGCTCTACTTGATTGTATAGATGATAATAATTATATTGGATGGCCTTGATTCATGGAATACCAGGGAACATTGCACTCGTTAGGGCCAATATTGCACTCATCTTCGATTCGTGCAATATTGGCCCTAACTCGTGCAATATTCCCTGGTATCCCATTCATAGCCATCCAATATAATATAAGTATTACTTTGATTTGTTCCCTTGCAGTGTATATGACTTGGGACACTGTAAAGCTAGATATTTTTTCGGCATGAAATGCACATACATTGTAGGTGTGGACAAGAACTTTCACATGTATTTTAATTTTGTGAATCTTGGCTCCCATGAAATTGGAGAAATTAAAATGCACACGAATATTTCTAGTTTTACAGTATTTATACCAGGCTACATTTCTGTCCAAGGCTATACAGTACAGTGTCATTTTCTTATCTGACAAATCACCTGGTAGAACTCTATTTTGTACTTTTATGCTGCCACTGAATGAAGACTGTGGATATGATTGTATGGGTATGCATGTGAATGTGCATACCATTTGAAAAAAAAAATGGTTCTACTTTTAATAATTGCAACTAATTTGAGGCAAACTCCTTTACAACATCACATCACACTATGAAAAGAGAAGAAGAAAACCTAAATAACGAGAAGAGAAACATTTATACAGTGCATATCAAAAAAAAAAGGTAATCCAACTTAGGAGGGCTACTATTTCATTAAAAATTTTGCAGCCTATGGAGAGCACAATGTTGGTTGTGAGGAAAAACAAACTCTACCTCTTTCCATTAGTACCTAATCATGTTGACAAATGTTATGCATGAGTGAGCACATGAAGTTTAAAGACAACAATAACAAATTGCACTTTTTCCAAGTTTTTATGTTATTGTGAAGGAACAATGCATGTCTCACTGCATGGATGAGATCGGCCAATGAAAGTGGCCAGATAGGCCATGCAGCCTGTATGAATGTAGGTTTGTGTTATTAAGGGTTTCTCCTAACATTTTATGGTCCATAACCTTTAACATGCCACCTGTCTGATAACTTGGTCACTCCCAGAGAGGCCAACGCACACAGTCCATTCTCTCTGTTTATATTCAACACATAGCTCGCAGCGACAAATTATATCTTGAATATGAAGAGAGAAAAATGGATAATGGTTTAGCCTTTATGGGCAGGACCAAGTTATCGACAAGTGGCCACAATGAAGGTTACGGACCATAAAAGGTTAGAAGAAACCCTTAACACGAACCTGCAGCTTTGCAGCCTGGCCTAATGATTTGACCACTTTCATTGACAGATCTCATCCATGCAGTGAGACATGCACTGTCCTTTCACAATAACACGCAAACTTGGAAAATGTGCAATTTGTCATTGTTGTCTTTAAAGTTTGTGTGCTCAGTCATGCATGACATTTGTCAACATAATTAGGTACCAATGTAAAGAGGAACTAAGAGTTCCCCTTTCCTTACGACCAACATTGCACTCTCCATAGCTGACAATTATAAAATAGTAGCCCGCCAAAGTTGGATTACCCTTCTTCTTTTTTTTTTATACCCACTGTACAATGTACCGGACATCATCATAATAATATTACTGTATTTCTCACATAATATTCACTAGTACATAGATGAAGAGAAGCAATATCAAAATTTGGAGGGGGAGCAGGAGTGATATTTAAATATGATCATCAGAATCAACATTATTATATCACATAGAATGCATTACATTCCGGACCAGATGAATCAGCATCATCATAAGACAACTGATGCTACAGCTGTATGGCTAGATTTGAGAAACCTTTTATCTTTCTTGTTAAAACTTAAGTGTGTGAGAAAAGTAATTTACAACATATTTGGTTTCAAGATTCCAGTTGCAGGGCTGCCAACATTCATATTTTAAGTCAGGATGGTTCCAAGTGCCAGAGGGGAGATACTTGTGTGTTAACTCATATTCCTCAATAGGCAAAATTATTCTCAAATCAGGGAGGCTTTTGTATTCTCTTGCCAGACAGTTGAGACATAGCTAACTGTTCACTGACATATGGGAAACTTGGTAGTTGCATTGACACTGTTGAACTACCTCAGTGTGTGTCTGCAGACTTTCAGCAAACTCACATTCTGTTCAACATAACTGACTGATACGGGTACACTCTTCATCAGAAAATGTCAGGTCACTGGGACCATATCAACCTTACACAATCCAATGTACAAACAAGCAAACAGGCAGGGCACACATCTCTCCCTCTAGCCTGCCCTTTTTATTCTCTCTTTCATCTAATGGAAGCTGGTGCAAGGGACAGCCTAGAGTAGCATGAGTACATTTGTGTGATTTGGGGCTTCTCAGAGGCAATATACCTATAATGGATTAACTGTAAACGTGGAAATTTTTGTGGTGTGGAAATTTTTGTGGTGTGGAAATTTTCACACATTTCGCACAACCAGTGTAAGCAAGTGCGAAAAAGTACTCGAATATTTTTGCACGCCATATATTCCAGTAGTCAATGTCATGATTCCGTACAATTAAAAACATGCGAAATTCATCTTAACCAGCCAAGCGAGAAAAATTACTTGTGCGAATATATCCCCTTTTACAGTAGATGTAGTTCTAGATCTAAGAATTCATGTATTTTATTACATCAAACTAGTATTTGACAGCAGTGCACAACAACTTTTTCATACAAATTTCAATAACACATTTCACTACAAGAATAGTCCTTCACTTCTACTAAGAAATTTACTAATCTTGACCACTGACCTCCAATGCTGACATTCAACCTTTTACCTAACGAAACTATAGTAAGTCTCACAAAAGTCAACACACATGGGACCTGAGAAAATCTGCCAAACTATGCAAATCTCCACTTTTACAAAAATCAACAAAATGTTGACTTCTGCACTTACACAGAATTAGCATTATTTTCAATCACCCTACACTGTTGATATAAATGTTATACAGTAATAAGATGATATGGAGGAATCAACTGCTGACGTGTAACGTGTGAGCTTTCAGTAACTGACCTTTTCATCCTTCCATTCATAACAAAGACCTTCCAAACAATGCCATGAGTCTCAAAAGCTTATAATGTATCTATGGGCCAACATTAAACATCTTTAAACATCCCAATCTTAACAGTAATGGAATCACTTCAATGAAACTCATTCCTGATCTTATTTTTTGCTACAAACAAGCATTACCTGTGTAGCTGGAATTAATAAATGAGGAGTGAGGATTATCAGGTGGATTCCCTTCTACTCTCCAGCCTGACTGTAGGGAAGAGTCACAAGCAGCTGGCCTAGCAGAACATTTCAAAGAGTGTCTCTAGTGAAGTATCCATATTCAATTGGCACCCTCTCCATATGTTCTTGTAAGTTTATGTTCACTGCCTTATCATTCCTTTAAACACTTCTGGGCATTTCTGAACCTTCAATAGAGGGAAAATTTTCTGCATCAAATTTTTATCAAGACTCAAATTCGGATGTGGAAATAAACTTCTTCAATCAAAACTTCAGTGACTTGTCTGCATTGTCATGAGGACATACTGCCTTTCTGTGATACTTCCTTCTCTTCTGCTCCAATGCACCTGAAAGCCTCCACGATGCGGACAGCTTCACAGAGACAAGAGGTATACTGTAGTTAACAGGAATGTTTCTGGAAAGGGCAGACCTAGCGCATCTATACGGGGGAATGCACAAAGCCACTGCAGACATGACAGTTATGACATGGAAGAGTCTACAGGTTGCAACATGTAGGGTTTTACCCTCAAAATTGAATTCAGCTTTATGCCAATGAAATACATGTACAAGCAGTCAAAAAAGGGAGGTAAGGATCCCATCCTGCAGCCGACCATCTCTTCCTCTGAGGATTAAGTGGTGAATACCAACATTCCCCACAGCTAACTAATGCGAAAAGGGAAATTTTTGCACGCCTAAAACTTTCACAAATTTGGCAAAAGTAAAACGTATGCACAGGTTTTTGTCAGTACGCGAGTTCAGTAAAAGGCATTCAGTTTTGTTGTAAGAGGAGGAGGAGAAGGAATCAGACATAAAGGATAACAGGCATATTAGAAAAAAATCTGCATTTTCGCAGCATTTTGCACTGTTCCTATGTGATTCCTAAGACACTCCTAGGTATGTCCACAGCAATTCGTAGCAATGCCCCAGGAAATAGTGATTCCCACATTTGTTTTTCCGCACGTATCTGGTACGGAAAGAATACCGAAATGACATAGCTTGCTGCCTCAACCTTTCTTATTCTTGTCTCGGTTCTAGTGGATGCCAACCCTTAGTGGGGGTAAGTCAACATTGCAATAAATTGAACCATTTTGTAACAGCGTATGTATTCTTGTTGGGTCTTATTTGAAGTGAAAATAATTTGTCAAAGGCAAATATCACAGGATTTCTTCCATTTGACCATTAAATCATGTTAACATTGGTAATTTGTACACTTCCACAAAGAGTTTTACATCATGTGATTTAATAAGGTAAAATAAGGACTTTTCCATGGCATGACTTGACTTTCACAGAATCAACTTCAGTGAGGTTTGCTGTATTTTCCAATTCATTCTGATACCAGAAGATTTTTTTTCTTTTACTGTTTTGTTTTGCTTTTTTTATAATAAAGATAGATTTAATGACTATTATAAACTTGCGAAACTGTATCTCACATCTTCTTTATATTTCAAGATGTTTATAAATTCATGAATCATTGCATTGCGAATCTTGTGTCCAAAGTTAATGGGGAACTTGTGAAGAAAAAAAACAATGGAACAGACCCGATACAATGCAAATTGTAGATACTGAAAGATCAGTTTATGCTCTACTGGTATTTGGAACGCTAGTCTACCTCTCAGACGTTGATGGTTCATTTAAATATTAAGCACAAAATTTCATGTACAAAGTCTACCCGAAATTTATGTTTTTCAAAAAGCAGAGTGTAGTTTGTGTGATTGCCGATTGTGAGATGACATCTGGTGAACACTAATTAATGCAGATCGCCTTATTCATCAGCAGTGACAAATTCAAATTACAAAACCGTATCTAGTTTGAATTGGGATGATTAAGCCAGCTCAGGGAATAAGTATTTAAGTAGACTAAACATGAGCTATCAAAGCTGTAGGTTACCTTAGTGGCATTACAAATACAGACTACAAGCCCCTTGCAATCAATCATCTCACAGTGGTACTTAGCTGTATGCAGTTGAACTTGAGAAACTGATGACTATTACTACTTCCCAGATTGTTTAGTTACAGTATCTAGTGCATGACCACATACAGTAACTTGGTGATGAACACCCCCTGAAAAAAAAAAAAAAAAAATATGGGAGCAGCACGACATTTGTTTGGCAAGCCACGGGTCTGGGCAACAGCGTTATTTCTGATGACATTAATTCGGCCACCTTTTGTCCTGCCGACCATGCATGTGTGCTTGGGAACAGCTCTAGGAGTGGGTGAGTCATCTCTACACAGGTCTACACAGGTCTACATGTACACTAATACAGCGTGGAGTCTTAAAGGTGCTCATCAGATCTTGTAAGAGGTGAATACCATCTGAATTCACAGGCCAGCCACACTTGGACATTTTAAATATCATTATATTGATATGCCAGCATACAAGTTTACTTTTGCATAATGAATGGACTGTTATAAGAAGAATAAATGTCTCTGCTAATCAATCTGTCAAAAGAATGAAAGAATGCCAACACATCAACTGTAATACCCTTGTTTACCGCAGACAGGTTAAAGTTTGGTCCTTTCAAATCCTGCAAAGTATATTGCATGTATACCAAGACACAGTAAAAAATTCTTTTAATAAGTACCAGTATTTTGCATTCCTGATTGAGAATCAATTTATCTACTTCAGGACTGTTTCATGGAGCATGCGAATGACTTGTGATGATGGCAAATGTCACAAAAATGGCAATGCCCAGCATTCGTATTTTAAACTGCAAGATCATCGCATCGGCACAGGGATTCAGTGCATGGTCAACTTTTAGCAGACATCTTTTTTAGTTTGGTAGAAATTTCAAAAACATTTGAAATTTAATTCAAATGTCTTCAGCATCCACAAAATGTCATTTTCCATGAAAAGTACACATTTCATCAACTTGTTACTGGCATTGTGTTACGGGTAATATTATTCCCCCTGCTTCCTCAAAGAAGTAAGTCAAGTGCTCTTTCTTTATGCTAGAAAAGTGAAAATATATGTTAACTTCTCTTCATATTTTCTTTGTAATATTATTGTCTATATGGGGTCCTGAAGTGTATAGTCTCCTTATCCAGCAATGACAGCATCAAAACTTTAACAATTCATAATTCTAGAATCGAGTCTGATTTTCCTCAAATCGTCCCTGATGTTTTCCTACTAATATTGCTGCTTCACTCAATCCACATTTACATTTGGGCTTTGGTTTCCTTTAAGTCATGTGTTTTTTTTTTGTGTGTGGAGTGGCCGCAGTTCAGCAGTGGTACACATGACATTGACACAGACATCATGAAAACTACATGACAAACTGCACAGGAATACTTTTAAATACCGGTAGCGCTGTCTGGACACATTCAAAGTAAAACTTCTCCAAATGTTGGACTTTGCCATTTTGCCAACATTTGTGTCTTCACATATCATTCGCTTGCCCAGGAAAACAGCCCTCACATATCTCCTTCTGTACAACTGGCTACTGACGAAGTAAAATAAAATAGCAAAGAAACAACAGCAGCAGCCGAGTAGGTAAGGGAAAGTGAAATATAGTATGAGGAGTGTCTTTCCTATAGGCAGAGATTCTTGGGCAAGTAACTCCATAAGGGCAATTCCGCGGTTAGTAACGTTACATTTGAACAAATTTAGATATTTGTTTTTACTACAAAATTACCATTTATTCATTTCAAGTCAAAATTATGTCAAAAACATATTCATCCTTCCCATGTTTATGATACAGAAAAGAATGAATACAATCCAAGAAATATTAGAATTGCTATGGCAACTTAAAGGGCTAGTTAGTAACGTTACGAAAAAAGGACATGACAAAAAAATCAATGTCTTGTAACAAAAAGTGTGCAAAAATTCAAGTTACTTCAAACAAAGTGTTGCATTAATTTCAAGTATTGCATCATGACAAATGTTCATGCAAATTTTTTTAACAGTTCGACCGATAATTTTTTAGCTAGACCCCCAAAAGCATGGTTAGTAACGTTACGGTTAGTAACGTTACATTTGTCCGGAGTAATTCCGCAGGTCATTTCACCCTTTTGTAATCGACAAAATGTCACATGACTTCTGGAGTATTTAAATGTATTCATCTTTTACCCTTTAGCAAAACTTTTAGGAAAACATTTCAAAGGAACCCACTGTAATTTGCATTTAAGTGAATTTCAGCATCCCCAGTCCCACATGTACATTTTAGATGATGGTTTGAGATCTTTCAAAATCAATGAATACGAAAAATAAAATCTACTGAATTTGAAAGACCCTAGTGATTGGTGAACATCCATGGCATTAGTTGATACCTAAATCAAAGAGTAAGATAAAGAGGCACATTTCTTTTATCCATGTCATGTCCACCTAACTGCGGAATTGCCCATAACAATAAAAGAAGCTATTGCAACTAAATATCTTACATGTCTCCACGAACAGAGGGGTTTTGCAATAGTCAAACATGAAAGATTTTATCTTCCCGACAGATACACCAGGGCCCTGTTTCATAAAGCTGTTCATAAAGTTACACACGACTTTAGGAACGACTCATGGCAAGCCAAGTGGGTTTCTTAAATCATTTTTAATTTCGATAGCTTAAGTTCAAATTTGCAGATGATATTGATAATGATTATTCTTACTGTAGTCTGCTGTGCAAAGTTTTACAAGTTGTATCATTTGTATACGTGGCACACATATCTCGTCTGTGCCTTGTACATTGTATCGCTGACCTCTGATTGTATCAGTGTTGCACTACACTAGAGTCTTGGCTTAAAACTTATGACAATGTATTTAAAGCTGTGTGTGGGGGCATGTCTCCTTTTGACGTAAGTTTCTCAAATCATGTTAACACACGTTTTTAGTTGAAAGTGTATTTTTGCTCCAATATAGATAAAATATTGACATAGAGTCATACTTTGTAAAAATGTTAGGGGAAAAAATTGCACACATTTAGGCACTTCATATTCCAGTCGTTTGTAAAGTGATGCATAACTTAATAAACAGCTTTATGAAATAGGGCCCAGTATTGTAACTATTTCCATTTCAAAATTCCTGCCAACTCCACAAACAGACAACATCATGTGATGCAAGGAAATGTAGATCAATATTTCGCTGGCCCCTGCAGGCACCCAGTCGCACCCACAGTGAATGCATGCGAAATAACATACATGTCGCTACAATTGCCATTTATGAGTATTGCACGTGTATGCATGCCAATAACTACCTTAACACAAAGAGGCATCATCTATGGCATTGGGCTACTCAAAATTCCCTGTGTTGCTGGCGGTACATGACTTGAAAGTGATCATATCCATTCACATAACTTTTCTATAAAAAATTAGCAATTTTTTATATTCTAATATCTGGAATCAAAGCAATGAGGTCCACAAAAGATAGTTTACATAATTTATAGATCAATGTCAAAACTCAATTCAGCATTGTGATACTGAACTTTATTTAATCACCACGTAAAATTGAAGGTTATGTACTGCTGGCAGTCCAAAACATGGCATTTAATATCTGTTCATCAGAACTGACACATAAATAAAATTTGTTACAAGTACAAAGTACTATGCAAAGATAACTAAAAGTTATGAGGTGGTGGATAGTGTCGAAAAATCTTGTACATGATATCATGATACACATGTTGTAGTTATTCAACCTTCACTGAGTCATGTTGATATACATCAACTGTATAATGACTTCACATGAACTGAAGTAAATGCTGAAATACAAACTTTGTAAAGATTGCACTGTGGTAAATTCATCAATGCAGCTTTTGTGAGTCTAACATCTGGTGTTACCCTTTGGTAGACTTTGCCCGACTGTCTCAGCAATGCTTACTTTACAGTGAAGGACCCCATTCTACAAGATCCTTTCACAGTTTGGGTCATTGTGTTCCCAGCATTGTGTGTTCCACTCTTGACAATACCAGTTCATATTTCATGCTCAAATAGCTGTTGTGTAATGGAATATTTGTACCTTTCTGTAAAATATTACTATGTTAACACCATTTGCCGTACAGTTGATTTATTACAATCACCCGATTAAAGACAAACACACACACACACAACCACAGACAGTAAATTTCTGTAATCACAAAAAACAGACTGACTTCACAGAAATTAAAATCTTGTACCGCACCTAGATTTTTTTATTACAATTATTATCAATTATTATTTTCATTATTGTTATTATTATTTTATTATTATTACTATTATCATTATTATTATTATCATTATTATTTTCATCATTATTATTTTCATCATTATTATTATTCCTACTACAGTACTCTCCGCGTAATCGGGTATCGCTTAAACGGGTACTCCGTTTTATTGGGTAGTAATTTCAAAATCAGTTCCAATGCACACTAAAATTACCTGATAATCGGGTTGCCTCTCCGCATAAACGGGTTAATAATTTTCTTCTTATCTAATTTCTACCCACATTTTATAACAGATATAACACTTTAAGAAATCATGAATGTCAAATTTTCCACTGCTAATCGCCTTCTCTGCTTAATCTGCAAAGAAGACCGATAATTTGGGGAGTAATTAAACTTGAGCATCAAATACATGTACCAGTACACCTTGTACCAATAAGACACATGTAAACAAACAATACACATGTAGCCAGCACACACAACTGCATATAATAGACAGACAGGAGTTGAACACACTTGCGCTCCTCCCTTGCTCCGCAACAACATTCATATATATACGAGATATTTTGAAAAAAAAAAGAAAAGAAAAAAGAAAAACAGGCCATGCAGCAGCTCCATACCGGCAATTTTACTTTTCCCCAATGCACGCAAAGAGACGTGTTCATTTCGGAAAACGCCTGCGTATTTAGTAGCGAGGAGTCTATATCAAACGACAAAGTTTACACAAAGAGTGTAAATTATTGCTCGTGACTGATTAAGTGCAAGGTATGTATAATGTGCGGTGCAAGTATGCGTATTAAGCATACAGTGTAGGTGTTTGATGCAGTGTACAATGCATATATGTACATATACACATTGTGTGTGTCAATTGTGAATGAGACGTGTTCCTCTGTTAATCGGGTACTCCGCTTAAACGGGTAAGAAACGCTCCGCCGGAGCCTACCCGATTATGCGGAGAGTACTGTACTACTACTACTACTATTACAGTATTCATCGCATAATCGGGCATATATCGGGATCCTCGCTTAAATGATATACGCTTCCCAGAAACATTTCCAACGCATGTTATTTTCACTGGATAATCGGGCGGGGACCTCTGATAAACGGGACAATTTTTCTTCAAGCGATCTTTGATTTTGTTAATATTTTACACAAAAAATCTACCAAAATACCACAACAATATTTTCAAAGATTCCGTATCAGTTGTCGTTTACAACAAACTTACAAAGCAAGCTTCGGATTGTTGTGTTTTGACCTCCGTCCATCCAGTACACGTACATGCATAGCCACGAAAGCGCCGTGTATAAGTATCCATGCCATTGCAAAGCACATGCCTTCGCGAACATTCTTCTCCCCTACATAAGCAAAGCCATGTGCTCGCTTGCAATTCCTACTCGACTCACATCCAATAAAAAACATGCCTCGCTCATACAGCCCAGGCTGTGTGCGTTGTTTAATCTCAGTCATACACTCTGAGGGCAAAGTCCATTGTTATCGCGCGCCTTCGTATCTTGTTATCTACTGTCTTTGGTTTCAACTTTCAATACAGCTGTACACTGTGATCTGTGTGTACGTCACAATCTTCCTCAGTTGTGACTGGGCAAAAGTTACGTGATTGAAATGAGGGCTATGAACAGTTACGTATTCAGTGAAATGGGGGAAAGAGTGGAAGGGAGAGCGTGAAACATGAGAAGGGTTCAATGTATGTGCGAATACATAACGTTTTATGAATCTAGACTATGAGCTGACATTGCTTACGTATACACGCGTGTTTGACAGAAGAAGAATCGAACCCGGTTGCGATTACTCTACATCATTGCGAGAATGCAGAGAGAGCTGGAGGGGTAGTGGGTAGAGGGGTAGTGTGTTGTGTATTCATGTACATGTACAGTACGTCAGTATGCATGTGTGTGTGTGTGTGTGTGTGTGCACTACATGTACATGTCGTATGCCGTTAGTGTATGGTGAGTACTCATCGCGAAATCGGGCACCTCGCTTAAAGGGGCCGTGTTTGCTACTCCCAACCTGTCCCGATTATGCGATGAATACTGTACTATTATTATTACTCATACACATTTTTATTCATTTAATGAATTTTGTTAAGTACAGTCAAAGCCAGCACATACTGTGTATGACCAGGAAAAATTGTGCCTGACCTTATTTCCAAATTTTTGATTTTTTTTTTTACTTACAAACAGCAACTTCCAGGCAAGGCAGTTTGCTGCAAATCATTTTCCATTTCTTTGTGTCCAAATCAAACTGCACATCTCTTCACTATTGCCAAGTAATACTGATTATCTATGATGAAATGAAATGAATGATGGCTTCAGGACAGCTTAAGGCATCACAAAGCCTACAATGTACAGTTGAACCTCTCTTATCCGGCCTCCCTTTATCCGGATCTCTCTATTATACGGACGGAATCTCGCTGTGATTTTTTTTAAAAATAATTACGGGAGGCAAGGGGGATTCCCAACTCCTTGAGAACTCCTACACAAACACACATGAATTACATATTACTTCCAACATGATTAACATACATTACATCAAATTTTTTTCCAAACTGCTTACCTTCAGACATTTTATCATCCCCAAACATCCCAAAATCATCGCAAGAACATGGACAGATTATGCGCTCGAGTCCTCTCATATCGCATTGCCACATATACATGTAGGTCCACACACAGCCGTCGATATGACTAGATAGACATGCATTGTTTCGAGTCATTGGCTGGGCAACGAATGATATTGAACGCTCAAAAATTGTTCACACACAGTACACACAAAGAGCGAGAGGGAGACCATCTAACAATGGCGACCTACAGTCGACTCTGCCGAGCCGTGATGATCGAATTTTGAAGCGTAGTTTCGTCGACTCGTACTGTTTATTTTCAAGATCTACTTGATACATTTCTTAATGATTATTTAGGTAAATCATCCCAAGAATTTATAAAAGAAAATGATTTCATTCTTGCAAACACGAACCTCTATTTTGGGGTCTGTTACTGAGTGTAACAATGAAAAGGTTGCAGGATACACATTACTACATGTGGTACTACAATGGGCTACATCAGTACATGTATAAAGCATTGAGTCTCCCATATCCAGCCAAATCCCTTATTCGGATGAGCCCCGGTCCCGACTTGTCCGAATACGAGAGGTTCAACTGTAGTACAAAAAGCAATCAATGAATTTAATGACATACAGTGGCCTTCACTGAAGGATTCGGGAGACAAGCTCTTCTTCTACTTGATGGCTCATATTGACCCGTGCAAATCACCCAAAATGAAACCCAGTATGTGGGCATCACACTAAACTGTTATTACCCATTGATATCCACAACAAGTATAAGCAAATATGACATGCAGAGACAAAATTGGAATAGCAGATGAAAAAGCAGTCTCATTTACTGTTAATTTTTATACTTTTGCACATTTTAGAATTACTGCACTTCACAGCTTTAGGTGAATTTCAATTTTTTTTTATGCCCCAAAATAGTATTAATTCATTAAAAAAAGTAAATGTGGCAAATCACAAGGCTGCAGACAGGGACAAGAAACACATTTTGTCTAGATATTTTCATTGGCATTTGGAAATATAGGTTTTTTTTTTAATATTTATATATAACAGTCCTTGTCAAATCAAATGTGCATGAGAACAAGAAATTATTTTCTTTTTATACTTGGCCTAACAATAAACCAGGCGAGTTGGTGTACAATTAAAGGAGAGATCCAATCCAGAATTTTACCAATTTCAAATGAAAGAGAAAAAAAAAATCCCTGCAGAACAGTGCAAAAATGATCAAAATCGGATAAGAAATAAGGAAGTTATGACATTCTAAAATTTTACAATTTTTCGGAAAATTCTTCTTGACCAGTCATTGATTGTGAATATTCAAATCAGCAAGTTGATAATGTCTTGCTCTCACAATTTCTTATTAATTTCATACATGTACATTGTAAGTACAGAAATGACAAAATTCTCATATTTCAGCTGTACAGATATAAAATCTGCCCTGAAACCACCCAAAGTAAAAAAAAACAACAAAAAACAAACAAACAAATGTTAACTCTGATATCTTTTGGTATAGGAATATGCTTAAAATTACGTATTAGTTAAATATAACAATTTTTCTAAATTTTACAACATGCATGAAAAATTCCTGTTAAGTATAACTGTTTGTAAGTGGCTAATTAGAGACTATACAATTGATTTTAATATACAGGTAAGTTTCATTAATATTGTTCATTGCAAAATCAGTGTACGTACTACGCTGAAACAGCTAGTGATCTACAAATGTACCTGTCTGGTCGGTTCTTTTCAAGTCTGACTCTCAATTTTCTTGTCTTTTCAACTCTCAAATTCCACATAAACTTTCTATTGAGCATCTCCACAGTAACTGCTATCACCTTCAGGCTACTGATATACAAGGATTTTGTGTCTGGGACATGGTGGTTTGGGACAGGAATTTTATTTTATTTTTTTTATTTGAATACATACCGATGTAGTTCAATTGTTAATAACTCGCGCCATGTAAAATTTCATTCCTCTATATGTACTAGTCCATTACCGTCTAAATTGATGATTTTTCTTGATTCGGTCAAGCAGCTGTAGTATGACAACTGATCCACTTGAGGGATTTGGAACCTGTGCACATTTGCCAGGAATTCATCGCTTACCAGTACATACAGCAGTATCTACATATTGGCAGAGAGCTAGTGCAATGTAGCCTTTTGACAAGGTCCTCTTGCTGTGTGGTATTGCTTTCTGGGCAAGCAAAGAAGCGAACTAAGCCGGGTGTGCAAGTACGACAGCATGAGAAGCCCCATTGCTCTCGCCTGGACTCAATTCACTTGACTCCATTTGCTTGCCACCATGCAGCGACAGGGCCTTGTCATGAGGCTAGGTGCATTGTGACTCGTTTCCCACTGTACTGGTCATGAACAAATATTGAATAGTCATAAGCATGGCATATGCGCGATGCAACACAAAGGTTTTTTTCTTTTTTTTAAATGAACGAAAACAGAGATAAACACAAAGAAAAATGTCTTTTCAAGACCATGGTAACAGTCTAGAAACTCGTGAGCAAGTTCCATGGCAGGTATAAATCAGCTAAAATACATATACAAATGTAGGCCCTACCAAAACACCAGCCTTAATTGCTAGTGAAATAGGACACTAACAAGCTATGTACAGAAATTGTCTCCCATGTGTGCGCAAGCTCGCTCTGAAAATCCCACAGCTTGCATGGCATACGTGCTGTCTGTGCTGGATGCCGGGGATGCGCGCTTGCACGAAAGGTGCCCAAAGGCTGGTGGGTGGCAGAATTCATGAAGAAAGTGAACCTGTGAGCCTTTCCTTTGATCATTTACAGGCCTCGAATTACCCGGGAGGCAAAAGGCAATTTGCCGCAATGCCCTATCTACTTGCCGCAATGCCTCTCTCAAAATTACCATGCTTACTGCAACTTTTCCTTGCTGCCCTTAAAAAATTTTGAGAGAGAGTGCCCCTAAAACCAAAAATTGCCTGTCCCTAAAACTGGCGAAATTCAAGGCCTGCATTTAGCTTTGAAATTTCGGTAGATGATAGACGAAACATTAGACTACAACAATATGCCAACAACAGAAATTCAAAGGTTTTGACCAATTTTGATGATCTGACTTCACACTCGATTTTCTCGGCTCAGCCGTCAGCGACTTTTGGATCCTTTTGTTGTGGCCCGTCACATATGCACAAGATCAGGTTACTTCTGGTTTTATTTTTCTCTTTACGAATATTTGTCAAATGATGTCAGACTTCACTTTCATGGGGCCGATTCGTGTCTTGGGAGGAGAGAGCCGCAGAAAAAAGCACCAAAACTTTCAAGTCAGATCAAGCCGATATGTGCCGCAGCCCTGCATTGAGCAACCCACTGGTGCCTGTGTTTCAGTGGGACGCTGCACATTGGTTGATTAAAACTTGATTTTTTTTCAAAAAGCGCAGACAGAATTTTTTCTTGTTTTCATCATGGGTGGACTATGGAGAGTGGACATGTGTGTGTAACAAAACAAAATAAATCACAGTGCGTACTTGCGAAAATTTATATGTCAGATGTGAGATGGATGAGAAGTGAACAGGAGGCCTCATGAGCATTTCGGTCAAGGGCCGGGTGCTCATGACTCTGAGCAGGAGGGATCCTGACCTTCTTATGAGCAGGAGCCCCCCTCGGCCCTCATGAGCAGGTTCCCCAGACTGATTTGTGCTATCCGTGAGTGGCTGCCGGCCGGTAAATCATATATTCTGTAAATTTACCCTAGTCTAGGTTCTATTAAATTCTACACGGTCTAGCTAGCCTATAAATTATCTCATTTATTTCATTTCATTTCATTTCATTTCATTTATTTCCACTTTCATAATTGGTTTACAAACTTTGCATTAAAAACAAACAGACAGACAAGCAAACAAACAAACAAAAATACATGGTGTCAAATATGATAGTGGCGGAATCATGACAAGCACAAAGTAGGCTTATTGAAAAATGATCCCTTAAATATTGTGATGTAAATATATATTAATCATTTATAATCATTGGTTTGTAACTGAATTGAAACAAACATGAATGCAAAATACGATAAGATTTACAACTTGAATAGTTTCAGCCAAACAAATTGGTCTGTCGAGGGTTAATACACTAGTAAATTATCCTAAATGGCACTCTGTCACAAGCCATATTTTCTGGCTGTCCAGCCACAAATGTTGTATCGTTACAATAATTGTAAATTACAGTGGCCTAGCTTCTAGAGTGGACATGTGCGTGTCTGGGACTGGGCTTGCTGTGAGTAGGTCTAGGGCTAGACAGAAAGATCCGTCTGTCCGGAGGACTCTTTTATATTTTGCCATTAACGCTGTCCTCCGTAGACAGACGGAAGGTATCAGTACCCATGGGCATTGCTGTGTGGATGTTCTTAACCAATAGATCAGTCTGTATCTGGTCGTTGGGGAAATGTTCCGCGGAGACTGCGTCTGGCTTCACGGATCCCCTCCTGATTATACAGAGGAAAGCGATAACGTCAAAAAAATAAAAGACTCCTCCGGACAGACGGATCTTTATGTCTAGGGCCTACTTAACTAATTACTAATACTAGTTTTAGTATTTACCAGAGCTACCAAGTCTCACGCATTCTGAGTGAGACTCAAGCATTTTTTTTAGGGGACGTCTCACGATCTCACGCATGGCACCCATTTTTCTCACGCATCGAGCCAAGTCTGCAATTCAGGCCTATAATAAGGAGCGTAGCTCAAAGGATTAAAGTGACAAATTGAAGGTATATTTTCCTATTGTCTTTCAAAATAAGTGAAAAATAGTCACTTAAGTATGCACCTGATTGCACCATTAAGAGCTAAAAATTGAAAAAGCTCCCTACCGTGGGAGGCCACGGGGGGGGGGGGGGGGGGGGGGAACCCTCCCACACCCTCGCTCGCACGCACATTTGCTCGCCAAGATGCAGAGTCATGAAAATGTCACTCACAAAAAGATTTGAACTTGGCATCCCTGATTTACTGTCAGGTAGATCTATGATACAGCACTAGAAATGCCCTGCCCACTTCGCTTCTAGAGCTCTGCATGCTCTGCATAAAGATGCTGCTCTTCCGCGAGCCACACGATGCACGATGATGCAGGGGGAGAGGCCTCGACAAGGGTAGGGGGGTAAGATGGCATTTGTCGCGTGTCTCGCGTTGAGACTGTACAATAAGTCTTAGCCTGTATAAGAACATTGGGGAAAACATTGTATATTTTCTCGAAGTCATTTTTCTTCAAGCAAAGGACGAGGTTTTGGTGTGGCAGGTGGTGTATGGTGGATGCATGCACGACGATGGCGACCATATACCACCAGGCAAGACCAACGGCATACTTACGAGATCCAAAACGGTATCCACTATGTCCCGGTTCGCGATCTCTCCCACCTCGATAAGCCCGATCAAAACACCGAACTTCATCTTGGCAGTACCCGTCGCAGGCATGTTTTCAGCTATAACATCCTTCTTTGGAGTCTCCGCTTCACCAGATCCCTCTGCCGCCATAGCGTGGGTTAGAAGCTATTACGCTCAGGCAATGGAATGAGATAAATCCTTTAAAATAGATAGATATCCACAAATTCCCGGAGCATTCAGAAACAGAATAGTGTCGATCAGCCGCAAGCAGCTGCAGGGAATGCAGCCATATAATTTACGCGTGTAAATCTTGCATAGGCAGGTGTGTTTTGTTGCCAATTTGAAGCGATAAGATTACAGTCGATTTGAAATAATATGTGGACAGGATTATATTGAATAAAATTTAATTTATTCAGTTATTCCAACATATTTAGAATTAATCTTATGAGATTAATATACCTTGTTAAATATACCAATTTGCAATAAATTAATAAAGTTATTTTGTTGTTCGTAACATCCCCAAACCCACACACGCGTTGCGCATGCGGCAATCACAGCGAGGGTCCCTCAGATCAGGGAATTGAGGTGAGCATTCTGCTCAGAGATTACTATACTTACGCATGATTGTACTGAAACTCCTTGCTCAACTCCCCCTCCCCCCTCCCCCCTTCCTCCCTCAAGTGGTCCTCTGTCCCGCATATACGCGATTCCGAATTTTCGGAATAGGGGTATATTTTAGGGGATCGATTGGGGGGATCCAAAAAATCATTGCAATATGGAGTCTTTCTGCATTTTTGTTCCCGAAATATTCTTATTAGGGGAAACTTTCAAATATTTCTCAATCAATCTTGAAATAGGGTCCCGAACAGAGCTAGTTTCAACCCCCCGAAAAATTCCGAAATAGGGGTAGTGGGGCCTCTTGGTGTTTGTCCCGATTACTCCGATTCTCCCGAATGTGTTTAGTGTATGCTTTGTTGTAAAGCATGCCCGACAGGCCTTCTTTTCGCAGGACATTTCGCAACCACACCTCACTCTGCTTTGCGCGCTTCCTTTATTTTAGAAAAAATACCAAACAAAACAAAGCAAAACAAAATAAAACCCTGTGACAGAGGGGAATTTAGCTGACATCCCTTCCAAAAGCCCGTACATGTATAGTATAGGGTCAAAATCCCTACCCACTGATTTTATAAGAATCTGGAACAAGCATCAATCATGTATAATGGTTGACCGCCCTGAGGATTACATGTCGAGGGGGGCTCAACTCAAGACCAGGTTGTGGTGTCAGCTGCCTTCTAGTTTCTCACGATCTACCTGTAAATGAAAATAATATTGACTTCATAATATGCCCTCTTGATCTTGAGCATGCACGAATGTGTTAGCAATACAGGGAATTTGGGATACAAGAACAGCGAAAATACAGAAGTGGCAAATCCTGGGTAGAAATTCCATAATCGTTACAATGATAATGATAATTACTGTCATTTTCAAAACTATCAGTATTATTATCTAATCACTGACTTAGTGTCAGAATGCAAGAGGTAAATATGTCAGTGAAATATATATACCAGAAGTATATAAATGCTAGGAATATAAGCCTAGATATTTCCTATGAATTTCCAAACTCTGACATTCGACATTGATATAAAGATGTATTCAAGCAATCTTGTGAATAAGTGACCATAAATCAATCCTTTTTTGTTCATGAGCGAATACAAATACATGTATTCTTTATATACATACTTTGTCTTTAGAGTTTCTGATTTATGACTATGGGCAGAGGTGACTCCACTTACAGGTGTATATAGATACGCCCGTTATTCACTGAGGGGCGCAGCCCAGAAGGATATAACCCTAATAGGCCTATATAAAGAGACACCGAGTCCCATGGTTTCAACCAGAAACTCGAAATAAGGCGAAATATATAGGCCCTAGCTGTTTTGTATTTTGGATTCAAAAATATAAACAAAAGAAGAGGGAAATGAGGCGAGAAGCCATGCCGTGAATGCGATGTTGTGATGGATGGATCAGTAAACTTAATTTAACCAGCCACGATGTCACAATCAAAAATTGTATAGAAGCGCATGTCTCATTGCTTGTAAAGTCACATAGGCGTGGTCACACTGGCAAAAGTTTGGCGGGGTGGAGGAAAATCCCTATTAGTTGGAGTGGGAAGTTTCGGGAGAAGTTTCTCGTGAAGTTTCTCGTGAAGTTTGCGGTCACACAACGGCAAAACTTCGAGATCTTTTGCCAGTCTGACCGTGCCTATGCTTTGTATATAACATTCTACAAAGTGGACTTACGAAGCAGCGAGCGCTGTCAGAATTGCTTTGTGCTGTCACAATATTGCTTCATCATTCACAAAATCATAATAATAAACCATAGTGTCGAACAGGCCAACATTCTGAAATATTAGTAGCTGGAAATATATATAATCACTTGACCTCTTTCAGCGTATAGAGGATTAACTTTTTATCCAAAATATTAATGAAAACATACATAAACACGTGAAACTCTTTCAACAAATCACTACATGGAAGATATTTTTTCATCCGACAGATTCATGATATTGTTTGTTACCGTATACTTGTCAAATATAATATTAGTCTTGTGTTGTAAACATACAAGGGACATCGTTTAAATGGATTACAGTTCACAATCCAGTATAGCTAGTAGGCCTAATAGGCCTACTGCACGATTATCTAGATACTAATTGTACACGATAATTTTCCAAAATGAATCCCTTTTCATTATCAGGGTTAAGCAGTCATTTACCTCTATTACAGCCTTCTTTATTTTTCCTTTGTGAGCTTGTTTCTTGTTTCATTTTAATCAGACAATTCTCTTCCAGATGAAAACGATTTGGATCATCATTTTGATAGGCCCTATCAATAGGCTATACGTGTACTGTCAATGTTATATCTATAATGATTACACTGGTGGTTTAATGACACCTTTGTATCGTTCACACGGGGATGGCTCTCAATACGACTTTCCATGCACCCGCGTCCTCAAAAAAAAAAAAAAAAAAAAAAATATATATATATATATATATATATATATATACATATATACATATACATATATATGTTTTTAAACAAAATAATTCTAGACAAGGGCGCCATTAAGGTTTTCCCTATTTCTTTTTTTTTTCTGTTGCCATAAAAGTAGGAGTCGTTCATGCAATAGATCCAGTGGACATTCACTACTACTGTATAGAAGTTTCAGGCTGATACTTAATTTACTGAATTCTACAATCTTTTCAGGAAAGTGTTATTTCATTGTTATTTTCAAACTAGTGTTACAAGCATTTATTCAAAACGCCATTTAGGGCATGGTTCTTTGCACACTTGGCACTTTGTTAACGAAGTGCACCATTACAGGGTACATAAAAGTTTTACAGGTGTGCCGTAATACGCAATGGGTCCATTCTCGACATGTTTGGACGCGGGTGTTGTCTGGTTTTTCTTTCATATCAAGCGATGCGTTGGGGGACAAGGCAGGCCCGATTGTTTGTACAGTACCGGTACTTCCTTCTAGAGAGCGTTCGTCGGCTCTTTATGGTACTAGCTAGTATACATTACTAACTAGTATTGTCAGAGCGGGTTGATATCAACCCACTCTGAGTATTGTGCTCTACCGCCCTCATGTGGCAATAGTAATTGACGGGGTCGGTGCAATATAGTGTTAACCCACACTTTGGTGAAAAATGAGTTACATGCATTTACACCATCCTGAATCACTGCTCTATAATCCCTAAAAATGTCATCTTGAAATTTAAGCAATAAGTGGGTTTTTAATGCGGGCATCTTTTTGCCCCGAAAATTAATCACATCTTATTAGCAGGAATATAATGCTAAGCCACACTTTTCAAGATGGCGACCTCCATGGTAGCAGACAGAAGGGTGTCATAAAAATATCTAAATCTGTACAGTGAAGAAACTTTTTCATCTACAAAAATGAGTGATTCATCACATAACTTGTACTCTTCTGCCAGTTATGAAAATGGAGATGAGATAAACATTAATGAAATTTTAAGCATTTAATGAGTATTTTTTGTTAATTTTTGTACTGTTGGGGTTAGCACTATTTTCATCCTAATTCTACTGATCATGACATTTTTCGCTAGTTTTTTATTTTTGTTGAACTTAACAGGAAAATACTACAATCACTGGTTTTAGGAGTATCTTAGCATTGTGCATTATGACCTATAAGAAAATTAATCAACGTTCATGGTCTGTCCCAGCACGTTAAAGTTTCATTAGTGGGTTAGCACTTTTTTCATGCTGACATATCGCTTCAAAAGGAAAGCTTCCTCGAAATTAATTAGTAGTTATATAACTGATGAAATGTATTGAAAATATAAATCTTTATTTGTTATGTGTGATTTTTTTTCATCGAAATGGCTTATTGCAATAAAGGTATTGTCTCTGGATTTATGATTTTTCACCGATGCAAGTGTGATCTGAAAACGTTCATATGGGTAAAAAAAAAATGTACGGATAGCTGGATATTTGGACATATGCCTCATCTGTTAGTAATTCTTACAGGGTTAGATCACTTGTGTAACAACATTTGAAATTGTCATTGATTAGTTTGTAACTTCTTTTGAATAAAATGGAATTTTGCTATGCTTTCACAGCCATTTTTAGGGGGATTAGCTATAGACAGTAGAAAATGGATGAAAACAAAATGCATTTTTAATATCGATAAATTTACCTCAAATTTAAAAAAAAAAAATCCTGCCGCTGTCAATACAGCTGTGCTTCCCTGTAGTTTCTTACATAACCGAGACACGATACTTACATGTTTAACATCCTTTGAAAGGATGTTACATTTATGATGTACAGTTGAACCTCTAGCATCCGGACAAGTCGGGACCGGGGCTCATCCGGATAAGGGATTTGGCCGGATACGGGAGACTCAATGCTTTATACATGTACATATCACAATACACATGTACTGATGTAGCCCATTGTAGTACCACATGTAGTAATGTGTATACTGCAACCTTTTCATTGTTACATTTGGGGATGTTTGGGGATGTTAAAATGTCTGAAGGTAAGCAATTTGGAAGGAAATTTGATGTAATGTATGTCAATCATGTTAGAAGTAATATGTAATTCATGTGTGTTTGTGTAGGAGTTCTCAAGGAGTTGGGAATCCCCCTTTCCTCCCGTAATTATTAAAAAAAATCACGGCGAGATTGCGTCCGTATAATAGAGAGATCCGGATAAAGGGAGGCCGGAATAGAGAGGTTCAACTGTACTGCAAACATTATTTTTCAAATCAAGACCTGAGGGTATTTTGCTAACCAGGTCGAAAAACCAGTTGGCAACTGGTACTGGTACCAGTTGATTCCAGTAAAGGCAACTGGTTTCAATATGGAAATTGGAATGAGTGACTAGAAATCAACTGGTATCAACTGGTATTCATTCAACTGGTATCAACTGGTATTCGTCCAACTGGAATCAACTGGTACCAGTTGTCAACTGGTATCAGTGTACTGGAATCAACTGGGATCCAGTTGATAAAATTAATTTGGTGTTGAATTATTTGGTGTATGGGTGTTTGGTGTATGTCAGGACATTGTTAATATCTAACTTAACAGAATCCTACAGCTAGTCTTAAAGCCTATACCTACCACTACATTTAGGCTTAGCCTACATCCTAGACCTAGTTAGTAATACCAGGGACATTTCATTCATATATATAGGGCTATATTGCTGTACATTGGTAATGATTTAAGACATGGTTACCAAGTAGATTAAACTTTTATTATAAAAATATGAAAATACCTCATCAGAGGTACAAGTTGAAATTGTGAATATCACGGCTATAATATTAGATAAATTTCTAATGCATTTCAGACATTTCTATGTTTATTCAAATCATAAAAAAGATAAATTTAACAATATTTTCTCATTTTCACAAAGATGATTTGAATAGCTTATGAATATTCACGAGCAAAAGAACCAGTAAAAACCAGTAGAAACCAACTGGTATCAACTGGTATTTGAATTTCAATGATTTAGTGGGTGTTAATATGGAATGAAGTTATAAGCAAGTCCAGTCTGTCACATGGGTATCAAATTGTGTAAACTAATTTGCACACACACCGAAACACACACACGTGCGCACACACGCACACACACACATACACGCACAAACACACGCACAAACTGGTCAAAATACAGTCTATCAGTTGAAATGTCAACTGATCTTCATTGGTTCCAGTTTCATTTAGTTGAAGTCATTAAGAGTCCAACTTCAATCACGTCAAATGTTTTGTTTAATTGTGTTTTGTTTACTTTTTAATGTAATGTTTTAACTAACTTTTGTTAACCTTTTAAATCAGTTTTAATTGAAAAGCTAATCGAATTCAAAAAGTAGACTTCAGTTTGTGTCAACTGGTACACAATGAGATATGAACTGATATCAAGTGGTACCAGTAGACTTGTACCGTTTTTAACTGGTAAGCAGTGCAACTTCAACTGGTATAAAACTGGTACCATTAAGACTTCAACTGCCACCAGTAGACTTGTGCTGGTTTCAACTGGTAAGCAGTGCAACTTCAACTGGTATAAACTGGTACCAGTAAGACTTCAGCTGGTACCAGTAGACTTGTACTGGTTCCAACTGGTAAGCAGTGTAACTTCAACTGGTATAAACTGGTACCAGTAGACTTGTACTAGTTTCAACTGGTAAGCAGTGCAATTAACTTCAGCTGGTATAAACTGGTACCAGTAAGATTTCAACTGGTACCAGTAGACTTGTACTGGTTTCAACTGGTAAGCAGTGCAACGTCAACTGGTATAAACTGGTACCAGTATATAAGACCTCAACTGGTACCAGTAGACTTGTACTGGTTCTAACTGGTAAGCAGTGCAACTTCAACTGGTATAAACTGGTACCAGTAAGACTTCAACTGGTACCAGTAGACTTGTACTGGTTTCAACTGGTAAGCAGTGCAACTTCAACTGGTATAAACTGGTACCAGTAAGACCTCAACTGGTACCAGTAGACTTGTACTGGTTCTAACTGGTAAGCAGTGCAACTTCAACTGGTATAAACTGGTACCAGTAAGACTTCAACTGGTACCAGTAGACTTGTACTGGTTTCAACTGGTAAGCAGTGCAACTTCAACTGGTATAAACTGGTACCAGTAAGACTTCAACTGGTACCAGTAGACTTGTACTGGTTTCAACTGGTAAGCAGTGCAACTTCAACTGGTATAAACTGGTACAAGTAAGACTATAACTGGTACCAGTAGACTTGTACTGGTTTCAACTTGTAAGCAATGTAACTTCAACTGGTATAAAATGGTACCAGTATGACTAAACTGGTATCAACTGGTACCAGTACATCTTCAACTGGTATCAACTGGTTTCAGTTAGAATTGCTTATTTTGTTACTGGAAATTTGGAGTTACCTTCTGATTTCAACTGGTACCAGTTGAAACCAGTTAAGACCAGTTAAAACCAGTAAAGACCAGTTAAAAATGCTTACTGGTTTCTACTGGTTTTTCGACCTGGGTACCTCGACGATTGGCTGTTAGCAGCCAGCTCCCAGACTCAGCTCTCTCACCAGTTGTCTTACCTGCTGAGAACGGTGCAGTCACTCGGGTTCCTTATAAATTGGGAGAAGTCAGAGCTCGTGCCCGCACGGTGCCCGACCTTCCTGGGTGCGGTGATCGACATCCCCCACCAGCAGGCGCGCCCCAGCCCAGCTCGGGTGACTACGATCATATCCGCCGCCCACCGCATCAGAGATCCTTGCTCCAATTCCTGGGGTATCTGGCGAGCCTGGTCGATGTGTTACCGGACTGTCGGCTACACATGCGCCCACTGCAAATCCATCTTCTCAATCATTTCCACCCGTCACGGGACCCCCTGACGAAGATGATTCCCCTGCCCCCGGCCGCCCGCCTGCTGTTCAGGCGGTGCATGGTGTTGCCCGGAGTTTCTGAGCAGGGGCAACCCCCTGCAGCCCCCGCCAGCTGACTACCGATGCCTCCCATATGGGCTGGGGCGGTCACTGTCAGGGGCTCCATATGCCTATGGGGACTGGTGCCATTCGCCTACCCTGCTCCCTCACATCAATGTGCTGGAGTTCCAAGCGGTTATTCTTACCCTCCACCACTTCTTGCCCCTAATCCAGGGCCAGGCTGTGTTGATACGCACGGACAATGTCACAATGGCAGCGTACATCAACAAACAGGGAGGCACGCACTCCACACGCTTGAACGCCCTCGCTGCCGTACTGTGGAGATGGTGCAGATGCAGGAGGATTTTTCCCATTGCCTCGTATATACTGGGCAGGGACAACCTCATTGCGGACTTCCTGTCCCAGGACCGGGTCCTCCCCTCCAAGTGGAGACTCAACCCGCAGATCATGAACCCGCTGGTACGTGAGTCGGATGCCCCCCCTGGAGGTGGATCTCTTCGCCTCGAAGCTCAATGCTCAGCTACCGAGGTACTGCACGAGGGTTGCAGGACCCCGCAGCTTGGCGGCTGGACGCCTTCTCCTTCCAGTGGAAGGGGTTCAGAGGCTATGCATTCCCGCCCTTTCCCCTCATTCCCCACGTCCAGCGGAAGATAAGACGGTCCCAGGCGACCATCCTCCTCATAGCCCCCTGGTGGCCAAGGAGGTCTTGGTTTCTGGAGCTCACCAACCTGCTAGTGGGGAGCCCAAGGCTCCTCCCCGCTCGCCCAGATCTGATAGCGCAGCCGGTGTCGGGAGCTCTACACCCCCGACCAAGCTCGCTTCACCTGATTGCCTGGCCCTTATCAGGGAATCCGGAACTCAGGCGGGCCTGTCAGAGCGAGCTGCATCGTTTGTTGCTCTCAGCTGGAAGGAATCCACCCGGAAAGCTTACAATTCCTGTTTGGCTGCATACTATTCCTGGTGCCAATCTCACGGGGTGGATCCCCGTACAGCACCTTTCAGGCCAAAAGGAAGGGCGCGGAAACGGAACACGTCCCCCCCCCCCCCCCCCCGAAGGAGAAGCCCAGCAGGTCCCTGGATGCTGGGGATATCGGGACGTGGAGGTAAGCATCCCTGAGATCTATGGATACTGTCCAATCTGCTGGTCTGAGACATGGGAGTATGGATGCCAATGTCTCCATACGAAAGTGATCTGTACTGATGTGTCGATTGATTCTCTTGAGATTGAGAATGAGGCGAAAGCTCCCCGAGCGCTTGGGAACCAGAAAGGTAGGGGAAAGGGAGAGCCGCGGGTGGTCGCGGATCCGTTCCACTGCCCTTTCGCTATCAGGGCGGCGATCTCGGCCGCCATGCCTCGGCGCTTGAGTGGAGGCAAGCAAGGGGGGGGGGGGGGAAGACGGATGACGCCTCCGGGTAAGGGAGTGGCGAGCCCGTCACACGGCCGGGTATCAGTTTTCTGATTAACGATATAAGATATTTTGATAAAATCAAAATAATCTAAAAATTCTTGACAGTGGACATTGTCGTTGTAATGAGGTAAATTCAACTTCAAGAAATTAGAGCTTAAATATTCTTGTCTTGGCTTCTAAATGACTTGTGGCATTACTATTTCGTACACAAGGGCTTTTGGGCATGCTGGATTCAAATTCATGTGACGGATGGTGGGGTTCAGAGCAAGAGAACACAGACCCAGGGGGTGGGGTTCAGAGCAAGAGTACACAGACCCAGGGGGTGGGGTTCAAAGCAAGAGCACACAGACCCAGGGGATGGGGTTCAGAGCAAGAGTACACAGACCCAGGGGGTGGGGTTCATGCAGAGCAAGAGTACACAGACCCAGGGGGTGGGATTCAGAGCAAGAGTACACAGACCCAGGGGGTGGGGTTCAGAGCAAGAGTACACAGACCCAGGGGGTGGGGTTCAGAGCAAGAGTACACAGACCCAGGGGGTGGCATAGATGCCAAGTTCAAAAAATTTTTATGAGTGAGATTTTCATGACTCAGCATCTCGGCGCCCGCGCGCGCGCGCATGTGAGTGCGCGAGGGAGCAAAGCGACTGAGAGATTGGGTCATGGGAGGGTGTGGGAGGGGGGCGTCCGCCCTCCCACGGTAGGGAGCTTTTTCAATTTTTAGCTCGTTAATGGCGCATACTTAAGTGACTATTTTTCACTTATTTTGAAAGACAAAAGGGAAATATGCCTTCAATTGCAACTCTCACGTTAATCCTTTAAGCTATGCTCCCAATGCGTGAGAAAAATGGGTGCCATGCGTGAGATCGTGAGACAGACCCTAAATGCTTGAGTCTCACTCACAATGCGTGAGACTTGGTAGCTCTGGGGTGGGGTTCAGAGCAAGAGTACACAGACCCAGGGGGTGGAGTTCAGAGCAAGAGTACACAGACCCAGGGGGTGGGGTTCAGAGCAAGACACACCCGGGGGTCTAAGAGTGTGCAGCAGATCTTTCACGTACAAAAAATCCCCCATATTGAGAGACGTCAATGGGGGTGGGGGATGATTCTCCCATAAAAGTACTGAGTAAACATAATCATTTTGCTCCTTGTTATTCTCGAGATGAGGAAATGTTACTGCTTTTTTTAAAAAAGAAAACTGTCTAAATATTACACCCAAAGATGGCTGAATTTCAATGTTGAAAATTTAAAATCTCCCTCTCGTGAGAGGCGGATAGGCCTACCCCCTTCCATATCCAGGGGGTATGCAAAATCTCTCTCGAGTGCTTGGGAAGGGGATAATCCCTCCCACCCCTCAAACGTTCGATCCTTTTCCTATACACATAGTACAGTTTTAGATTGACAAATTTCTACATGTTTCATCATAAGTGTGGACCAGGTCTGTAACTTCAGTTAAACACACACACACACACACACACACACACATTCCAACATAACATAACTTGCATGTTCCCTCGCCATGTCTTTTGTTAGTCACATTGATATCACAGAAATATGCAAGTTATGCTGAGTCGAGAGGAAGGTGCATTCCAATATCTTTTGTTAAACATTTCAGTACTTTAGCAATGATTGACAGATGATGTCATCTCAAGAATATTGGTTTGGAAGGATTTTTTTTTTTTTTGTGGGCGTTCCAAAGTAATCTGAAGAAAAATAGAAGAAAAAAATCGTTAGAAATATATGGAATGCTTCTAGATATTCATTTTACCGCAAAAGTGATGTTGAGGGTATCATAAATCAACACAAATCAACATACATTTGGATTTCAGGGCCCCTTTAATGAAAAATGATGCAGCAGGGCAATACTGAAATGAGTGTTAAAGGACAAGTTCACCTTCATAGACATGTGGGTTGTGTGAATGCAGCAATATTAGTAGAACACATCAGTGAGAGTTTGAGCAAAATCGGACAATCCGTTAAAAAGTTATCAATTTTTGAAGTTTCTGCTCAGTCACGGCTGGATGAAAAGACTACTATAGCTTGTGATGTCACATGAGTACAACGATATAAAGAAAGAATAAAGAAAATTCAACATATTTCCATTTTTCTCGCATAACAAAAGAACACTCGACTTCTCTCTTTCAGAAGGCAGGGGGAATAATATTACCCTTAACATACGTCAGTAGCAAGTCGAAGAAATGTGCACTTTATTCAAAAAGTAAAGTTTTGTGAAATTCTTTTTATTTTCCTTATATAGTTGTACGCATGTGACATCATACACTCTAGTAGTCTTCTCTTCCAGCAGTGACTGCGCAGATACTCGAAATATTCATAACTTTTGAACGGATTGTCCAATTTTCCTCAAACTTTCACTGATGTGTTCTACTAATATTGCTGCATTCTCTCAATCCTTATGTATATGAAGGTGGACTTGTCCTTTAAGATATAAACAGAAAATCGCATCGAAAATCTCCTAGACACACCTGGAGGCAGTGATAGGCGTTGTCAAAATAGATACAGTAATGTATTCATTGATTTATGAAATAAATGTAATATATGTGGGCCTACAACTACACATAATCATGGGGTGATGTTCGTTATTCCAAAGGTTCGTTATTCCAAGGTTTGTTAATCCGAAACACACGAATTCCCTATACCTAGAGGTTCGTTAATCCGAACATTTGCGGCGTTATTCCGAAGGTTAGTTATTCCGAAGGTTCATTAATCAGAAAATTATGAAATAGGGTTCGCTATTCCGAAGGTTCGTTAATCCGAAAATGAAATAGGGTTCGCTATTCCGAAGGTTCGTTGATCCGAAATGAAATAGGGGAAACGAACGTTCTGAATAACGAGCTTTGTTTCATTTTCAGATTAACGAACCTTCGGAATAACGAACCTTATTCAATTTTTGGATTAATGAGCCTTTGAAATAACAAACCTTATCACATTTTCAAATTAACGAACCTTCGGAATAATGAATCTTCGCAATAACGAAGCTTCTGAATAACGAAGCTTCGGAGTAAAGAACCTTCGGAATAACGAACCTTCGGAATAATGAATCTTCGCAATAACGAAGCTTCTGAATAACGAAGCTTCGGAGTAAAGAACCTTCGGAATAACGAACCTTCGGAATAACGAACTCTGACCTAATTATGGGATATTGCGGCTACTCCATGACCTTTCATCCCAGGCAGAACTGCCCCTGAATAGTTGTCTTGGGCCGGGGGTTTAGGGGTGCCCTATTGGGAATTGTCCAGCGGAATTGATCTGGAGGGTAATAAGTTTGATATCCGGAGGTACATGTAGTTATAGGCTATCAAGACTATGAGTAATCTACCGATTGATGGTTATCTGGTTGGTAATTGCCCTGGGGTGATTGTCCAGGTGATATTTATCCGGGGGGGGGGGATGGTGGTTGTCGGGGAAGGGGGGAGGAGATAGTTGCCCTCCTGCTAACAACCCTGGAGGGTAAGTTGTTCGGGGCTAGCCCTGGGATTGCCCTGGGGGGTAATTGCACTGGGAAAAGTGAAGATTGCAGTGGTAATTCCCCAGGGTAATATTGATTATCAGGTAGTAGTTGTTATGCCAAGGGTACTAATGCCTGTAGTAGTTATCCCGACTGTAGTTATCCGATTGTTATTTTTTTTTTTTTGGGGGGGGGGACTTATGGGGGTTGTTATCGGGGGGTAGTTATCCGGTGGGTAGTTGTCCGGGGGTAGTTATATCCACGGAGTAGTTATCCAGGGGGTAGTTATCCAGGGGGTAGTTATCCTGGGGGTATCCTAGTTATCCAGGGGGTAGTTATCCGGGGGGTAGTTACCCAGGGGGTAGCTATCCGGGGGTAGTTATCCAGGAGGTAGCTATCCGGGGGGTAGTTATCCAGGGGGTAGTTATCCTGGGGGTAGTTTTCCAGGGGTAGTCATCCTGGGGGTAGTTATCCGTGGGGTAGTCGTCGTAAGGGGGAATTGCCCAGGGGAATGATCACCCTAGGAGGGTAGTTGTCCGGGAGCTAGTTGTCCGGCGGGTAGTTGCCCCAGGGAGAAATTGTCCGGGGGGGGGGGGGTAATTATCTTTGTGGTAGTTATCCGGAGGGTGGTTTTCAAGTGGGTAGTGTTCCTAGACCCGTGTGAAGTCGTTTCATCCAGAGCTTCTCTCTGCTGGTTCGGACTGTGTCTGGACGAGTGCCTAAAGATTCAAAGCCATGCAGAGTCATATCAGTGATGGAGTGATTGGGGAGATTGAAATGATGGCCCACTGGAGACTCGAGCTTAGCTGCGTTGACGGTAGATCTGTGTCCATAGAAGCGTCTTTTGAGTGCTGCCTTATGGTTTCCTCAACATACTGGATCCTACAAACTCTGAAAGTGATGAGATACATGAAATCAGTGGCGGTACGAGTGATGTTGCCCTTCGGTAAGTGTGAGAGATGCCTGTAGAGTTACTGGTGAAAGAGTCACTCTCATGGATGTGTATGCTACAAACGATGCACCTACTGGCTGAACATTAATGTGCCATGCTGTAAGGGAGAAGAATTGTCAGTGAGGAAGGGTACTTTAGCACGAACGATCGAGATCCTTGAGCTAGGTTGTGGGGACGTCGGTATGCCAGGATGGGAGTATATGGAACGGCCTATAAGCTAGATGATCAGAGGTGTGAAGAATATGGTGATTGTCACGAAGGATATTGTTGAGAGGGGGTAGATTGGGATGGAAGGTGGTCACGAGGGGTATTCTGTCAGTGGTGTCCTGCTTGTTGGTTTCGAAACCACCGATTGGTTTGAGAACTTCAGATCTGGGGAGAGAACGAACTTTGCTGATGGCTTGTTGAACTCTTGGCTTGTTGAACGGAGAGCCAGGCCACCCCTTCTTCTCCGGTTGCCGACCAGCCCACGCTTGCCGATATTCAGCGCAGCATTACGGAATCATCTTCTAATCTAAGCTCTAAGCTCGACACCCTCACCAGTGAGGTTACCTTACTCAGAGGGAAAATGTCGGAAATAGAAGCTTCAGTGACTATGAATTCCGACAAAATTATTGAAATGGAGCGCAAACAACTGCCTGAAATTGAAAGCCATATGGCGGCCGAAATTGCGGATCTGAAGGAAAAGCTTATGACCATGGAATTGTACAACCGGCGCTCTAACCTTTTGTTCTACGGCGTAGAGGAGAAACGTGATGAAAATATCTACCAAGTTCTATCGGACACCTTCGCCTATCTCGGCCTCGAAGTCGACGACGCCAGTAACATCGCCATGGTGAACGCTCACCGATTGCCGCGACGCCAGGTTTCCGATGGCCAGGCTGAGCAGGATCGCCCACCCCAACCCAACCCCATTATCGCTAAGTTTGTTCACATGCGGGACAGAAACAGGATCCTAACGGCTTTTGAGGATCGTCAACGCAAGCCCGACCTCGCTTCTCAAGATTCTGTCGCGACTCCCTCCCCACCTCCCCACCAACGGAAAAGAATCACGGTCCGCACTGATTTGCCACCGGCCATGAAAATCACTAGAGGACAGCTAGCCAAAACTGCCTACAGACTGAGGAAAGAGAAAGGTGTGTCAACCAAGATTGCTGTCGTGGGAACGAAGGTAATCTTGAAATGGAAAGAAAAAAATATTAGCAAATGGAATGACTACAGTGATTAGAATGAGTCAACTTTGTTTCATGCATCCAGATTACTGCAACGAAGCATTTTGTCACACTCGTCTTGTCATGTATAATAGATTTCATTACAGATAATTTCTTATGCATACAATCAATGCTTGTCTATGTTACGCGGTGATCCTGTCGACGGTTATAGTCGTTCGCATTGACCTCATAGACAGTTTTTTCTCTACATATTTAATGCTTTGTTGAGATAAACGTCAGCAATGAGTAACGTTAAGTCTTTTTTTCGTATTGTAAACGAAATTTTGAAATGCAAGGAAAAATACTAACAAAGGAATAACTACAATGAAACGAATCAACTTTGTTACATGCATTTTGATTACTACAATGAAGAAATTAGTCATACAATTTCGTCTTGTCATGTATAATAGATATCAATACAGATAGCTTCTTATGCTACAATCAATGCTTGGCTATATTAAGCGGTAATATACTGCTCAACGGTGATAGTCGTTTGCATTGACCACCAAGACAGTTTTTTTTTCTACGAGATAAACGTTAGCAGTGACTTACGTTGTGTGTGTGGGTTTTTTTTTTTTTTTTGCATTGCTCTAGTGCGTATGCTTGCTCAGCGTGTTTATATAGTTCAATAGTTCAATAGTTCAATAGTTTATTATTTCCATCATCACAAAGAAAAGAAAAGAAAAAGTTGACATAATCCAAAGTGATACAATTTTTTTTTTCATTTCTCTTACACTCGTCCGATGAAGGATTTTTTTTCAATACAATATAAAGTATATTATACACGAATGATGTCGTAAAAAAGAAACAATGCACTTTGTCATGGCAACAAAAATAGTAAATAATCACAATGATGGAAAACAGTGTTCCACTAAAAAAGCCACGCTTGTAAAACGTGGAACACTGGAACAAAACAACAACAGCACCAATTTGTTATACCAATAAGACATATTCATTTTAAATTCTTCTATATACTATTGTACATTTTACTCATTGATATAATGATGTTGATACTATGAACAATACTTACTAGGATTTTAGGATGCAAACGTATAAACTATGTAACATATCACATTTGTGGCGCAGACACTATGGGGCCAGGTGTGCCAGGAAAATTGAACGGAAAGGAAGATATGCAATCGGCCACAAAAAAACATAACGACGACAACAACAACAACAATAACACAATACACAGAAACAACAGAAGTTGAGGAAATGCACTCAGACAGATACTGGACAACGAAGAACGAGGAAAAAGGAGCAGGGAAGAATAGAGAAGGAAAAGGAGAGGGATGGAAAAGGTCTGTGGACACACTACAAAATCTCAAGGAAAAGTGAAACATGACGGGTTTTTTCATTGAACAGAATTAACTGGTATATTTAGAAAACAAATATTTTTTGAGTTTATACTTAAATGTAATTAACTTCACAGATTCTTTTAGATCATTATCTAAGCTATTCCAAAATCTGGGTCCGGTATAAACAAATGTATTTTGAGTGTGTACAGTTCTAACTAAGGGAAGATGAAATTCTTTAGATTGTCTAGTGGGATAATTATGTACGTGGCTGTTACGATGAAATAAAGAATAAAATATTTTGGGTAGATGATTACAGTTGTAATTAAACATAAATTGACCAAGTTGAAACAAATACAACTCTTTTATTTTCAGAATTTTGTGCTCAAGGAAAAGCTTGTCAGTATGTGCTCGGATATGAAGGTTAAAAACGATTCTGAGCGCCATCTTTTGCAGAAGAAAAAGTTTATCTAACAATGTCGAATATGTATTCCCCCAAGCAAGAATTCCGTAATTCAAGTACGGCAATACCAAACTTGAATAAAGCGTAATCAAAGCCGAAGAAGGAAGATAATATTTCAATCTATTCATTATGCCTATGTTACGTGCAATTACTTTACAAATATTGTTTATGTGACACTTCCATGATAACTTATTATCAACACAAACACCTAAGAATTTAATAGACGAAACCTCTTCTAGGGGAGTAGTGTCAAATATAACATTACCTGGTAATCTATCTAAAGAATTACTGAAAAACATATACTTTGTCTTCTCAATATTCAGTGACAATTTATTTGCATATATCCATTGTGAGACATTCTTCAATTCATCATTCACTGTACTAATCAAAGTATTAGGGTCAGGGTGGGAATAAAAAAGATTGGAATCATCCGCGAATAATATGAAAGAGAGTTTATCTGAATATCTATAAAAATCATTAATGTAAACTATAAATAACAGTGGGCCTAACAAACTTCCTTGCGGAACACCACATTCTATTTTCTTCATAGAAGAATCAAAACTGTTCACATGTACATATTGAAATCTGTCAGATAAATAACTCGTAAACCATTGCAAGGCTTTTCCGCGAATACCATAATGGGATAACTTAGAAAGAAGTATACCGTGATTAATCGTATCAAAAGCCTTTGAGAAGTCCAGGAAGATGCCTATTGTATGCGAAAATGTATCAAGTGCATGTGTAATCTTTTCCACAAAGGTAAGTAAAGCGTGGGTGGTGTTGTGATTTTCTCTGAATCCAAATTGAAAATTCGTAAATTTAAATTTAAATCGTAGTTTCTCTGACTCCACTACCATTATCGTGCTTAATTGACATTGCTTTCCGTCAGTGTACAAGCTAAAAGATGATGTTTTAGTTATTTGTTTAAAAAAAAAGAAAAAAGGAAGAAACTTCACTGATGTCGTTTTATGGGCATAACTAATCATACTGCGAGTTTTGTGTAGGATTATGTAGGCCCATAGTGCTGAACACATCACTGTAGTCCACATTTTGTTCATTGATTTATAGTTTAGCCCAAAGTGGTGCCTGTGAGCAGACAACCGTTTCTTCTCTATGACGAGATTCTTGTCTAGTTCCTTTTTCCACTCCATTACTTGTGACCTTGACTTAGGTCCATGTTTCGTATCTGATATATATGTACATTTTTTCTTTTGTTTTTGTCTTGTCTTTCTGTTTCCGGGATCTTTCCCGTGGAGTTTCGTTTGTACTGTATGTTTTTCTTGTGGAAAATTTATCAGCAGTTTCCGTTCACACAAAACACTTGCTGTTTGCGAGTACTCTAATAGCACATTTTTACTTCTGATAGAATCAAGAAATCTCTTGTCTCTCACCTGGTTTACTAGAAGAACATTCTTGTGTACCACGCTCCAGAAGCATTCCTTATATTCTTTCTTGATAAGATTCCTCTTACATATGCATTTGTGTGAATTAATGCATGACTCATCCGTTTTCGTAACGGCAATTTGCATTTTTGGCGTCAGTTTGTTGCTTGGTATCGAAATCTACCAACTGGTATTTCTCGCTGTTTACGTTTCACACCAGCTTGTCTTAAATGTCTCTTCCTATAATGGCAATGTCAGGTATTTTCTGCTTCCTTTTGAAATGTTTATATGCTACTTGGCAACGAAATCTCCCAATTGTTATTCACACGGTGTTTCCGTTTCTGGCAAAGTATGTCAATGTGTCTCTTTGTTTAGTAGTAATGTTATGCTTTTCTCGTATGTGCAGTGTCAATATGTTACGCGATGTACATTGAAACCTCCCAACAGGTGTTATTTTCGTATGTCACACGTTTGGGAACCATGCCTCGTTTGTTTCTCCGTCCCGCAAGAAAGTGGTAGTTTCTTTGCTGTCAACTTTTCCTCCCCCACTAGTTGTAATCTAATTCACAATGGCTAATGAGGTTAATATAAACTCCTCACTTGTGACCGAGATTTCAGATTGTACTGACAACCCTGGCTTTTTACGGTCAATTTATACGGCCACACCTGAGTTGCAATTTGATTTTGATCCCAATGATCGGTTAGTTTACAACATCACTACTAATTATCACTCTGTGAATGAAATGATTGAACAAATGCAAAAGACTTCTACGAGTGAACTTCTTCTTTTGCATTACAATATCAGAAGTCTTAATAAAAAGATTGATCAGCTGCAAATATTTTTAAACCAAGTGAAATCTGATTGTTCTGTTATTGGTATCTCAGAAACTTGGATAAACAATTTGCCGTCCTCGTTTTTTTCTATTCCTGGGTATACATTTCATTCGAATAATAGGCTTGATAGGAAAGGGGGTGGTGTAGGATTTTTTGTTACAAACAATTTGAAAGTTAAAATATTGAAAGATTTGAATATAATGTGTGATAGTTTGGAATGTATTTTTATTGAAATCGAATTATCAAAACAAACGAATATTGTAGTTGGTGAAGTATATAAGCCACCGTCTTCCAATTTCCGGGACTTTTTTTTATGCTTTTTCTGATTTGTTGCTAACGCCTTCCCTATACCAAAAAAAATATTTTCATTATGGGAGATTTTAATTTGAATTTGCTTCACTACAATGAAAATGTTCACTGCCAAGAATTTTTAGATCTGATGTTATCCAAATACCTTATACCGTTAATAAGAAAACCTACCCGTGTGACTGACACATCATCCACGTTGATAGACAATATTTTTTGTAATAATATTTCATCTGTATTATCTGGTGTCATAGTATCCGATATATCTGATCATTTCCCGATATACGCAAAGGTTCCTCTCGCGAAAAGTTGTTGTCTTAAGTCTCAAGGATTTACTTTTCGTGATTTTTCTGATAGAAACATCGATAGACTCAGGGAGAGATTATTGATTGCTAACTGGGAAGAAGTCTTTGGTATTGATAATGATGTAGAAACTGCATTTAATATTTTTTGGGATAAATTTTCACTGCTTTATGATGAAATTATTCCTTTACGACAATCCACCCGTTCTACCAATAAAAAAGCACCAAGAATGCCTTGGATCACCAAGTCCCTCCTTAAGTCTATCAATCATAAGAATAATTTATTTTGTAAATATAAGAGGAATCCAAATGATAAAACGAAAGGTAAATATGCTCGTTATCGTAATATTCTTACAACTACTTTGGAGACTTGCTAAGAGAAGTTATTTCACAAGGCAGTTTGACCTTTACAAAAACGATACCAAGAGCACGTGGAAGGTGATTAATAAAGTTCTCAGAGTTAAAGATAAACCAGAACAAGTCAAGGAAATATCCCAGCATGGTATTTTGATCCAAAATCCGATACATGTTGCTAATGCGTTTAATGATTTTTTTTTTTTGTTGATTTAGGCCCCAATCTTGCTAGTAATATCCCAGTAACAGATAAAGAATTTCATTATTTCTTAACTGATCCAAATCCTCAATCTGTGTTTTTTACTCCCATCCAAGAATACGAGGTGAGGGATGTAGTTCTTAAGTTAAAAGCAAAAAAGGGTGCTGGACATGATGGTATTACGAATTTTTTACTGAAAAATATTATATCCGCAATATTGTCTCCTTTAACATAAATATTGAATTTGTCCCTTGTTACTGGCGTAGTGCCTAGTCAAATGAAAATTGCCAAAGTTGTTCCGGTTTATAAAAAAGGTAATAAACAAGATGTAAGTAATTATCGTCCTATTTCTCTTTTGACGGCGATTTCTAAGATTCTTGAACATTATATTCTCGTGTAATTAAGTTCTTAAATGAATGTAATATTTTTTGTGAGTCTCAATTTGGATTTAGGAAAAAACACTCTACTACTCACGCTGTGCTTGCTTTTATAGATAAAGTAGCCCACGCTATAGACGACTCATCTCATACTGTTGGTATATTCCTAGACCTGTCCAAGGCCTTTGACACTATCGATCATGGTATTTTGTTATATAAACTCTCACATTATGGAATACGTGGAAAGGCCTTGGACTGGTTCAGGAACTATTTAACTAACAGGAAACAGTTTGTAAATATCAACGGCTTTAGTTCCAGTCTAAAAACACTATCTTGCGGGGTCCCTCAAGGATCCCCTTTAGGCCCACTTTTGTTTATTCTTTATATAAATGACTTTAGAAATTCATCTAATGTTTTATCTTTTCTTCTTTTTGCCGATGATTCTAATATTTTCTTTTCACATCGAGATCGAACAACTCTTTTAGAAGTAGTGAACAGAGAATTAATGTCGGTTCAAATGTGGATTCAAGCAAATAAGTTATCTCTTAATGTAAACAAAACTGTTTATATGTTATTTAGTAACTCCGTTACGCATTCGCCTGGCGATATAAAAATGAATAATGATTGTTTGACTCAAGTTGAATCGTCCAAATTTTTAGGTCTTTATATTGACCATGAATTAACATGGAAATATCATATAGATTATTTGTCTAAGATGCTTTCGAGAAATACTGGGATCTTAAATAAGCTAAAACATTTTTTTCCCAAGTATATTTTTAAAAATTTATATTCAATGCTTGTTTTACCCTATCTCAGTTACGGTATACTTGCCTGGGGCAACTGTGCCAAATTACACATTGATAAAATTTTCAAACTACAAAAACGGGCTATTCGTTCAGTTAATCTAGCCGATTTTTATTGTCACACGAATCATTTTTTCTTTGAAAACAGACTCCTTAAGGTTGCTGACTTGTTTTTATATAACTTAGGCACATTTATGTTTCAGTTATCAGCCAACGGCTTGCCTGACGTATTTACCCACATGTTTCAGAAAAACTATGCCGTCCATGCTTACCCAACAAGACAAAGAGATTCATTTCACCTTCCACGTACTCGTACTCTCCTTGCTCAAAAAACAATTGTTTTTACCGGACCTAAATTCTGGAATGATCTTCCCACCGACTTAATCAATTGCTCTAGTATGTTTATATTCAAACAAAAATCGAAATCAAAGTTAATAAATGAATATAACCTGTCTGATTAGAATTTTTCTTTGATATGTTATCTGCAGTATCCTTATTCAATGTATGATGAATCAACCTGCAGTTTATGATTGTTTGCTTCTGGTTTATGCTCCCATTATATAATCACTGCATCCGTACTATTGTAGTAACATATTGAACTCGTTATGAATTTGATTCTAGATATGTGTGTGTATATACTTGTGTATCTATATGCTATATTAACTTTTTTACCCTGTTGTTATTCCTTAGGTTCTTGGGTTGTTTTTTTTTTTTCCTTTTCTTTTTCATCTCTTTTATTTTCTTTTTCCTTTGTACCTTGATAATTTAGTTTTTATATAGTTTCGTCATTATTACTTTGTGTCCTATCTCCATTGAATGCATATCAAATTTACATTGGTATATTTTCTTGGAACCTGCGTTTACAAGCTTTGCTTTTGCGGTTCCATCATATTTCACAAGTTATAGAGAATTGTCTTATGTACATTATATACGCTGACACGCTTTCTGTCCATGACCCGATTTATAACATATTTTGTATCTTGCTTGGTTTGTATTCTTTTTAGTGTATTTCGATGAAATGTATATCTCATGTGATATATGAAAATAAATATGCTGGAACTGTTTACTGTGTCTCGAGTGTAAGACCGGTGCAGTTTCAGTTATTCAATTCAATTCAACTCTCCTGGTACCGTAGTAGTCTGGGTGCCAAAGCCACTTTTTGGGCCTAACCTTGTTTTATCGTCCACCCAATGTTTTTTGATGGTTTTACCCTATTTCGGGGGTGCTGAATCCGAATCTGGATGATGCAACTCTTGCATCCTTGAGGGTTTTGAGATATTCAAGATGGCCGCCAAAATGGCGGCCCGAACTGGAAATTCTCACTTATTATCCTTCTAAATGGTGATAAATTGAAAACAATTGATGGTTTTACCCTATTTCGAGGATGTCAATCCGAATCTGGATGATGCAACTCTTGCATCCTTGAGGATTTTGAGATATTCAAGATGGCCGCCAGAATGGCCCCCAAAACCGAAAATTCCCACGTATTACCTTCTGAATGGTGTGAAATTGAAAATAACTGATGATCCTATACCCTATTTGGAAGGTGCTGAATCCGAATCTGGATGATGCAACTTATGCATCCATGATGTTTTTTGAGATATTCAAGATGGCCGCCAAAATGGCCGCCAATTAAAACCGGAAATTCCCATGTATTTCCTTCTAAATGGTGACAAAGATTGAAAACAATAGATGGTTCTACCCTATTTCCAGGGTGCTGAATCCGAATCTGAATGATGCAAACTTTGCATCCTTGAGGGTATTGAGATATTCAAGATGGCCGCCAAAATGGCCGCCAATTAAAACCGGAAATTTCTATGTATTAGCTTTTAAATGGTGAGAAATAGAAAACAATTGATGGTTTTACCCTATTTCGAGGGTGCTGAATCCGAATCTGGATGATGCACCTCGAGATAGCCAAGATGGCCGCCAAAATGGCCGCCAAAACTTAAACTCTTATGTATTTCCTTCTTATAAATGGTGAGAAATTGATAACTTTGATGGTTTTACCCTATTTTTTTTTTGACTGAAAGATTTCAGGTTTTCGTCAACGGCACAGTTTGAACTTGCTGTATATACAGTGAAACCAGCTATACCGGATATCTTTGAGTTGGTACGATACAAGACGTGTGCCAGCAATGAACCCTTCAAGACTACAGATGCGGTTGAATGATTGCAAGATTACATCATTTCCTCTTCATATAATGGATAAGTTTTGAACACTAACAATCAATGGACAAGACATGTTCACCTAAATCATATTGTGATAGTGATGTAGAGAAGTTTACTGAAATTACCCAACATTACCTGTCTTAATCCATGAGCAGTTTAAATCTCTTCATCCATGAACACTCAAATTGGTTAATTGCTTTATATTGGTGGTCTTGATGACATTGTTGAAGACACGAGTGGGACATTTTTTATAGTTATGCTTCAATCTTTTTCGGCAATATGATGTAACATATATGTATATATGTGTATATATATACACACAGTGCGAGAAGAAGAGCAATCGTGGACGTACCTATAGTGATCAACGTGCGTGTTGAATAGTTGATAATCCAGTACTTACGAATATCATAATCGCGCAGAGTGCTTTTGAAACTACCCTTATTGATATCTACTATAGTGGTCATGGATGTAACCATTTCCAATGACGTAATCAGAATATGCAACAGTTTCATAAGAATACGAGGCGAGACTCGTCAGAATACAAGACAAGTTTCAACACCAAATACCAGCATGCCATAATTTAATTTTACTCTATTGATAGCCGAAAAGGATTAACTTCAAATCGTGGAGCCATATCATTGGCGACCACAAGCGTTATCTTATAACAATTATGCATGAAGAAATTTTCAGTCGTATCTTTGTGTTTGTACGTTTCAGTATGATGTCAATATCACTTCTTTTTTCCAGTACTAACTAACGAACACACAAAACAACGGTAACGAAAACATAACCTCCTCCCTTGGCGGAGGTAATAACAATCATCATCACCATCATCATCATCATTATCATCGTAGTTACGGGCCTGCAGCTGGATGGTCGTCGGGATTGATGTGACGAAAAGATGGACGTTACCGTTGGTTTGTGTGTTCGTTAGTTAGTACTGGAAAAAAAAGTGATATTGCCATCATACTGAAACGTACATTAACATTTTCAGTCGTATCTTTGTGTTTGTACGTTTCAGTATGATGTCAATATCACTTCTTTTTTCCAGTATGTGTTAAAGTTCCGTTTGAGATATATTGGAATATCTCAGTATATTACAATACCATTGTGACAGTCATTCTGGATGCCAATAACTTTTGGCTAATTTGACAAATTCGCTCAACTGCGTTGAATGTAAGAATACGAATTATTGCTTTTCACCCTGCATGGGTTTAATCCCCCGCTTTACGTTAGAGCACAATACTTCACCATATAAGTATAAGAAAATGTTAAGGAGTTTCCGTTCATACAGGACATTTATAGATGTCCCAAAACCTTCAAAGACCTTCAGCACCCTCGAAATAGGGTAAGACCATCAATTTATTTTAAAATTTTCACCATTAAGAAAAAATATATTAACATTGGAATTTCTGCCACTTATTTTGGCTGTCATCTTGGACGTCTAAAAACCCTAAAGAATGGACGAATTTCAACAACCAAGTTTCGAGGGTGCTGAATAGGGTCTAAAATTTTCCAATTTTGACAGTTATTTTGGCGGTCATCTTGGACATCTAAAAACCCTAAAAAAAAGAACGCGAAAGTTACATCAACCAGGTTCGGATTCAGCACCCTCGAAATAGAGTAAAACCGCCAATTGTTTTCAATTTTACACCATTTAGAAGGTAATATAGGGCTTACATGAAATTTTCGTTTTTGACGGCCATTTAGGGGCCATTCTGGCGGCCATCTTTATTATCTCAAAACCCTCAAGGAAGCAAGAGCTGTATCCTGGAGCCTCAAATTCAGCAAACGCAAAATAGTGTAAAACCATTAACTTTTTTATATTTTACACCATTTAGAAGGAAATAGGGGGTCTACATATGAATTTCCGTTGTTGGCGGTCATTTTTGACGACCATCTTTATCATCTCAAAACCCTTAAGGATGCAAGAGTTGTATCCTGAGCTTCGGATTCAGCACGCTCAAAATAAGATAAAAACCACCAATTCCTTTCAAATTGTCACCGTTCAGAAGGAAATACATGGGAACTTCCGTTTTGGGCGGTCATTTTAACGGCCATATTGAATATCTCAAAATCTTCAACAATGCAGGAGTTGCATCATCCAGATTCTGATTCAGCACCCTAGAAATAGGGTAAAACCATCAATTGTTTTCAATTTCTCACCATTTAGAAGGAAATACATCATGTGGGAATTTCCGGTTTTAATCGGCGGCCATTTTGGCGGCCATCTTGAATATCTCAAAAACTTCATGGATGCAAGAGTTGCATCATCCAGATTCGGATTCAGCACCTTCCAATTGGGTAGAATCATCAATTATTTTCAATTTCACACCATTTAGAAGGAAATACGTGGGAATTTTCGGTTTTGGCGGCCATTTTGGCGGCCATCTTGAATATCACAAAATCCTCAAGGATGCAAGAGTTGCATCATCCAGATTCGGATTCAGCACCCTCGCAATAGGGTAAAACCCATCAATTGTTTTCAATTTCACACCATTTAGAAGGAAATACATGGGAATTTCCGGTTTTAATTGGCGGCCATTTTGGCGGCCATCTTGAATATCTCAAAAACTTTATGGATGCATAAGTTGCATCATCCAGATTCGGATTCAGCACCTGCCAAATAGGGTAGAATTATAAATTATTTTCAAAATCCCACTATTTAGAAGGAAATACTTGGGAATTTTCGGTTTGGCGGCCATTCTGGCGGCCATCTTGAATATCTCAAAATCCTCAAGGATGCAAGAGTTGCATCATCCAGATTTGGATTCAGCACCCCCAAAATAGGGTAAAACCATCAATTGTTTTCAATATCTCACCATTTAGAAGGAAATACGTGGGAATTTCCGGTTTTGGCGGCCATTTTGGCGGCCATCTTGAATATCTCAAAACCCTCAAGGATGCAAGAGTTGCATCATCCAGATTCGGATTCAGCACCCCCAAAATAGGGTAAAACCATCAGAAAACATTGGGTGGACGGTAAAACAAGGTTCAGCCTCTGGCACCCAGACTATAGCCCCTGGCTGCGAGATGTCTTTTCAGGTTCCTGGCATGGTAAGAAAAATCAGGATCCTCAGAGCAGTTTCGGCGAAGTCCGGGCTTGACTGTAAGCGACACTGGTTTTGCAGCGGCGGGGTGGCAGCTGGCTGATTGTATATACTGATGGATTTCTGTGGGCTTATTTTAGAGAGTGGTGGTGACGTGGTCAGGTTAGATTCCTTCCTACGGTTAAATCAAGGAAGTTGGTCTCCTCTTGGGGAAAATCAGAAGTGAATTTGATGGTTCTGTCGAAAGATTTGATGTGGTCACTGAAAACATGGAGGCTTTCTTCCTCCCTGGTCCAGATCATCTGAAAATGTCATAGATGTAGCGCCACCAAATCTATGGACGACAGGGTGCTGAATCTAACATCTGCTGCTCCAGCTTGGTCATGAAGAGACAGGCGAAGGAGTTAGCCATCCTGGTACCCATTGCTGTGCTAGATACCTGTGATTGCATGAATGTGAAGTTGTTTTTCGTCAGTACATGAGACATGGAGGGATTTGATGTCAAATGGGGGGGGGGGGGGGGTTGTAATGGCCGCTACGAGCCTAAGCCTCACATGAGTCTAGGATACATTCATCATGGGGAATACTGGTGTAAAGAGATGAGATGTCGAAAGTACCGATGATGATCGCAGTCTCGGGTATCTGGTCCTTGATGTCATCGAGTTTCCTGAAAAAGTCTGGTGTGTCATGGATGTAGGAGGGTGCAAGTGAGATAAGGGTTTCAATGTAATGATCAACAAAGAGAGAAAAAATGTTCTCTGTTGGAAACTCATTTCCAGAGAGGATGAGACGACCAGGGTTACCAGGTTTGTGGATCTTGGGGAGGAGATAGGATCGGGCAGGTTTGGCATTAATAGGGGAAAGAAATTTGTGAGCCTTCTTGGTGAAGTGTTCATGTTCCTTTATGTCGTCAAGTGTCGACTGGATCTTTTGGGAGAAATCATCGGTGGGATCAGAGTCAAGGAGTGTGTGTAGTGGGATGGATTGTGGAGATGTTTCATGGCTTCATCGATGTACTGCTGGCGGTTCATTACTTCAACAGCTGATCATTTTTTTTTTTTTTTGTCTGCAGGCTGAATGATGATGTCAGACTTGCTTTTGAGAGATGAGAGAGCCTGTCGTTCTTCTTTAGGGAGATTGGCATGGTGATGCACTGTCGAGGGTATCTGCGGAGCGGAATTGAGATGAGACAGCTTGGATGTAAGTTTTCAGGGAGGGAACTCTATTCTTGGGGGAATCCATTACTTGTTTTTTTTTTTAAGGGCTCAGGAGCAGAAGGGGGTTCATCGAGAAAGAACTCTTTGAGGCGTAACCTACTGTAGAAAGTAGAGAGGTCTTGGCTGAATGCTATCTATCACCTTAGGTGGGGTGGTGCAAACCTTGTGGCCTAGATCAGAGAAGAGACGTTTCTGCTTGAGAGAGGGGGCAGAAGAAAGGTGTTAAAACGACAGAACTGGGGGGATACATCAGTGGATATGGTGTGTCCTCTGAATCTGTTGTAGACCGTTGTCATTAATTCGTGAAATTGCCTATTTTCTTGTTCCTTCGTGCAGTGAGGTCAGACACAGTCATGTTTGAGGGACAAGATTCAATTTCATCATTGTATTTGAGCCACTGGGTGTTAGTGCAGCAAGAGCGGAGTTCACACTCCAGTCTGCCGATGTCGATGTCAGCTGAAAAGGAATTGAGAGAGGCGGCACACTGTTCAGAGAGAATGTTAATCAAACGGATGGAATGGAAGCTCCATGAAGAGTCTGGTTCCACCGTTTATCAGGCGAGAGTGTTCCAAGAGCAGGTCCTGAGTCCAGTGGAGTTGGAGGCCTGTGGGTATCATGCTGTTGAGGGAGTAGAATCTGGAATTATCCAGCCCGATAATCAGAATCTGAGGGCCTTGAGTTTGGTTTTCCTCTGTTAGTGAAACAAGAGATAGATAATTGGCCATGGTAGGCAGGGGACAGAGAAGAAGAATACATGTAATTCCCAAACAAGGGAAATGGAAATACACTGTACATATCCAGTCAAAATTGAGTGAAAATTCAAAGGAGCGAGCGGTTGACCTGTGAGCATACATGCATGCATTATATGCAAATCTCTCTCCCTTTGGTTTTTGTGCCCTTCTTTCATAACTATTATTATTATTATTATCTTTACCAGTGCTATTGTCAGCATCATCTGTATTGTCATTATCATTATTTTATACACTTTGATATGTTTGATAACTTGCATTTGTTGGTTGACTCTTACTTTCATTTCATTGCCTGTTCTTGGTACGCCAGCTTATAGCCTTTTGACAAGGCCTCGTGGCTGAAGATTGAGACTAACTCGCCACACCGAGCACTGCGAGAAACGGGTGAACGCGAGACCGAGTGCGCCGCTCAGTCTCGCATTCACCCGTTCTCTCGCTGTTAGTCTCCTTTTCAGCCACGAGACCTTGCCAAAGGCAAACCAGCTTAGGGCTCGCTGCGTAATTGCTCAGCCAACCCCCCCCCCCCCAAAAAAAAAGATTAAAAAAAAACCACACACACACACACACACACACACACACACTTGCTGTTGCTATTTCACTCTTTTCCTTTCTTTATCCATAATACTTTTATCATCTTGTTTGATGTTGCCTCCCTATTCATCCTTCTATCCTTCAAAGGTTGCTTCCCTCCCCCCCCCCCCCATGGTCCTCGCGGGATCGTCACTGGCCCTCCTCTGCCTTTTGTCTGTCCACCCTCCTTTAATCCCCCTCACTTTACGCTTTGGGCTCCTTGCCCGTGACCTCCAACCCTCCCCTTATTTTTTTTTTTTTTTGGGGGGGGGGGGGGGGGGAGGGGGGTTTCTTTGTTCTGTGTAGCCCTCCTCTAAATGTTCTTGTTGTGTCTAGTCCTTATTTGTGGTTGCTATCCCTATCTGTTTGTCATTTTGCCTCTGACGAACACTCTAAAAAAAAATCCGGGTCAGAACTGACCCAGAACCGGGTCCGTTGGGGTCACACCCAGTTCCGTGTCAAAAATGACTTGGAATTACTTGGTCATGGAGACCCGAAATTGGGTCACCCTGACCCAATTCATGACTCTGAATGGGGTCATGTCTGACCCAATTCCTTGTCATTTCTGACCCAGAACGGGGTGTGACCCCCAACGGACCCTTTCCGGGTCAGTTCTGACCCGGATGTTTCAAAGAGTGAAGATTCTGTTACACTAAGATCGAAAGGCAAAGCTCAGGCCCCTTTTGACTCCATTTTATTCCATTGGCTCGCCACAATTGGATAAGCAGTTTTCAGCATCCTAATTTTTTGCTACACTAATTGACATCAATTTTATTCACAGCAGGAAAAGGCAAAGTGCAATAAAGTGCGCAAATGACAATCGCGATACTTAAATAGTGTTTGAATAAAGGCGTGGGGCACCAAGAACAAAAAGATAACAATTGATAACGTATATTATATTCCACATACTAAGAATGTTGCAATAGGATTGGTCCAGAGCTGATCACGTGATGAAGCGTAGTTTTGCCCATCACATCACCTGAGAAGAAAAGTTCGTTACACTCTATGTTGATAGTCCCTTTTGTTTCGCTGATCTCCACACACTCCACACAGTCCTAACGGAAGATGAGTACGCGCGAAATAAAAGTGCGTTGCACTGTAGACTACTAGTATCATGTGATCTAGGTCACTTGATAGTGCACAGTGCAATGCACTTTCACTTCGGTGCCGCGCGGTGCGCGCAGCAAATTCATTGTTTTGTCATCAACGCGCACGCGTAGCCTAAGCCCAAAAAGGTTACATTAGAACCTCTTTGCCTAAGGATACCTAAAGACAGCTAAAACGGTTTCAGATGTGGAATAAAATGGGAATTTCTAGGACCCTAGATGTGGAATATAAAGCAAATAATCAACTTTTAGGTTCAGGCAATGAGACAAACTATCACTTCCTCGGCTATCTGACTGTGTACGCTATCTTTCCTCAGCTGCGCTTCGGAAAGATAGCTATATGATACATCCAGATCGCCTCGGAAGTGATAGTTTGTCCCAGAGCGAGTTGCAACCCGCTCTGGTTTGTCCCATCACCTTCACCAACATTGATTATTTGCTTACTATATGATATATAATATAATATGAAAAAAAAACTTGAATGAAACTTATCACTCATTTCCTTGGGAATAAAATAAAATGTAGAGCCTACCGCACATCATCATCACTCACTAATATTTTTTATTAGGTCAAAAAATAAAGATATATACTATTGTCATCGTATCACCTATCTATAAGTATAATATCACATGAAAAGTAAGGGGTTTGCCATAAGTGTCGGCCATTTTCAAATTTGATCTTGTGTTTGCCGGTGTGTGTGTGTGTGTGTGGTTAGTCTAATATTGTTTCCTAGTCCTCAAGAAATCCGTGCGCCAAAATTCATGTTTTTATCCCCCGTGTATAGAGCAAAACGAGAAAAAAAATACACGCAACAGAACAAGCGAACAACCATTTTTTTTTAAGGAAGAGGGGAGAAGGGGGGGGGGGTCCCGCCCCTTTTGCCCTTATACCTCTCCCCCAATAGTTCAGAGACTTTACATTACGCAAGAATATAATGCTCCTAACGCAATGTTCAAGCCAAGGTTCTAAAGCAAACCAAAAAAAAACAAAAAACAAAACAAATGAAATATATTGTCATCGTATCCCCCATATTTGACATGAAAAGTGAGGGTTTTGCCAAGTAAGTGTCGGCCATTTTGAAATTTGATCTTTTTAGTGTTTTTCTATTAAAAAAATCCGCAGGGCTCCTACTCTAATATTGTTTAATAGTCCTAAAGGAATCCGTGTGAAAAAAAAAAATGATGCTTTTATCTGCCGTGTAATGGTAATTTCACTAAGCGACCTGACTATTACGCAATACAGTATGTATAACATATTATAAAGAAATATCAAAATTCAGCATTTTCACCCTAAAAATCGAAAAATTCCAGAGGGCTCCTACTCTAATATCAATGAGTAGGTCCTAGGGGATCACCTCTCCAAATTTGGTGCTTTTATCCCGCTCTGTAACGGTAAGCCCAAATTTTGACATTAAGCGACCTGACTATAATATGTAGTTCTGGAACAGCAAAACTTTGCATTGAGATTCGCTGTTAGCTACCATCACTTGTAGTTATTTGTCCTGTTTAGTCATTGACGTCGCATAGGAATCAACACTTCGAGAGCTAGCCTGCCCACGTGCGACACGAACAGTCGAGCGATCCGCGAATCTTCTCGATCATCATGCAAATACGCACAGAACACGCCGCGCTGCGTTCACGCCATTCCACACCACGAACTTGTTAGCTTGAAACTACAGTGTGCTGCTCCGTCGTGGTGTGAGCATGTGCACGTACGTACGTACAACAAGCTATGTGGCGAGTTTCTCAGCGAGCCGGCGAAAGGGTCTTTATCAATGAATAAAGCGTTGATTAGACCACTTGTCGTATCTCAAGGGTGCGTTATGAGGAACATAACTGCGTTTTCGTGTGAAATCGTGTGAAGAAACTTCCATAGAAGCGTTCGAGACAGAGCAGATACTAACATTTCGAATATTATTGGGATAAATCCACAAAGAATCGAGCGATTGAAAAATGTCCGTGGTAGGGTTCGACGTCGGGAACCTGTCCTCGTACATTGCCGTGGCGAGGGGAGGAGGCATCGAAACCATTGCTAACGAGTACAGCGACAGACTGACCCCGTAAGTGTAATTGTCGGCACACTGCAGATTTAAAATATCCCTTTAAGTTTATTAAGAATCTACGTTGAAGGTGAACCATTTTTTATATTATAGACCGTCTATTTATCATGTTTATTCAAATTCATGTGAGTTTCAGGCTTCAGCTGTGCCCGCCCCACGATTTGGATGAAGGGAGGGCATGAGGGCCGACGGCGGTGTATTAATACTAGAGAGAACTCTAGATCCTAGTGCAGTTCAAGTGTATAGGCTAGATCTAAATTCAACCACACGCATGTTGTGTGTCTTTACCATCCAGCCGCACGCGTGATGTGGTTGTTAGACAGAAAATCCGTCTGTCCAGAGGAGTCTTATTATCATTTTTGGACTTTATCGGCTCTCCTCGGATTGTGTGAAGCCTCCAGCTCCATAGACAAGGGGATTGTGTGAAGCCAGACGCAGTCCTTTGCAGAACATATCCCCATTCGCCCCATAAAAAAACAATAAATAAAGAATAAAGAATCATACCTATAAAAAAATTAAAAAAAACTGGGCCTCATTTCATAAAAGATGTTTGTTTGGATAGCAACTCTTGCTGGAATGACAACTTCCAATAGCAATAGCCAATAGAAAGCTGGACTCTTGCTGTTAACCATGACATTTGCATTCCCAGCAAGAGTTGCTATATTAACCCTGGCGCTGGGCGCTGTAACAAGGTATGTGTTGGGGTCGCTGCTGCGGTTTAATACTATCATATCAACTTTTTATGAAACGAGGCCCCCAGATGCTAGATGCACCAGATCTTTCTCGAGCTCGGTCAATGAATGTGGTTGTACTTTTTAGCCACGCCCAAGTTGCTGGATACAACCAGGGAGGTGGATTTCACCTCCGTGATACAACCACATGCCCATATTACAAGTGATACAACCAAAGTAGCAAGCAATGTGGTAAAATCGTATAGATCGAGGCGGTCTACTTAGTATTAAAGGAGAGCTCGAGAGTGGATTGTATCACATGATGCTTAATTTTTGGTGGCCGTATGGCACCGAGTCTGAATTCCATGCTTGGCACAGAGGATGAAATAAACACTAACAATAGGTAAGAGCACCAGTATTCAGTCAGCCATCAGTATTCGTCACTTATCACTAGTCACCAGCCAGTAAGTTCAACTGTCACAACACATTCAAATCGCGTCAATTCACGTACTTGCACACTCATTCACAACAGGAAACTCCCTTGGCCCCCTCCAAAAATCCATCCAAAATCACAAATTTTACCGTCAAAAGTGCAGAATCGGCGCTACTTTCCCAAAGGGCGCGCGGATAAGGCCCAGTTTTAAGAGTACGGGTCGCCGAAAAAGCGCTGAAAATCGAGAAATAGGCCGTTCTCTCGCGGGATTTTTTGCTTATCGCAAGCTTGGAGTGTGATGGTATCCTCAAAAACGCAAAGGAAAAACAAAATTTCTGTACGTGCCGATACAATGTCTCAATGTGCAAGGGTTGAATGCAAGTGCCGAGTCCCAAGTATTCGGTCACCAACGGGCGCCACAACGTCCCCGATGCAATTTTGCACCAACAAGGTAGCGCGTGGGCGCTTTTCAGCTGCCTTGAACACGCATTGACTTTGAACGCGTGTATCGCGTGACCAAATACTGGTGGCGGTGACCGTATACTGGGGAATTTTCAAGATGATATATTTTGCAATTTTGTGAAATTCTGTGTGATATTTAACAAAATGAAAAATGAGATTAAAGAAATTTGATATATTTCACATACATTGCTGTAGATATGATGTACAATATGTATGTAGTATTTTAGTTTGAAAAATATTGCAAAAAAGCTTAAGTGACCAAATACTGGGGATGTTACATCAACATGCTAGACTAGCAGCTAGTTTAGTGTAATATTCATGAAGTCATGAAAATTAAGAATTTTACAAAATTATGTAGAACTCTAGATCTATTGTGAATTATAATATTCACTTCAATCTTTGGAAAATAGACTTTCAAGTTATCTTTTAGCATGGTGTAATATTGAATTATAATTCCAGACACGAATTTGTTGATTTCTTTCAGCTTCAGTTCACATCTTATCCATAACACCATGCCAGCATCACATTTACAATGCATACTAAAGTGGGAGTAGTGTCCACTTCACAGCGTAATATACTTACTGACTACGCCATCAGCCTGATGCGCTTGATTTCATGGGATATTTCATGAGGTTTGTGTAGTTTCCATCCGTGAAGTTCCAGTCCAAGTCATCAAGCTATCAGTCAAGGTCATGGGGGTCAATTGTCACCTGACAGGGTCGACTGTGTCAGTCAGGTGACCCCCCAGTTGGGTTAAAGTCACAGTCCGGGTCTGGTTAAGGTCGTGAGGTACAGTAGATGGAGGGGAAGTTAAAACCAACCATCCCCCAAAACCAAATCCCACTACAGTACCCACAATTCACCATATTAGCAAATGCAAATGAGGCTCAAATTTTGTACTGTATGGTAAAAGATCTAACATAAACATTTTGAACAATTTATGTGATGAAATCTTGTTATAAAAATGAGGTAAAATTTCTTAGCAAAGCTACAATTGACCCACAAATATTCCTTCTACCCACGCACCTACAACACAATGCTGTCACTGCACCTACATTGTACTGCTACTGTTGATACCTTCCAGAGGGCTGCCCTACCAATCATCAGAAGGTTGCAGCCTCCTGTAGGGTCCAAAATACTGTAAGCCTGACAGCTTGATTTCTACTTGCTCGCACATGCCAATTTTTTTTTTTTTTTTAATTATTTTTTTTAGAAACTCTATAGTGAAAGCATTTCAAAGCACCATTGGTCAGAGTCTCCATCGCACAATTCATCCCAGTTTTGCTTTCTACGAGCTGCTGCAGGGATTACTGTAAAAGTGGATATTTTCACACAACTTAATTTTTCGCGCTCAACCAGACGAGAAGAGTGTTCTTCAAGGCTAGTCAAGAACTCCCACACTTCCTTAAGCCCCAGTCACATATAAAGACAGATCTTCAAGGATCTGCACAATGATTCGGGGAGATCCTGGGAGATCTGGGATAGTTGCGACCTCGATGGAGTGTCGACGAGCGTTGATATGACTGTACTCACGGTATCAACACGGCAGCTACACAGATAAGGCCGGAAGAGCGCGGCGTCTACAAATGTACATGGACAAACATGGCATCTACACGGATCAATACTGTAGCCACACGGACCATTCCAGATTGCTCTGCCAACACAGCAGTCCCCGGATGTCGCTGGATGTTTTTGACCTCCAAAAGTTGCCATGTTTGCCTCCCGGCTGTCAGGCGTCAACATGGATCTCTCCCCAGATCACCCCGGATCAGATCTGGGGTGATCCGGCATGTCTATGTGACTGGGGCATTACTTAGATACTTGGGTTCTTCTTCATCTTCCGGTAAAGTGCTGCCCTCAAATGGTCGAGGATGAACGCACTGTTTTACTTGGGTGTAGAGATGTAAAGCATCTGCTTATGTGCCCCTCATCACTGTTTGTCTCTGATGGCTTGTATTTCAGTGGGTGGCTTTTTCACTGTCTTTCAAGTACAGACTTGAACTGGTTAATGCTGTTGGCTGTGACTGCTTCTTTTGGCAGAGCATCCCAGTTGTTAATGCTTCCTACGGCAAAAGCATTTTGTCTCAGCTGCAGTGGCCACTGAATTGAATGTCGTCATTATGCAGAGATGTGCGCATCCAAAATTTCCATGCTGTCCGGTAATACCATATCTGGCATTGTGTGTGCAGGCCTCGAAATAGGATTTTGGAGGGGCAAGGCCATTTAGAAAAGGGCACTTTTTCCAAGAGGCCAGGGCACTTAAGTCAGTCAGAGGGGCACCAAGGCCACATTGGAAAGGGCATGTTTGGTGTTTATGAAAAAAGAAAGAAGAAAAACAAACCGAGAAAAACAAACAAACACACACACACACACACACACACACACAAAGTGCAACACACAACAAAAACCTCTTCCCTACAGCTGTAACACATTCCCGATCTCCGCGTTTCTGTCAGGTGAAACAACATTTTTGTCCCCGCCGAACGAGTTCGAGCAGGGGACTATGAAACGGGTTCCGTACGTGTGTGTGTCCGTGTGTCCGTCCGTGTGTCGTAGCGTCCGTCCGTCCGTGTGTGCGTCCGTGTGTGATCAAAATCTTCAATTTGCTACTTCTCTGTCATTTATGAGCCAATTTTGATTCTGTTTGCTTTATATGATAGCACTACATGGGAGCTTTGAAACTTCTACACAGAATTTCAGTCGTGACCTTTGACCTTGACCTTTGACCTATATTGTACATTTTGCTACAAAATGCTACTCCTTCGCCATTTCTAACCCGATTTCGATTCCGTTTGCTTTATGTGATGGCACTAGGTGAGGGCTTCAAAACTTCTACACAGAATTTTGACCTTTGACTTCTTTGACCTTTGACCTTGATTTTTTGACCTGTATTGTACATTTTGCTACAAAATGCTACTCCTTCGCCATTTCTAACCCGATTTCGATTCCGTTTGCTTTATGTGATGGCACTAGGTGAGGGAATTTTGACCTTTGACTTCTTTGACCTTTGACCTTGATTTTTTGACCTATCATTTTGCTACAAAATGCTACTCCTTCGCCATTTGTAACCCGATTTTTCCGTTTGCTTTATGTGATGGCACTAGGTAAGGGCTTCAACAGTTCTACACAGAATATTGACCTTTGACTTCTTTGACCTTTGACCTTTTTTTTGACCTGTATTGTACATTTTGCTACAAAATGCTACTCCTTCGCCATTTCTAACCCGATTTCGATTCCGTTTGCTTTATGTGATGGCACTAGGTGAGGGCTTCAAAACTTCTACACAGAATTTTGACCTTTGACTTCTTTGACCTTTGACCTTGATTTTTTACCTATATTGTACATTGGCTACAAAATGCTACTCCTTCGCCATTTCTAACCGGATTTCGATTCCGTTTGCTTTATGTGATGGCACTAGGTGAGGGCTTCAAAACTTCTACACAGAATGTTGACCTTTGACTTCTTTGACCTTTGACCTCTTTTGACCTATATAGTACATTTTGATACTAAATGCTACTTCCGGTGGGGACATATTTTACGCACCGCGTAATTTCTACTTTTCCTTGTTTAAAACAGGAATAAAACAACAGTAAGTATTGATTGAAACTCAACACCCTTTCAGGCCAGCCAGGCCAGGCTGCCATGAAACTTCAAAGCACAAGGCAAAGGAATTGGCGTGCGCGTGTAGATTGCTATGATTAGTCTGTGACAGACAGTTCATGACCTCCAAGAATGCGCCAGTACGCGCGGTTTCTTCTGTTGATTGGTCTCTCTCTCTCTCTCTCCACCCCTCCCCATTCCCCAGTCTGGCACCTTGGCATCGTGGGATTTTTCTTTTTTCTTGGTGAACTTGGTGTTCACCAAAGAGATTTTTCTCCTCCCCACCACTAGAGGGCGGACTCTACAATGGAGTCAGTGATTTCATGGGGGCCGCCATTGTTCCACTTAAAAATGGCGGACTTTGCGAACTAAGTATACATTTCTACAGCGCGTATTACGCAAACTTCTGAACTTTTAGGCGAGTACGCACTTGATTTTGGCTGCTCCTCGGTTGCTCGTTTGCTAGCGTGTTAGCACGAGGAGTGAGCCTACGGCTTCGTTGCCATTCAGTGCTCCTTGCGCTCACACAACAATAGTACAGGGCGTATGAAGACTCCGCACTCTAGCAGTCACTGCGGAAAATCTCTTTGGTGTTCACTCTTTATTACTCTATCTGAATATGCGCTGCCTAGCTAGTACATACTCGCGGCCGCTGCGCTGCGGAGGCAGTCGGGACGGTAAAAGCCGGTCGGGCGTACATATACGTACACATCGTCTCGTACCTCGGAAAGATACTTTGAGTTTGAATCAGATATATCGGGACGCGAGTGAACTGAAGGTATGATATTTGAGATCAGGAAAGTTGTTCAAGCTTATTAAAGAGACTTTGAGAAAGGGCATATCATACGTCATAAATAGTAACTTTCATTCTAAAAGGGCACCACGGCCCCAAGAAAAAGGGCACATTTTTTTTGGCCGTAACTTTGATCAAAAAACAAAAGGCATTGCGGCCAACGAGAGCGGCACCGACGGCCATGGCCGTCGGTGGCCGTCGGTTAATTCGAGGCCTGTGTGTGCAACATCACTATGGTAGAAAAAATCTATTTTTTCTTGCATTTTAGATCTAAACAACTTTATTTTCTAAAAATGGTCTCCACTTCATTCTCATCTTCTTCTCTCTGTATGTATGTGTGTTTTGGGTTTTTTTTTTTGTTACAAACTTTGTTTTAATTGCCAGTTTTTTCGAAGAAGATCTTTTTTGTAACCCAGGGCCTCAGGTTTGGTGCATTCCCATTCCGTGATCGACAGCGTCATGGCCATGCCAGCAGCCAGCAAGCCAGCCACGCTGGCACTACAGTTGGCAGCGGTTTGATGACAGCACTACCATGCGTACCCTGTAATGCTGTGTCATTCCATCCTTGTATGCATACAAATATGTGGCGCTGTTCACGCTCTTTTATATGGGGATGAAGCCCATTATTGGTCAATAGCTAGTGCCCAGTCGTTAACTGCGCTCTACTTTGCTCGCTTTAATTTTGACTATGTAACGTACATGCCATCTAATCTGCACTGCGCTAGGCAAGGATATGGCGCCCATTGTCAGCCATTGGCCAGACTCCCTGTATTTAAGGGCACTGGTTGTAGCCATGGCCGGATCGAGTCACTGGATACATCCACACACGTGAGTACAGCCACCACAAGCTGCGTACAGCCCACAGCCCAAATGTCAACATGCTATAAGTTTACAATAAATGTATAATCATTACACCACCATTACGATGAAACAATCCTTTTCATTTCTTACATTTTAGACAAATTTATTGCCTTAAAATAGTTTTTAATTCATTCTTATCGTCTTCTCATTGCTTTTTTTTTTTTTTGATTTGCTACAAATGTTCATCTGTTTCAACTGCAAATTTTCTCAAAGAAGATCTTACTTCCGAACCCAAAATGGCACAAGGCCTCAGGATTGATGCATTCTGTTTTTGTTATCGATGGCACGCCAGCAGCCATCCCTCCCAGCATCGCTGGCCGGCACAGCAGTTAGTGGAGCTTGATGGCAGGGTGTACCCTACATACTTGTACACAGCACAAGCAAGCAGCACAATTCAGAGAATATACATGCATGCTCTTCAGTATGCACATGTTTGTATTTATGTGCACTGCGGCTGGGCAGCTAGAGAATTGTGATGTATCAAGGCTCCATCATAGCATTGCAATTGTTTGCAGTCGATCTGAAGTTCCCCAATCAATTGTAATTTTGTTATTGATCTTGTAAAACAAAGAAAATGAGAATGAAGTGAACAGACATTGTAGGAAAATTAAGTTGTATAGAAGGTATGAGCTTTGAGAGATGATGATGTGTGATGTACACTGTACTCATACAAAAACTGTACATTGCGTTTAGATGTGGCCATACACAAACTTAGCAGATTCCCCATATAACTGATGACGATGTCCATCTCCTCCATGTATAGAGAAACTGGAAAGTCGTGTGTGTGGCAGCTGGATTCAGCCACTAGGAATAATGTGACACCCACACACGAATGGCTTGATGGTAAAGACACGCTTGTGGTTGTATACACTGCCTTTTTGAAAAACTGTCTTTGTTTTAGATGTAACAACTTTTTGGCACAAAATATACTTTCGCTCCCACGTACATAAACTGTATCTTGGATTCTGCACACCCAAATTGTGCTAAAATTACAAGAAATATGTAATAGCTTAATTTCCTATCACTCTCATAAATTTAAACCAAATCTACAATTGTAGTATCATGATCATCAATATCGACATCGACTTTCGTGTCGTCGTAGAAAAAAAAACTTGCTCTTCGTGAGTGATCACAACGTAGATGTACACTGCATGCGCAATCTGAAAATCAAAGTTAGCCATCTACAGTAATATACTGCGATTTTGTGCGATGTATCTTTCAAGTAACAGGAAGCTAAAGATCATTTGTGCAAATGATAAATATGGCAAGTTGACTGAAGTCATTTGAAAAGTGCGGTTTCCAGAGAACTCGTGAACATTCACAGAGACAGACAGGTCCAAGGCTGACACAAGCACACACACACACATTAGCTCTGTATAGCACTGGTACATAATATGTACAGTTGTTAGCTTTGTGATAGCCATGCCTATCACTCTCACAGGTTTGTAGGCATGCAGTTTGCGAGTGAGATGCAGCCTAGACTTGATCAAACTCTGCCACCTCGCTATCCCGTAGTGCATCAGAAATAGGCTTGCTATGGAGGCATTTGGGCATTGCATTTTGCAATACCTAGGCTTCTTAAAATGTAAGTGTACACATGGCTGTGTAAACTGAATAGCACTCAGGCTCAGAATGACAAAATTTGGTATCTAACTGCACTCACTTGACTAGCAGTCTGTCTGTAAGATCAATAGTATTTGGGCAGGTAGTCTTGAAAGACTGATGTTGCTCATGTGAGTCTTTGAACCTTTATGGTAAAATGCATCGTGCGTGATCATTGAGTCCAATCCAGGAGTAATAGTCGTATCCACACTGTTGGTATGGGAATCTGTTGCTGGCCTGAGTCCCTAGTTTCAGGCTTCCTTTGCTCTCATTTCTCATCATTTTGTTGAGAAAACTTCTCAAAATGCAAAAGAGCTTGATGAACAACTTGCCTCCAAGCTGGCCAGTCCAGTGCAAAGTTCTGCCATGTGGGGCTTTCAGATCCCTTTTGCAGATGTCCTAGTATAAAATGATCATGAGACTGTGTTTTGATGCACACTTGCAGTAGGGCAATTCCGCGGTTAGTAACGTTACATTTGAACAAATTTGGATATTTGTTTTTACTACTAAATTACCATTTGTTCATTTCAAGCCAAAATTATGTCAAAAACATGTTCATCATTCCCAGGTTTATGATACAGAAAAGAATGAATACAATCCAAGAAATAATAGCATTGCTATGGCAACTTAAAGGGCTGGTTAGTAACGTTACGAAAAAAGGACATGACAAAAAAATCAATGTCTTGTAACAAAAAGTGTGCAAAAATCCAAGTTACTTCAAACAAAGTGTCGCATTAATTTCAATTATTGCATCATGACAAATATTCACACAATGTTTTTTAGCAGTTCGACCAATAATTTCTTAGCTAGACCCCCAAAAGCATGGTTAGTAACGTTACGGTTAGTAATGTTACATTTGTGCGGAGTAATTCCGCAGGTCATTTCAACCTTTTGTAATTGACAAAATGTCACATGACTTCTGGAGTATTTAAATGTATTTATCTTTTACCCTTTAGCAAAACTTTGAGGAAAAAATTTCAAAGGAACCCACCGTAATTTGCATTCAAGTGAATTTCAGCATCCCCAGTCCCACATGTACATTTTAAATGATGGTTTTAGATCTCGCGAAATCAATCAATACGAAAGATAAAATCTACTGAATTTGAAAGACCTTAATGATTGGTGAACATCCATGGCATTAGTTGATACCTAGATTAAAGAGTAAGATAAAGAGGCACATTTCTTTTATCCATGTCATGTCCACCTAACTGCGGAATTGCCCAGTAGTAGTCTGTGAGGAGCTCTGATTTGTTTTATTATCTCCCCACATTTGGTGTGGCTGCTGGGACTGCTGCTTTACTTGGGCAATGCTAGTGATAAATGTACAGCTGTACATACAACGTACTGTACATATACAGCACTGCACATGTACAGTGTGGATACATGTGGATACATTTTATGTGAGTGTTATTTGTGTGAGTTCAAGTGAAGCGTTTTGCGTCAGGTAAACCACTGACTTTTGTCAAGCCTCACAACCCTTGTAGGTGTAAATGTATATTCCACTCGAAGGAATTCATGGAAACTATCTTATTACTGTGGAGAATGGTGCTGCAAGGGGTGCACACACATGGAGTGGCATCAGTCCTTCACCAAGCCTTTTCAAACTTACAAATTACGTATGATGCCTCATCTTGCTAAACCACACATTGATGAACAATTTATTGTTACAATTCATTATTCTGAAAGTTTGTTGATATGAAAATTAATTAAGGTTTGTTATCCCAAAGGTTTATTATTCCAAAGGTTTGTTTATCCACAAATAAAATAAGGTTAATTACTCTGAAGGTTTTATTTCCAAAAATGAAATAGGGTTCATTAATCCAAAAGTCAAAAAAGTTGGTTATTCCAAAGGTCAGTTAATCCAGAACAGTTTAAGCTTCATGTAATTCGAAGGTTCATTGTACAATTTGTACAATGTATTAATTAGTATTATTTATTAATATTTTAATGTTCAGATTGACCTAATGTCATTTTCAGATACAGTGGACTCCCATTATAACGAAGTCCTTGGGACTGGCAGTTTTCTTGATATCGAAATTTCTTTGTAAGCGAACAATTAAACAATAGAAATACATAGAGTGGATAATGTTGCAGCCTGAATTTTTACTTCATTGTAACCAGAATTTCATTATAACCATGTTCGTTATAATTGGAGTGCACTGTAAGTGAACCTCTGAAATAATGCACCGTATTTCATAATCACATTTGCAAACTATTGGAACAATACTTCAAATGTTTGGATTTAAACGAACATCTACCAAGTGTAGGTATAGGGAATTTGTGAGTTTCAGAATGATGAACCTTATTTCATGTTCGAAATAAAAACATTACCCCAAATTACAAAGCTACATATATGCAACATTCAAGTTTATATGCTAAAATTTACTAACTTTGCCATGGATAATGAATGCTAATAATGATAAGCTATCATCTGCTGAAAGGTAACTTTATATAACAAAGTACTGTAGCTGTTATTTTCATTTACAGATAATTATGCGAATGAGAAGGTCACGGACGCTTTTGCGAAATGCCTAACCAACACACATAATCATGTATGGGACTATGCAACGTGCCCATGAGCAACGTGATATCAACCACTGGCAATGCTATGTTCTGCAATCAAGTGACAACATGCTTTTTTTTTTCATTACCCAGTTAGCACTAGCTGGTGCCGATTCTGAGGACATTTTGAAAAAGTCCTTAAAGGACAAGTTCACCTTCATAGACATGTGGGTTGAGTGAATGCAGCAATATTAGTAGAACACATCAGTGAGAGTTTGAGCAAAATCAGACAATCCGTTCAAAAGTTATGAATTTTTGAAGTTTCTGCTCAGTCACGGCTGGATGAAAAGACTACTATAGCATGTGATGTCACATGAGTACAACGATATAAAGAAAGAATAAAGAAAATTCAACATATTTCCATTTTTCTCGCATAACAAAAGAACACTCGATTTCTCTCTTTCAGAAGGCAGGGGGAATAATATTACCCTTAACATACGTCCGTAGCAAGTCGAAGAAATGTGCACTTTATTCAAAAAGTAAAGTTTTGTAAAATTCTCTTTTTATTTTCCTAATAGAGCTGTACGCATATGACATCATACACTGTAGTAGTCTTCTCTTCCAGCAGTGACTGCGCAGATACTTAAAATATTCGTAACTTTTGAACAGCTTGTCCAATTTTCCTCAAACTTTCACTGATGTGTTCTACTATTATTGCTGCATTCTCTCAATCCTTATGTATATGAAGGTGGACTTGTCCTTTGAAGGACAAGTTCAACTTCATACATGTGGGTTGAGTGAATGCTGTAATATTAATAGAACACATTAGTGAGAGTTTGAGGAAAATCGGACAATCCGTTCAAAAGTTATGAATTTTTAGCTCACCTGAGCCAAAGGCTCAAGTGAGCTATTGCGATCGCCCTTCGTCCGGCGTCCGTCGTGCGTCGTGCGTCGTGCGTCGTGCGTCGTGCGTCGTCCGTCGTCCGTCGTGCGTCGTCCGTCGTCCGTCGTGCGTCGTGCGTAAACTTTTTACATTTTCATCTTCTTCTTGAAAACCCCAAGACCGATTTTCATCAAACTTGGCAGGTAGCATCCCTAGGGGGTTAGGAACTCAATTTGTTAAAATGGGCACCATGCCCCACCCAGGGGGCCCCCAGGGGGGCCCAAATCCCCCAAAATGAAGGAATCTGTAAAAATCTTCTTCTCTAGAACCAGAAGTGATAGAGCTAAGTTAATAATATGAGTTAGTACATTGATGACTGTAGTTTCAAGTTTGTTCATGGCAGAATCAGGGGTGCCCCCCTTGGGACCCAGGGGAGGGGGGTGGGGAAGGGTTCTAATGGGGCCTAAATTGTACATTTTCATCTTCTTCTTGAGAACTCCATGACCCATTTTCACCAAACTTGGCAGGTAGCATCCCTAGGGGGTTAGGAACTCCATTTGTTAAAATGGGCACCATGACCCACCCAGGGGGCCCCCAGGGTGCCCAAACCCCCCAAAATTAAGGAATCCGCAAAAATCTTCTTCTCTAGAACCAGAAGTGATAGAGCTAGGTTAATACTATGAGTTAGCACATTGATGACTGTAGTTTCAAGTTTGTTCATGGCAGAATCAGGGGTGCCCCCCTTTGGACCCGGGGGGGGGGGGGGGGGGGGGGGGTGAGGAGGGGTCCTAATGGGGCCTAAATTGTACATTTTTATCTTCTTCTTGAGAACCCCATGACCCATTTTCACCAAACTTGGCAGGTAGCATCCCTAGGGGGTTAGGAACTCAATTTGTTAAAATGGGCACCATGCCCCACCCAGGGGGCCCCCAGGGGGGCCCAAACCCCCCAAAATGAAGGAATCTGTAAAAATCTTCTTCTCTAGAACCAGAAGTGATAGAGCTAAGTTAATAATATGAGTTAGTACATTGATGACTGTAGTTTCAAGTTTGTTCATGGCAGAATCAGGGGTGCCCCCCTTGGGACCCAGGGGAGGGGGGTGGGGAAGGGTTCTAATGGGGCCTAAATTGTACATTTTCATCTTCTTCTTGAGAACTCCATGACCCATTTTCACCAAACTTGGCAGGTAGCATCCCTAGGGGGTTAGGAACTCCATTTGTTAAAATGGGCACCATGACCCTCCCAGGGGGCCCCCAGGGGGCCCAAACCCCCCAAAATTAAGGAATCCGCAAAAATCTTCTTCTCTAGAACCAGAAGTGATAGAGCTAGGTTAATACTATGAGTTAGCACATTGATGACTGTAGTTTCAAGTTTGTTCATGGCAGAATCAGGGGTGCCCCCCTTTGGACCCGGGGGGGGGGGGGGGGGGGGGTGGGGGTGAGGGGTCCTAATGGGGCCTAAATTGTACATTTTTATCTTTTTCTTGAGAACCCCATGACCCATTTTCACCAAACTTGGCAGGTAGCATCCCTAGGGGGTTAGGATCTCAATTTGTTAAAATGGGCACCATGCCCCGCCCAGGGGGCCCCCAGGGGGCCCAAACCCCCCAAATGAAGGAATCTTTAAAAATCTTCTCTAGAATCAGAAGTTATAGAGCTGAGATAATACTATGAGTGAGTACAGTAATGACTGTAGTTTCACTGTGAATAATTTAGATTAGTGACTGCGTGAAAGGTGAACTTGCGATACTCAGGTGAGCGCTAGACCCGCGGGTCTCTTGTTGAAGTTTCTGTTCAGTCACGGCTGGATGAGATGACTAAGGTAGCTTGTGATGTCACATGTGTACCTCGATATATAGAAAGTATAAAGAAAATTCAACATATTTTTCACTTTTTTCGCATAACAAAAGAACACTTGACTTCTCTCTTTCAGAAGGCAAGAGGAATAAGATTACCCTTAACATACATCAGTAACAAGTCGAAGAAATGTGCACTTTATTCAAAAAGTGAAGTTTTGTGAAATTTTCTCTTTATTTTCCTTATATCGTTCTATGCATGTGACATCATACACTGCAGTAGTCTTCTCATCCAGCAGTGATTGCGCAGATACATGTACTTTAAAAATTCATAACTTTTGAACAGGTTATCGGATTTCCCTCAAACTTTCACTGATGTGTTCTACAATGTACTAATGTTGTTGCATTCACTCAATCCACATGTATACATGTATGAAGGAGGACTTGTCCTTTAAAAAGAAAGCACAGCGCGATCATGTTAGTATGCATAGCCATAGCGGCGATTGCAATCCCATCATAACACGGCCCTGCATAAATCACACAATAGCACTATAAAAACGAAATAAGTTTGGACTGAACTGAACTGAACTATCTCATGCAAAATTCGGCTATTGCATAATGTGTGTGAATGAAGACATACTGGTACTCTGCTTTTGAATAGTGTGAGTAAGTGTACTCATGCTCAGTCGTTCTCCACATTAGGGTCCTAAGTTTTACACACAGAAATATCATTCAAAATCCTGATAAGCGCTTTGCATCAACTGGAAAAATTTAAGATAAAAACAAACATAGATTATTGTTAGGAAACACACAAAAACATGCAGAAATAGCAAAATTTCTTATCAAAAGTAATGTAGTAATGTAAGTAATGTAAGTAATTTTTTTTTTCTCATCACCAAAGTCGGGATGTGGCTTATCCGGCGTTGCAACCTTATCGCCAGCGAATACGGTAAAGTCTTGTCCCCACCTATGTAAACTGATCTAGGTCAGTTATGCATTGGAATGTTGAGGGTGGCTTGTCTCGTCTGCTCCATCTAAATTGACTCAGACCCAGTTCACACTGGTCAAGTATGAGCCATCATCTGGATCCTCATAATTTTACCAGGAAAGTGCTCTGTTTTTATGTATCAAGGTTTGTAGGCTGTGTTGATTTCTTCACATTATACTAATGATGCACAGGATAGAGTGCGTTAGTGTAGGCGTAGTGCACTCGAGGGTATTTACAATTGTGAAACATGCACGAGGCGAAGCCGAGTGCATGTTGCACTACATTGTAAATACCCGAGAGTGAGCTACGCCTACACTAACGCCACGAAATAATCCTGTGCATCATTTGTTTTATAAAATGGGTCGAAAATTTGAAAACTAACATCATTTTTCAGCGTTTTTCACGTACCTTTGTGGGTCAAGACGTCCGAAGATGTTCGTCCCAAACTTTTACGCACGTCGCACTCGCGGAAGTCCCGAACATACAGTATAAGTATAATGGGGGGTTGGGTTTCCGGACACCCGCATGAAAACTTACTTATTTTACATAGAATATGCACCCTTTACCTTAAAGACTTGATATAGACTCCTCATATAGGCCTACTAGACAACATACTCTGAAAACGGCGTGAGAATTAACCTGCTAAATCGTTGGATTTGCTCTTCAAAGTGACTCCATGTACGCGTCCGGTCCCAAAACGCTTGGTCTACTGTACTGTACAAAGTGTACGTATAGTACAGTATACGTACGTACGCCACATATTATGTTATGCACAAGGGAAGACAGGCCGGCCGGCCGGCAGCCCGAACTAGAAGTTGTTTACAGGATTGACAGCGCGTACGCGTATGCATGCAATTCATCAAAGGAGCCGCCGCGCGCACAGACGATCGGCAATCTACCATAGGATTACAGGCAGTGCAGTTGTACTGAAGTAAAGGAAGGAGGTGTGTCTCATTTCAGCGCTTCCTATTGGCTACATTCTTGAACCCATTTTATAATATACAAATGATGCATCACGCGTTACCCCAGGGTACCGTAGTACCCCGGGGTACCACGTTGTGTAGCACACCTCACGTCCACTCGGGACAGCCGCAGAGAAATGCATGCACTGTGTGTGCGTGTACATAGTCATTCCCATGCCACTGCATGTTATACTACGCATGCATGGCACGCTGTGCTAGCAATAGCGTGAAGAGTGCAGTGCAGTGCAGTGCCAGTGCAGTGCCAGTGCCAGTGCCAGTGCCAGTGCCAGTGCAGTGCAGTGCAGTGCAGTGCAGTGCAGTGCCAGTGCAGTGCCGGCCAGTGCAGTGCAGTGCAGTGCCTAGCGTGCGCTAGCTCCAGCACCAAAATAGATTCCACTTTTTGGCAACCCAGGGTGCAACCTTTTAAAAAAAATGATAATAATTCAACAAAATGGCTGATCTTTATTTGGTACCCCGGGATATGTCATCAAATAGTGATGAACTTAATATGGCTTGTATTTAATTCCAGTATGCTGGAGTCTTTAAGGAATGGTCATTTTAGACAACTAAGGTGGAGCATTATGTGATATGGTTGGTTGCGATCTGCACGTCAGGATGTTGTCAAAGTAAGATAGATCATGCTAAGATTGCTCTTGTATGCTAGTGTGAAAGAGTCCTTGACATTCAATCAGTGGAAGCCTGCCAGAATATGAACTTGTATTGTTTAGTTCCGGTAGCAAGGAGATATCATGCAATGGGAAGGCTGGCTGGGCTCGGATATGTTCGGGAATCCCCATAGGTAATGTATTGTGTACAGCTTTATCACTGATCACTATGTCAATACCCTCAGAGCCGAAGAATCTCAACCGGGGTTGAATGTTACTGATGAGCTTAGGCTTCAGTGCATAGGCAATTATGTTCTCTTTGCTTTGGCATCTTTTACAGACTGTAGGTCCTGAAGAAAGCAAGCATTAGTAGCTACTGGGTTGTATTATGTACAGTGAATCTATCAGTACACAGTAGGTGTATTGCTAGAGCTGCGTTTTCACCATGTTCCCAGCAACTACGGCAGCCCCATTTCAGGCCACCGTGGACAAAACGGGATGGACTTGAAACAACGCGGTGAGACGTGATTGACAAACGCGACAGGCCATGATTGCCGTAGATGCTGTGTCAGATTTTTAGACTGTCAAAAAATATGCCATGGCAGTTCTGGTGCTAATGAGGAATCTTGTATGCAGTGATAAAATGGGGTAAACGCAACAAAACGGGGCGTGGCAGGTAATAGGCCGTAACAAAACTTAGAGCTGTCTGCTGCGGGACGTGACTGAAAATATTGATAGTCTAGCCTGACCAGATGCTGTGAGAACAGCATCTGATAGCTATAATGTTCACCGGGGTGAGGACTGGAACAAACAGGGGGGCATTTCATGAAGCATTTTTGTCCGACAACTTGTCGGACAAATTTGCTCCCAGCCAATCAGATGCAAGGATTTCAGTAGCTTTTAACATTTTGTCAGACGAAATATCTGACAAAATGCTTCATGAAATGCCCCCCAGGACGAGAATGCAAAGGGGGAATAACAACAAGGGAATGTCTCATCTTCCCATGGCGCACTACGTTTCGGGCAAATGGGGCTGCCATGGCCGCCGGGAACATGGTGTAAATGCAGTCACCCCCCTTCAGAAGAACAAACAAGACAACAAACGAATCAAAATGTATGGATTTGATTATTAATCAGGGATGCCTCCCCAAAAGTAATGTCTTGTAATATGTAATCATTGTGATGTTCTTGAGAAATGTAGACTGGCTTAATAACATGTTAAGGTGAAATGCATACCCATATAATAATTATGACAAAGATTTGCATGCTTTATCAGTCGCAGCGGACGGGTGCAATTAAATCACTGTTTTCATTTTGACCTGACCTCGCTTTCCTCTTGAATGAACACATTTCGCACGAAAACCGCTAGGAAAGTGTCACAGCAAAACTGCCGTAACTTTGATATTTATTCATATTTTTTGATAATCCAAACGGTTATGAAAAGTAAAACCTCATTCTAACCTGCCATTATGTTACCTTTTTTAAATAACGACGATAGAATATTCCAAAATGGAGCATAACTTCACTCTCAAAACGGAAAATAATTGTCAGAAATCGTTGCTAAGATTTCACATTTTGAGTTCGTGAACAACAAAAAACTTACTTTTACTTAGTATGTATTTATTTCCGTAACTCTGAAATATCACATTCGAGAAGTCATGTGTCTGGATATGTCTGGAAATAATCGAAAGAGGTGCACTTTCTACCTTCGTTCCGAGCACGAATTTCATAGACATTCGCACAAGGGAAGACAGGGTACAGTCCCACGTACCCACATCTTTGTCGCTCTCACAGTCACCTGTACTTCAGTGCCGTACGGCACTGCTGTACTCTGATCGTAACTCGTACCGGGAATTCGTAGTTTAATGTTACTTACTAGTGCAGTAAAATCTGCGTAAAGTCCGAATAATCCAATGTCATGAATTTGCAACTGGTATCATAGCTGATAGATATTCACATTTGCTACAAGTGTACTTTCTTTTTGATAGGCCAGTTCTGATAACATAAATGCTTGTTTTTGAGGTGGCAAAGTCCCCTGCAGCATTGTACTTATCGACACCCTGCGTCCCACTCTCATAGCATGCATGTGTAGTGTACTAGGCATCCGCATCATGCAGCCACCTCGCATCGCACAGTAAAAGTACGCTGCATTGCATCGACCAATCAGGTCGCTGGATCGTAGCAGCATGGGAAAGTCCATTCATTGCGCAAGCGCAAATCAGTTTTTCTTAGAATATGACGTCATTATTCTCGTTTGCTGCTCCGAGATTTCTGACAAGATACATCATTTATTTTCACTTGTAACTTCAAAAATAGGTCTTTAGCAAAGCGAACAGGGCTACATTAAATTTCGCACATGTCTTATGAATATGTATGTCAAGTTTCATGAATATTAAGTGTGCGACCAGATGTGTCTGAAAATAATCGGACGGTAGTTTTCCGAGACAGCGAAACATGAAATGTTGAATAACTTAAAAAGTTCTTGATCGTTTCTCGTGATTTTTCGTATGTAGGTAGAAATCATAATTTTGCATTGATACTGAAAGTTTGAACGATTTTGTTTTAATGTATAGCGGAGATATGAGAAGGTGAAATTTTGGTGAAAATGAGAACGCCCGATTCGCACTGCCTCGACGATGGTTGAAAATTCAAAAAGTTTCGTGGGTTTCGGGGGAGTTAATTATAGTTGTCCGCTGCGACTGTTTATGATTTGTGTAGCCCATACTTAAACTGTGTCCTGTGTACAGACTAAATGCAGCTGGACTAAAAGATAAACCTCAATTATAGATTCCTCTCATCTCATTGGTTAAAAGTGGAGTCATGAAAATAGCTGTGCCCTATTTTTGATCCAAATGACGTCATGATTTACTGCGCCCGGGGCATAGAATCAACTGTGCCCTATGAATAGGTTTGGAGACAGTCGCAAACAACATACACATGGATCGCTCATAGTATGTACGCACCAATGATACGACCGCCGCGCTGTCGATCAACGTTGATTACGAGTGCTGTAAAAGAGACTAGAATCTATATTTTCGGTATCTATATTTCGCAATCTATATTTTCGGTAAAAACAAATAATGACTGCTATGAGGGGCACAGTTAAAATTATGTAGGCCCTCAGTGATGTGAAAACCATAACTATGCCCTCAGCTTCGCTTCGGGCATAGTTATGGTTTTCACATCACCTTACAAGCTTGTAGGCCCATAATTTTAACTGCTGCTCATAGCAGTCATTATTTGTATACTGTATTAATTACAGATGTACATTATACATGGTACAATGTATTTGAAAGCACTGCAGATGCATAGTAGTGTATAAAGAAGGCATCCACAAGATTTTATGCATCTACATGATTGTACAGGTGTTGTTCTTGTATTGCGGCATGAGACTGCAGCCCCACATTCATAGCTTATGCTGTATGAAACTCCCGGGATTTATCTGATGTTTCCAGTTCATGTTTTGTTTTTCAGAGGTTTTACTTCACTTTTACACACACAAATACACACATGTATGTACAACTGTACACGTACCAGAAAACATTACACTTTATTACAATGTACATAGTCATGGTGTCTTTTAATGTTTGCTACCCCATGCAAGGGATGATCCACTTGATAGGAAACAAAGGCCCTGATTGCACTTTTGAGGTACAAATTCCATGTTTCCACTCTGAGAACATGAATGAATAAAATATGCCTCCTCATTCTTTGATTCTCTTCAAATTTTCTCTTCCTCCCTCTCCCCCTATCTCCCTATCCAGGTGTATGTTTTATAATATGCCTTTCTCTCTGTTTATCTGTCTTTCAGGAAAACTTAGTGCCCATTATCATTTGGCATCATTTTGTTGAATGATATGTGAAGTATATCATATATTGTGGGGGTCCTTTATCTGTATCATTGTAGTCAAGAAGGGGGGGGGGGCAGAGAACAGGGCGATCATATACCATCACTCCACATACCATGGATTCCATTTACCGTCCTAGGTCACATTCTCTTGTCCCCTGTCTTTAAACTCTCTTGGCTATGGAAGTGTGCAGTGTCAGGGCCAGTCTGCCCCTGTTGATACATAGTACTAGTCATCATAACATGCTATTTATATAGCTACAATTCATCCATGATGTTTAACCCATCCTTCCCACTAAAGGGCAATCACAACTAGCAAAACATATTTCCTACTGCTGGCTTGTTCAAGATGTATTATGAAGCAAGGACTCTTGCAGATTACTTGCCCAAGGGCTTGCAACTGCCTTCCATTATTATCATTCAGACAATGCACTCCCCATGACTCTAGTACTCCATAGGATTGTTCAATGACACAAAACATTCTCCGTGGGATATAGTGAATGATAAAATTACAATTGCAATTGCTGACAATGCAAGCTAAATGTCAGTGCATGAACACTGCTTCTGCACGGTCTGTATGTTGTTATATTCTTTGAGTACACAATCTAGACATACAAAAAGGCTACACTGTAAGAATTGCTGATTTTAGGAAAGTCTACTATTTAATTTTGATAACTTATAGTAGTGCCCCTTGAAACTGTCATCCATACAAGTAGTTGAGCCATAGACTTGCTGGAACATGCATAGAACAAAAGACATTCTCATACATCCTGTACATTGTATATTGTGAATTTAATATTTTATTTATCTATTGTTATTGATAGTTTAATAGGAGTATCATCTAGTTTAATTCCTTCTTTATACAATGACCCAACCTCTGATTCCTCAGAAATTGTACTCTATTCATATGAACATCACTTACAAATCTGGCAGATATGGGTTGGATTAACATACATGTATCAATGCAGACAAAAATATGTAAAGGTATAAAGTGAGTCAGACTCATTGCTGAAGGAATGCATTGTTCTTTTCTTTGTGTCTTTCCAAACAGGAGCGTTGTCAGTTTTGGTGAGAAGTTACGAACACAAGGTCATGCTGCACGGAGTCAGGTATAGTTTCTGAAACTGTGTATTTGTGTATATTATATTTCCTTTGTGTTTCAGTGTGTGTTTCTCTTAGAGTGTGCATGTCTGCATAAAGTAGCTTGAAAATTAGGTCTCATACAATATGTACCTGTATAACAGTGCACAGTGGGCTGGATTCTAATGGCAAATACAAAGTTATTCCACGTCAGATATAAATGTGAAAGAGATAGGGGGAAAAAAACTTATGTGAAGTGACAAAACAGATGTTTCATGTCTATGATGTCTACATTAGGTGCGCCCTCATAAGCATTATGTCTTTGGAAGAGAGAAGCTCTCAAATATCTAGAATGCCAGTGAGTGTGTCATGAATGGAGTGATGCTGATGTACTCATCATGTACATTGTAGCCTGTGTACCAGACTGATTTATTTTTTTCTCATCAACACCAGTAGATTCTAAGGCCCAAGTTCACAAAGGTGGTACAAATTTAAACCGTGGTTTATGCAAATTTCTTTTTTGAAATACGATTGACAGATTGCGTATGCCAACAGATGTCCAGGAACAAATGGGCATTGGTATGTGCATATCAAAGGTATGCCTATTTCACACTTATTTAGACCATGGTCTAAATTTGTACCAGGGCCCTGTTTTATGAAGAGTTAGAATTGATTATATAGTTGATTTCAACTGTACGTCTATGGCAGCCCTGTGTAGTAAGGAAATTTAAATCGATTTTATCTTTTGATAAAACGGGGCCCAGGAGATGTTTGGGTAATTATTGTCTTTTTGTCTTTTGGAATTATATTAAAGAAGAAGAAGAAGAGAGCGCTTCTTCCCAAAGGTACAAATGTTTTAAAATTCATTTGGACTTCACAGAGCTACACAGTACTACTCAAACAAGAACAACAGCAACAGCAGAGATGTCATACGCATTTTTCTTTTCTCTCTAAATCCATGTCTGGTGAAATATTTGATTACCAATTGTATGTTTAAGAAATACAAACTTTGTACAGAACTAAAAAGCTTTCAAATTACTTTTTTTTTTAAAGGATGATTGCATCGCTTTTTGTATCACATTTGTTATCTTGAAGTTTACACTTGAATGTTTGTTTTGTATATATTCTCATTACAGTTCGACCTCGATTATCCGGCCTCCTTTTATCTATTATCCGGACGCGTTCACGCGGTGAAGGACTTTTTTTTTCATCCAAAAATTGAGAAAAAAACAGTGACTTTAAACTCAATTAAAATTTCTACAAAACTCACACGATTTACCTACAATATTCCTGACAGAACTAACATAAATTCACACCACATTATCATCGTAAAAGCAAGCAGTCATGATCTATCGGGACTACAATTTTGCGCAGGCTAGCATAGATTACACCACTGTTGCGGGGTACGCTACCTGCCTAGCTGCCAGTGCACTGGGACGGCAGCTTAGACGGCAGCTAACATTGTGTCTCCCATGTCCGGCCAATTCGCTTATCCGGATGAGTGCCGGTCCCGACATGGCCGGATAATCGAGGTCGAACTGTAGTTGTAAATGGAATATTGTATTTTCTGTTGAGAATGGATTATGACAGAAAAGTCTCGTGTGTCCTAATCTTATGATAATAGGTGCTACAAACTTGTACATACTTGTTAGTTCTTGTCTGATTGCCTGGGCAAGTGAACATCAAAGTCGTGCAAGTGTTTTGAAACAAAGAGAAAAAAATGCTTGCCCGAATTGGGCAAGCAAAAGGTTTTGAAGCCACCTTCCCCCCCCCCCCCCCCTACAAACCCATGAAGTTGACCATACAAAAGCCCAAAGATATTGACTTTATAGTGATACAACATACTTTGATTTTATTCCAGCAACTTTTCTGGTTTTCTGTTCAAGTCTGTGTTCCAACAGTCTAAGCTACATTGTGTTGGTCTTCCATTACATACAGCAGTGCACAATTCATGCCACATTGGATCATATGCACATGTGTCTCGTTTCTCCCCCTCCCCCTTTGAAAAAAAAAAAAGAAAAACTTTGTCTGTTGTGAAGTTTTATGTGAGTCTACCAATCACACTTGCTGGCTGGGTCACACCAGTTTAATGTTGAGAGGAGAGAAGAAGGGGTGACTCAGGTTATGTCTGTGAATCCCTTAATTCACAGGCTTCCTGTATTCTATTCAGGATCTTTAGCACTGTGTGAGAGATGTGTACATTATCATACTTAGTCTTTTGGCACAAGAATCATATGTTCATATATGATGTATGTGGGTACAATGCACTGTTACAGGCTGTGCAATGTATCACAAGACTAGAGGAAATCTATGCTCATGTAACTTACATTGTAGGTAAGAACAGATTCCTTCTTGGATGAAACAACTGGTTTAATGTTCAAAAATTAAATAAAGTGCCCATCACTGCTGTAGACATTTATGTAAGCTAGCCTACAGGCTAGGAATATTTCAGTAACACATACAGCCAATAGAGCATTCATGATAATGTGGAAACAGAGCAGAGAACAGTCCCAGGAAGTGAACTTGAATTTTGATTGTTCAGTCTTGTGTGAACCCTTTCCTGTTCTTACAGCTGTTTGTATTATGTACAGTGTGTGTGTGTGTGTGTGTGTGTGTGTGTGTGTGTGTGTGTATACATACACACGTTAGGCCAGGTGGGTTAATGTAGGGAGGATATAAAGGAGAGGCGGATAAATCATCAATTTAAAAATATCCCTGGATGCTTGCCCCTTTGTAGTATTGTGTGCTTATTCCTGGCAATGTGCACACCCCACATGACATGCTGCTAGATATAGTGATGTGTTGCTTGACTGACACTGGAAAAGATTTGAAGAGTGCTGGTTTGAGGAAATATTTCATTAAGCATAGCAGTGCCTCAACAACTGGAAAACAGGGCAGTAGACGTTATGAAGTATGTTATTCAAGTGCACTTTGATTGTGAGTAGAGTGGCTGGTGTTGTGATACAAAGGAGAATATGTGCAGTTTTCTAAAGACAATGTACGTGTAATGGTTGTGACGTAGCTCAAGTTCACGTATATACAATGTCGTCTGCATTACTGCAAGAAGAATGCTACAAAAGATGTTTCTTACAAAATGACATGAAGTAAATGTGAGGGGTGATGGTTTAAGACATGAGTAACTGTGGCTAGTGCTAACTGTCAATTTTTTGTTTGTATCATCAATTTTAGATTTACTTTCAAACTTCACAATAGTACAATGTAGGTGTACATGTAGTAATCAGTTAAAGTGTTGATAGTAATGAATAATAATCATGATCATGATAATGAATGAATATATTGCAGCTTACAAATCATCAGCTGCTTCTATATCAAGGAATCACCATCTTTCAGGATGTTGGCCGTCAGGCCCATTTTAGTATTTGTTTTGCAAATTACATTGTATGCATTATGTGGCTTTGAAACAAATACAGTGCCTCACAGCCAACTGAACAAAAAAGAAAAAGGTCATTTGTACACATCTGAGGTAATTACAAAGTGGTTATTGTTTGATGCATGCAGGCAGGTTGTTTAATCTCCTCAAAATTAGAGGTACTGTACTGTTTTCAGTGGGAGCAGTGAAAAAAAAAAATGTTCAAGATGTCACATTTGATGCATATGAGTAGGTCAGGTGTATCACAAAACATTCTACCATGTACAATTTTTGCATTAAAGTCTAAAATATAAAGAGATATCCTATTTTTCTCACTAAACTATAACTATAGATGGTTTAGTCTAGAAACATTCTTATCATAACTATTGTTCATATTTTGTATATTTCACAATACGTAACACTAATTAACACAGATTCAAATGTTTACATTGGTTGTTTCTATCCCTAACTCATATTTCAGAACTAGTTTGAAGCACTAAATCTGGATTTTTATTTCATCTGCAATAGGTAAATAATGCCTTTAACATGAAAGGATAGTGATTAGTACCTGATGACAAAAAGCAAGTTGTCAGTCAATTGCAGGATGTTGCATTGTCTGTAAGATGTATAAAGTTGCTCATTGGCACATTGCCTAGTCCCATACATGGTTATGTGTTGGTCAAACAAGCAGTACGCTGGATTGGAAAGATTATGATTTGGTTGTGGTGGCATACCGGTATAGCCCCGTATCCTGAATGTATTACTTTGTTTCTGTAAATGGTGAATATGGTGCATGTTTTTTTCTTTTTGTGTGTGTGTGTGTGTGTGTGTGGTTTTTTTGTTTGTTTGTTTGTTTTGTTTGTTTTGTTTTTTTTGAAGCCCAAGGTTAGTTTGGGTAAGAATTGAGAAGAATCCATCTCAACTGAAGTGAATTCATTGAAGCTTGTTGTATTGGGTTTATTGTCCCCGCCGAACGAGTTCGAGCAGGGGGACTATGAAACCGGGCTCCGTACGTGTGTGTGTCCGTCTGTCCGTCTGTGCGTCCGTGTTTGATCAAAATGTTCAAAATGCTACTCCTTCGCCATTTCTAAACCCGATTTTGATTCTGTTTGCTATGTATGATAGCACTACATGGGAGCTTTGAAACTTATATACAGAATTTTCAGTTGTGACCTTTGACCTTGACCTTTGACCTATATTGTACATTTTGCTTCAAAATGCTACTCCTTCGCCATTTCTAAACCCGATTTTGATTGCGTTTGCTTTATATGATGGCACTAGGTGAGGGCTTCAAAACTTGTACACAGAATTTTGACCTTTGACTTCTTTGACCTTTGACCTTGATTTTTGACCTATTGCCTACAAAATGCTACTCCTTTGCCATTTCTAACCCGATTTTGATTCCGTTTGCTTTATGTGATGGCACTAGGTGAGGGCTTCAAACTTCTACACAGAATTTTGACCTTTGACTTCTTTGACCTTTGACCTTAATTTTTGACCTATATTGTACATTTTGCTACAAAATGCTACTCCTTCGCCATTTGTAACCCGATTTCAATTCCGTTGCTTTAAGTGATGGCACTAGGTGAGGGCTTCAAAACTTCTACACAGAATTTTGACCTTTGACTTCTTTGACCTTTGACCTTGATTTTTGACCTATATTGTACATTGCCTACAAAATGCTACTCCTTTGCCATTTCTAACCCGATTTTGATTCCGTTTGCTTTATGTGATGGCACTAGGTGAGGGCTTCAAAACTTCTGAACACAGAATTTTGACCTTTGACTTCTTTGACCTTTGACCTTGATCTTTTTACCTATATTGTACATTTTGCTACTAAATGCTACTTCCGGCGGGGACATATATTACGCACCGCGTAATTTCTACTTTTCCTTGTTTTGAATAAATCACTGTGTGTCACCTACTGCATGGATAAGTAAAATGTAACAAAATTCACTGCATTATCAATGTACTGAAGTACAATGTGCTATAGAATTTTTTAATGAACTTGGTTTACTTTTGATGGTCAGATATGCTGTGTATACTTGTATACAAGTGTAGTATACTTGTATGTGATTCAATTTTTTAGCACATTTGTAGGTTAACAATCAAATGGCACAGATCTTGGGGAAATATAACATTTTCCAACCGCAACTTCATCTAGGACTGTCCATTGGTGGTATACAATTGTACATGTATGTAATTCAATTTGAAGAGTAGAAATTGGTAAATGGAATAAGTGTTGACAGGTCAAAGTTCACTCCTTTGTAAAACAATACAATTTCCATTTAGCAAGGAATGTCTGGTGATGATGTACAAGGTAGTGTAAGTTGTCAGAGAGAGTAGAATGAATTGCCATTTAGTATTAATATGATTATTATGGAAGGTCAAGATCAAGGGTCACTGTACTTTGGCTTAAGGAAATGTCATTTTCCAGCAATATCCTCAGCTAGGATTGCAGGCCTCAAATTCCATTTGATTTGGGTCATGGCCACTTTGGCTTTGACTGTCAAGTTTTTAGAGGAGTCATCAGAGTTAGGGGGGGGGGGGTGGTGCATCAGGGTCAAAATTGATTTACCTAAAAAATAATGTTTGGCCTGGCGACAAAAGTTACCACTAAAGAATCAATATGATGTTGTACACTGTACATGTGACACTTTAATACAAGTACATTTGACACTTTAATACAAGTACATTTGTATAATATAGACATATGTATACTCAATGAAAACAACCAGGGAAATGTAAATATAATATTTTAGGCCACATTCTGGAAGAGAAATGTATGTGTGCTTGTATTGATTAGATTTCTGTTATGTGGAAAAAAATATCTACCTAGAGACAAATAAATCAATACATGTAGTTGCATAGATTTAATTATAAAAACTTGAGACATTTTCTGTGAAGCCCTGTCTATAGCCCCCTTTTAAGAGACCCCACCCACCAGCCAGTGACACGTTTCAATAAACAAAATGTAGTTACATTCACTGATCTCAACTTCATGTACATAGAGATCAGTGATTACAATCCATGCACCTGATCGATGTACAGTTGTATGGTATCTCATTCATTTTCTGTCTCCAATGTTGTGTGTGTGTGTGTGTGTGTGTGTGTGTGTGTGTGTGTGTGTGTGTGTGTGTGTTGAGTGTATAAGAGGAATGTTGCCACAGTTGCATTCTGACAGAAGGGTTACCCTGGTAATGTTAGGGTAATGTTGCGGTAATTACCCTTTGCTGGCTAATTTAGCAATAGTTACCACGACAACGTCCAAGCAATATTTGCAGGGACTGTTTTAACAAGCGGGGTAAAAAAAAGTAACCCGTACGCTACCTGGACCTTGTTGCGGTAGTAAGGTTCTATGAAAACAGGGCTTATGAGATAGACCTACATGTGTACATTGTACAATGCAAATGTGAGATGCTGATGGCTCATTTGTCCAATTCGGTCTTATTTACATTTCTTGTTTTGTGATATGTACAGTTTTTAGTTCTTAAAGGTTAATCTCTCTTATTTTTCTTTCCCTTTCCACTTTCCACCCCCATATCCATGTGGTTGGCTGAAAAGAAATCCATCCTCGGTATTTCTCTTCTATTCTACTTTCTTTGGAATCTGAGCATTTCTCCATCCTTGTCCATCGTGATATTTACCTGATTTTCTCTTATCAGCATCCTTGCCAGAAAAGAGCAAGTTTTCAGATCTGCAGTGCTAAATGTTACTGTAATGTTTTGTGGTGATTTTCATGTAGCTGACAACAAGTATGGAAATGAATAAACAAGCAGTTTCTTTAAAAAAGAAAAGAAAAAAAAGTGATAGGTAGAAGCTCAGTCAAAGGTCACAAGAACTTTTGTACAATTTCACATACTGGCCATAAATTCCATTTTCTCCATTTTTATTCTATTTTGCTCTATTGGAACAGGCCATCACAAACTTCAAGAACACAGTATCGCAATTCAAGCGGTTCATCGCAAGGAAGTTTGATGACCCCTCTGTACAGACGGATGTTGAGCGTGTCCTCTACAAAGTCACACAGCTTGAAGATGGCAAATTGGGGCCTGCAGGTAAAGTCTTTTCACTGTTATCTGGCTTAAGAGGGCCACAAACAACATATTAATCCTACATTCCACTTTTTCAATTCAAACACTTGCACCTTGTTTTCCTGTATAGGATGTTCAAATTGAGATTATTCACTTTTAAAAAGAATAATTTCCATGAGTATAGCAATCCATAGGACGAATAACCATGATCAAAATCTCTGAAATGAGCCACTCCTTGTTTGAGTTCGCTGAAATAGATAGAGAGAAATTAAAGTAGCAAAATGAGAGAAGTTTCACTAAAAATCTGTAATCTATATGAGAAGAAAGTTGGCATATTTTCCAGTTTTTAAGGTTTTATTTGTCATGTATTTCAAAATTTTAGATTTTTTCTTAAAAACTGATATTGGGTCACAATTCATATGCAGATTAGGTCATGTGATGGAAGTACAATGCTTCACATGATTTTAATGGACTTGCATGAAAGTCTTAAACATTTATAGTTCTAATTGAAATATAAAAAGGGATGAATTATGAAATTATAAAGATTTTACCAAGTACATTTTGATGTTTCTTTGACATTAAGTGGTAATGAGGCCCATTGATTCAAACTCCATGTGAAATTTTGCAGGTCATCCATGTATAATTTGACATTTCATTTCACTATTAAGGTACTTTCACTGTGTATTGTTCTGAGCATTTGCGTGAGCAGATAACTTTCTGTGCCATTTACAGTACATATCTGTGAATTTCTGCTGGTCAGGATAACCCTATACTGTGATTTTTCTATGAACAGGTACAGTACCTTGGTGAGCAGGACACGTTCACACCAGAACAGGTTTACGCCATGCTCTTGACCAAACTCAAGGAGACATCTGAAGTGAATTTACAAAGGAAGGTGGTGGATTGTGTAGTCTCGGTAAGTTAGCAGTAGATGCTTCAGGAAAATCCGAAATGATGTCAGTGATCTTGCAGTGAATTTTCCCAAGTGAATGATGTACCATTAAAAGAAAATAAAGGTGTCCTTTTATGAGACCAAATTTTGTATATCATCATGATACACTAGCAATAATGATAATGTGAAGATTTAGCATTGCCAGTTGTTCTCAGCAAAATTGCCTGACAGGATTTTTCCCCCTCCATCTCCCCCCCCCCCCCCCCCCCCCAGTATTCATGTGTATTATAAGTGTGTGTCAAAGTAAACATTTTTTACAGTAACATGTGTGACATGGAAAGTGAATGTTTATCAGTAGACAAAGACAACAAGTCATATGTGGGCAGCACCACAGATAAGTTTTCCAGGTGATAGAGATCTGAAATGAGACTTGCAGCAAGCTGAAATAGCATGACAAAACAACAGGGAATGGTGCTTAAACCATTACAAACTTGTAACTTTTTGTTAGTGGTGCTTTGTTATTTATGAGATGGGCTATGATCCACAGCCAACAGGTACAGAGAATTCATACCTGTATGTCTTTTTTGCCTCAACCTGTCATTATGTACCAACCACTCTCAACAGGTTCCCCAGTATTACACTGATCTGGAGAGGAGAGGTATTCTCCATGCTGCAGAGATTGCTGGGCTCAACTGTCTCAGGGTCATCAGTGACACTACAGCAGGTAGGGTACTAGACTTACACTAAACATGTCATCGTCTCCCAACCTTCCTTTAGGTTCAGGTACAAACATATCCCATCACTTCCTGGGGCATTTTCCTGCAGAAAGTGTTGTCAGTAGATTGGGAACTTTGTATTTGAGTGCATTCTGCGTACCTTACGTTAGAGAGTGATGAGTTAGAACTCGTAAAAGTCATTATTAGAAAGTCCTCACAAAATTAGAAATTAAAAGAAAATTGCCTATGAGAGAGAGGAAATGTCATCTTGTAAAGTGTGTTGCCCATTTCAGAATCACTGATAAAATTAGGAACTAAGAGACTGGGGGGGAAAAAATGCAATGCAAACACATATGTGTGTACAACATTAGGTTGCTGTTTGAAATGTGAACAATAAATGTTAAAATAGTATAATTGCAAACATGCTGTACCAAAGCACTAGAAATGTGGCACATGATGGGATTGAAAAAAAAAAAGTGTTCTTAGTCCGTTATCTCACAAATAATCCCTCTCCCATAACAAGCCATGAATGCTTGATTTTGCTTTCATCTACGATAGTTATCATTGTAACTAATACAGTTTATTAATTGTTCAAAACCATTATCTCTAAGACTGTATGTGCTGGTCAGTAGGATACCATGTGAGGTGATAACATCACCACTAGCTCTATGACAGCTTTGTCTCAAATGGCCATTAAATGACATTTCAATTCAAATTTCAAAACATGTAAGAAATTCACCAATGCAAATGATCGGAGAAACCCATCAGTTTCTACCTACAAATGTAGCTCACTCGAATCCCTCAAAAGCTACCCAACATCATTGGAGCACATTGCTAACTGCATCTCTCTCCTCCTATTGATAGTGGCCCTGGCATATGGCATCTACAAGCAGGACCTTCCAGCCCCAGAGGAAAAGCCCCGCAATGTAGTGTTTGTAGATTGTGGCCATGCCTCCCTTCAGGTTTCAGTTACTGCTTCTCAACAAGGGCAAATTAAAGGTATGGTGTCTCTGTATATATATGTGTGTGTGTGTGTGTGTGTGTGTGTGTGTGTGTGTGTGTGTGTGTGTGTGGTGCTGTTTCACATGTGTATGCCTGATAGCTTGTGTAGTAATATACTAACATTAGATGGCATTGATGTAATTGGGTATGAAAGCCTTGTGAGAAGAAATAGGAAAGAGAGAAATCCCATGTAAGCTGTGGGCAAAAACTAGGATTGCCTGCATAACTTATTGGTCATGTCTCCATTTATACTGAACTGCAAGCTAAAACAGTGGAAGCCTTCCAATGCAATAAATCCTGCCTAGGCAGTGATGGGCTCATTGAACTCCACCTCCTACGAATCTACTAGTGTTCAGTAAATGATCAAGAATGGGGCTTAATTGGGCAACATCTGTTTTTTGTCATTGTTTGACTGTCATTTGTAGCATTATGATGCCAGGGAGATACTAGTACATGTTTTATCTGCAATAATTTCCAAGCTGTCTGTCTGCCCTTCATGAATCTTACAGTCTACAATAAAAACAATGGAAAAATTAAATCTGCACGAATTGTACTGTTGATCCCACACATATCAGTGAATTATATTAAAATTAATAGGAGTGAGTCTATGGTGACATTTATTGAAACTGGGTACACATTAGACTACTACAGTCAAGATTTTTAAGCCAATCAAATCTTCATTTTTCAGCTTTACATTTATATTAATAGTAAAAAGCAGAAAATCATGCAGAATACTGTATACACCAAATATTTTTATAGAGGTTTTTATTTTCTCAAATTTCGCGAGTCGGGAGCTATTCCTGAATGAAGTGAAACATGCAAATATTGACTCTGATCCCGATAAGAATATGACGTGCATGTATACATTTCTTCATTCAGTACTATACTCTATAATCCCAAATTTAACTACTCGAGAAATTGTCGAAAAGTCCCAATTCATGAAAATTTAGACTTGCTAAATATATGGCGTATATGGTATAAAACATCAAGAATACATATTCATGATGAATTTAATTCATGTTTAGCAAACCATCCCTTCAGTAAACACAAAGCATGGATGTTGTTTACATCAATTAACAAAGATCCAGTACTCTCCATTTTCTTCATCTGCAGGTCTTGGCAAATGCATCTGACAGACAACTTGGTGGCCGTGACTTTGACTGGCTGCTTGCTGAGCACTTTGCAGAGGATTTTAAGACTCGCTACAAACTGGATGTCAAGTCTAACATGAGGGCATGGCTGCGACTCCTGACGGAGTGTGACAAGCTAAAGAAATTGATGAGTGCCAATGCCACCGAAATCTCTATGAACATCGAGTGTATCATGAATGACCGTGATGTTTCTGGAAAGATGAAGAGGTGGGCTCTGAGAAACTGCAGGGAGATATAAGAAAATTTGTTCTGAAGAAGCATGAATTTGTATGATTACCTGGACTACCATTGTGATAACTAAATCCTTAAAACTGAATGGCTGTTTTGCTGTGATAATTGCTTTCAATGTGACTCAGCTACTGTGAAAAATCTTAAAAGTCAATATTTTGCTTCATTTCTTCTTGTATTGTATTTTTGCTTACTTTTTCCAAAAAACACAACGGTTTTTTTTTTTTTTCAGACTTAGTGTAAAGTACAGAGTATATTGTATAATGTTTTGATCAAATAAACTAAGTGTGATTTAATATAAAGAGATTATTTTTCGAGATTGCCTTGAATTCTTCCAATGGTGTTATATTTATTCTCTCACTCCTGTCTATTTTCCTAGGTCTGACTTTGAGGCTCTTGCTGGAGACCTGTTAAAACGTGTTGAAGGACCGCTCCGATCTGTGCTAGAACAAACAAGTGAGTATGGCTCATCACACAAACTCAAAGTGTCCTCAAGGAATCTTTGCTAATGACTTGCTTTTAAATAGAGACCTCTTCTGTGACCTTATGCTCACGCATGGTCACGGTGCTTCTTTGTGTACAACATTCCTCTTTGCCAACTTTCTAGTGTTCATGCATTTCCATATTAAAAACACTAGACCTTAGAAAATTCCATTCAAAGCAATGAAAGGATTTACCAGGGGCCCGTTTCATAAAACTTGTCATCAGTGACAAGTTGTCATAGATGTGACAAGCTACTGAAATCCTTACATCTGATTGGCTGAGAGTAAATTTGTCATAGAAATGTGGCAGTTGTCACTGATAACAAGTTTTATGAAATTGGCCCAGGGTAATGGAATTGCATCACCAAAACTGTTTTATTCAGCTGATTGGATTGTAATGCATCTTGGTTTGCATCCTCCTTTACCTTCAAACTGTCCAGAGTTGAAGCCAGAGGACATCCACTCAGTTGAGATCGTTGGTGGCTCAAGTCGAATCCCGTCCATCAAGGAGACGATAAAGAAAGTGTTCAAGAAGGAATGCAGTACCACCCTTAACCAGGATGAGGCGGTTGCCAGAGGTTGCGCTCTTCAGGTGAGGTATCCTCCCTCTTGAGCACAGTGCTTCAAAGTTGGGGCTTCCCCTTCACAAACATACAAAAGTGATACATGGTGAAAAGATGACCTCATTTTGCTTGTGACTGTGTCTCCATCGCTTTTTACGATTTGCCATTTGCAGATGAACACACTGCTAGCTCAGAAATACACTGTCACCACATTTGTGTAGTATGGACTGTCATGCACAGGAATTCTAATATGGGACACAACAATTTTTGGGTAGGACATAATTTTTATGATATACTCACCCAAATTATAAGCATTGTTTAACACTCATCATCATGAAGAAGATTTAGGAAATGTATGGCAAAGTATACCCATGGGTGTTCAAAGCCTTTACTTGCCTTGGAAAGTAAGTGTATGAAGGAATATTGAAGGAATATAAAGGAAGTTGACCAAGATTTGCTTGCCAGACAACACAGTACATACAGTGCACTCCCATTGTAACGAACATGGTTATAGCAACATTTTCGTTACAACAAAATCAAAATTCAGGTTTCCAAAATTATTATCATCTTTATAGGTTTATACACTATACTGTTCTGTTATGATGAAATCTCAATATCATTTAAAAAATTGCTGGTCCAGAGAACTTTGTTATGAGGGGAGAACACTGCCGTCCAGTGATACACTAAACCCTGTCTAGCCCCAAAGTAGCGCACTCTAAAGCTAGTACAAGTGCAGTGGCTGTATTTAGGAATAACTAGAAGAATGATGGTGTATTTGAGATTCAATGTTTTGTGTCATTAACATCAGCTGCTGACAGAAAGAATAATGCAACTAGAAGTTTTTGTTTGTTTGTTTGTTTGCCTTGGTTTGTTTTTTTTTTTAAAGTATTGATAAGATATGTTATTAGTTACATTGGACATACCAATTCCTGCTTATGAAGGTTTATCAAAGCAAATCTGAAAGATAAATGCATACAGGTATATGCATTGTACATAGTCTGATTTTATTAGTGATATATTCAAGCGTGTCCGTGGTATGGTGTGATATGTCGCACACTTACACCATTTTAGGCTGCGATGAAGTCCAGTATCTTTAGTCAGTAAACCATTTCGGTAATGTTATAAAAATCAGTCCATGCATCGTTCACAAAAGTTTTCTTTAATAATCACAAAGTTTGCTGGAGGCTTGCCTTACCTACCAACAGCTAAGTGAATTCCTACCCTAGAAACTTAATTGGAGGGAGCAGGTGAATGAAACGGTTTGGTACTAGGCAGTAGGAAAAGAAACCTTCATGAATTGTAATACATTACAGAAATGGTCTATCATATATGGAAAAAGGTGTATCTTGTTGAGGTTTCAGTGTGGTGTGTTGTAGCATATCTTGAAATATAGCCATTACTTACAGGAAAGTACAAGTGACAGATTTTAGGGTTCTATCTCTCTCTATCTCTCTCTCTGTCTCAAACAGATTCCTTGGCACTACCTTTATTTTCTGTGCAGTGACAATGAATGTACATATATGTGTATTTACAATTGTTTTTTTATTATTTATTTTTATTATCATCATCATCATCATTATCATGATAGTTACTATCATTCCTATATAGTGTTTGACTTGAAGATTATGAACTCAATGAGGCAAGTCTTTGATGTGAGCTTGAGATTTAAAAAAAAAATTAATTTAAAGAGCAAAATGATGTGAAAGTCAATCCATTCTCTGAGCTTTGCTGTGGTGTGGCCTCTGCCTTCAGTCCCTCCTAATGGTTACCTCTAACATGTCAGTGTTTTACTGACAACCCTGAGGTGATCTGTAGGAGCTGGGATGGGGGTACCTCAGCCAGCAGGGAAACCCTGACAGTAGACATTAGCTGCCTGGTCCTTCTCAGGACTAGACTGGATGTCTTTCTGTCTTGGTTTCTTGAACCCATTGAAGATTGGCATGGTCTGATTGCTGCTGTGAAGTAGATTGTATTCCATGTATCTCAACTGAATGAATCCTTCAAAACTGAGCACTGCATGTAATAATTTTGTTGTGTAGTTGGCTATTGCTTTAACAGGCATTGACTATTCCGATGCATTTGTTGTGTTGTACAGTGTATCTTAAACACTTGGCCATGTGTAAAACCAGCAAATGAAGGCATCTGAATAGAATTCAACTACATTCTTAACATACTAGTATAGTAAACCAGACAATGCAGTTTGCACAGTCACAGTCAGTAACACTGCAATATGTATAAAACAGATTTTGCTGAAAATTTTTCTGTTTTGTTTTTCTTTTGTAACTAATGAAAGAACAATGAATGCCCAGTTGCGATGATGGTATGATTTCATAATAACATTTCTGTACTGTTCATGGTGTGTCTAACATTTTCTAGTGTGCCATCCTATCACCAACATTTCGGGTACGGGACTTCACTGTGACGGACCTGACACCATATGCAATCAGCCTCAAGTGGGAAGGCACTGATGGAGAAGATGGGTGAGTTCTTTGTACATCTCTCCCCCTCTCTCTCTCTCAGTCATTTCATCTATCAGGTTGTCTGTCGACAAGTTTGTCGTGACATCAGTATGTGTGTAATGATTTGGGAGATTTGCGCTAGTTTCCATGATCAAAGTCTTTTGCCCAAATTTTGCAAATTAAACCTTACTTCCAGGGGCGTTTGATGAAGTGTAATCTAATGTCATGCCAGAATACTCTGTGGTGAAACAATTCAGTTGTATGTTGATAGTATACTATAGATGTGGGAATCCATTGCATAAGAGTTTTGAAGTTGTAGTAAAATACAAAAAGTGCTGTGACCATAGTAGTAGCTGATCATCATCAACTAGTCAGCTACAAGTATTTCAGTTCTAACTATGGTAACTGCAGTTTTCTTCTTTTAATGATTTGCAATAAATGCAAAGCTTCTCCAAATGTTAACCCACTGTGAAGGTTGGTAGAATATCCTCATATTTTTAGGTGTGAGAAATGTGCAATATTGATGTATGTGGAAAACCTGTTTCTCTGGTATGATATCATAGTGTGGCATAAAGCCAGCTGCAAATGCAAACCATGCATCTGTGAATTACTTATTGTTTTGCATACATTTGCTGTGAAGTACTTCTGATTTAACGTCTTGTTTAATCCTTTATGCACCCTCGCACTTGGTTGCAACTTGCTTTGCTACTTAAGTGCCTTTCGCTCAATGCCCCGCATTCATGAACCATAATGTATGTTCAGACAAATTTATTTATATGAAACATTGTAACAGTTCCTGGTTTCTGTTATTTAGACACAAAGGACAATATGTGACCCTGTATCACAAAATCAGCAAAAAGTCACCTGACATAGATTTTTTGTTAAGAACAGATTTTGAAAAAGCAGACCTTAAGTTATATAATGATGTATAACTCAATTCAAATGGACTCTCCTAACCTATCTAAAAATATTGGAAAGACAGCACACACTTTGGAACGGTGTGTACTGAGAAAAGAGGCTCTGGAGTATAGGGTCTATTCCAGCGCTTAATGTGACCATGAGCCATGCTGTGTTCAATGATGGGACAAAAAACAGGATGTAAAACTTCACAGCAACAACAATGAAGGAGTTATCAGATTAAGCTATAATTGATCATGCTTTGTTAACACATTCTATTCATTACTTTTACCAACTTCCAAGGCAGTAGTATCATCCTTTCAAAAGTTATTAGAGTTGAAAGTGAAGAGTATGTAAAGGGTTTGTGAGAAATGAAAGGGTACTCTAAGACACACCTAATCACACTATTCTATTTAAAAAAAAATTCTAGAAAAACTGCTAAAAACACAATATCCTGTTCGTTTTGTGATCTCAAACTTTAGCACAATGTAGAAAAAGACTTGCTCTTTCAGAAAATATGAAAAATATGAAAAGCTCCATATGGACTTGGTGTGTGTGATTTTTTGTTGGTTTTGTGATGTACGGTCACATATGGATTGACAGGATTATGTGCTTGATATTCATTAGTGGCTTCTAGTCATCATGCTGCTCGTTGGAAAATTCAGCAAACATATGTGCTTACCAGGAAACAAAGTACAGTACGGGTTAAGCTCCAGATGATGTTTCTATATATATTAATATGTGAGCGTATATATCATGGCGAGTCTCTCTATGTCTCTCTAATCCTCAGCTCAATGGAGGTGTTCAGCAAGAACCACCAGGCACCGTTTGCCAAGATGCTGACATTTTACCGCAAGGAGCCATTTAAGCTGGTGGCCCAGTATACTGACCCCAACCTGCCTTTCCAGGAGCCCACAATAGGTAAGTAAAGAGGCGAGGCTAGTGCTGCAATTATCGGTATCGCCAATACCTAGGTGCCGTGCGCAGAACAGTGTTTTAGATGCATTATGCAGAGATGCCACCCGTTACGTTTTTGCCGGGGGGATTTGTTTAGTTTTTTCACCCAAAATACGGCGTTACATTTTTAGCTCACCTGAGCCGAAGGCTCGAGTGAGCTATTGCGATTGCTCTTCGTCCGGCGTCCGTCGTGCGTCGTGCTTCGTCCGTCGTGCATAAACTTTTTACATTTTCATCCTCTTCTTGAGAACCCCATGACCGATTTTCGCCAAACTTGGCAGGTAGCATCCCTAGGGGGATAGGATCTCAATTTGTTCAAATGGGCATCATGGCCCACCTGGGGGGCCCCAGGGGGGCCCAAACTCTCTAAAATTAAGGAATCTTTAAAAATCTTCTTCTCTAGAACCAGAAGTGATAGGGCTTAGTTGATACTGTGAGTAAGTACATTGATGACTGTAGTTTCAAGTTTGTTCATGGGGGAAGCGGGGTGCCCCCCTTGGGACCCAGGGGAGGGGGGTGGGGAGGGGTCCTAATGGGGCCTAAATTGTACATTTTCATCTTCACTTTGAGATCGCCATGTCTGATTTTCACCAAACTTGGTAGGTAGCGTCCCTAGGGGGATAGGATCTCAATTTGTTCAAATGGGCACCATGGCCCACCTGGGGGGCCCCCAGGGGGACCAAACCTCCTAAAATTAAGGAATCTTTAAAAATCTTCTCTAGAACCAGAACGAGCCATTTAAGCTGGTGGCCCAGTATACTGACCCCAACCTGCCTTTCCAGGAGCCCACAATAGGTAAGTAAAGAGGCGAGGCTAGTGCTGCAATTATCGGTATCGCCAATACCTAGGTGCCGTGCGCAGAACAGTGTTTTAGATGCATTATGCAGAGATGCCACCCGTTACGTTTTTGCCGGGGGGATTTGTTTAGTTTTTTCACCCAAAATACGGCGTTACATTTTTAGCTCACCTGAGCCGAAGGCTCGAGTGAGCTATTGCGATTGCTCTTCGTCCGGCGTCCGTCGTGCGTCGTGCTTCGTCCGTCGTGCATAAACTTTTTACATTTTCATCCTCTTCTTGAGAACCCCATGACCGATTTTCGCCAAACTTGGCAGGTAGCATCCCTAGGGGGATAGGATCTCAATTTGTTCAAATGGGCATCATGGCCCACCTGGGGGCCCCAGGGGGGCCCAAACTCTCTAAAATTAAGGAATCTTTAAAAATCTTCTTCTCTAGAACCAGAAGTGATAGGGCTTAGTTGATACTGTGAGTAAGTACATTGATGACTGTAGTTTCAAGTTTGTTCATGGGGGAAGCGGGGTGCCCCCCTTGGGACCCAGGGGAGGGGGGTGGGGAGGGGTCCTAATGGGGCCTAAATTGTACATTTTCATCTTCACTTTGAGATCGCCATGTCTGATTTTCACC